>NW_024722721.1:0-22854 GCF_018991925.1 Homarus americanus | reverse complement strand
AGGTGCATCTGGAAGTGTGAGGTGTACCTGGGTTTGTCATTGGTGTGCCTGGGGTGTCAGAGGTGTACCAAGGGTGTCAGAGGTGTGCCTAGGTTGTCATTGGTGTGCCTGGGGGTGTCAGGGGTGTGCCTGGAAGTGTCAGGGGTGTGCCTGGAAGTGTCAGAGAGGTGTGCCTGGGGTTTCAGAGGTGTGCCTGGGAGTGTCAGAGGTGTTCTGAGGTGTCAGAGGTGTACCTGGGAGTATCGGAGGTGTGCCTGGGAGTATCGGAGGTGTACCTGGGAGTGTCAGAGTGTGCCTGGTGAGTATCATTGGTGTGCCTGGGGGTGTCAGGGTGTGTGTGGAAGTGTCAGAGGTGTGCCTGGGGTATGAGAGGTGTGCCTGGGGAATTATCGGAGGTGTGCCTGGGAATATCAGGTGTGCCTGGGGTGTCAGAGATGTACCTGGTAGTATCATTGGTGCCTGGGGTGTCAGGGTTTGTCTGGAAGTGCCAGAGGTGTGCCTGGGGTGTCAGGTGTAACTGGGGTGTCAGAGGTGTGGGGTGTCAGAGTTGCACTTGGGGAGTGTCTGAGGTGCCTGGGAGTGTCTGAGGTGTTGCTGGGGTGTCTGGGCACCTGGGGAATGTCTGAGGTGTGCCTGGCTGTGTCTGAATGTTCCTGGCAGTGTCAGCGGTGTGCCTGGGTGTCAGAGGTGTACCTGGGGTGTCATTGGTGTACCTGGGAGTGTCAGGGGTGTGCCTAGAAGTGTCAGAGTGTGGAATTGTCAGAGTGTGCCTGGGGTGTCAGAGGTGTGCCTGGGGTATCGGAGGTGTGCCTGGGAGTATCGGAGGCGTGCCTGGGGAGTGTCAAGGTGTGCCTGGTGGTATCATTGGTGTACCTGGAAGTGTCAGGGTGTATCTGGAGTGTCGTGGGGTGCATCTGGAAGTGTCAGGGTGTGCCTGAGTGTTCATTGGTGTACCTGGGGTGTCAGAGTGTACCAGAGGTGTCAGGGTGTGCCTGGGGTGTCATTGGTGTGCCTGGGGTGTCGGGGTGTGCCTGGAAGTGTCAGAGGTGTGCCTGGAAGTGTCGAGGTGTGCCTGGGGTTTTCAGAGGTGTGCCTAAGTGTCAGAGTGTTCCACAGGGTGTCAGAGGTGTACCTGGGGTGTGGAGGTGTGCCTGGGAGTATCAGGTGTGCCTGGGGTGTCAGAGGTGTGCCTGGTGTGTCATTGGTGTGCTGGGGTGACAGGGTGTGTATGTGGAAGTGTCAGGGGTGTGCCTGGGGTTATGAGAGGTGTGCCTGGGGTTATCGAGGTGTGCCTGGGAGTATCGGAGGTGTGCCTGGGGTGTCAGAGATGTGCCTGGTGGTATCATTGGTGTACCTGGGGTGTCAGAGGTGTATCTGGAGTGCCAGGGGTGGGGTGTCGGAGGTGTGACTGGGTGTCAGGGGTGTGCCTGGGAGTGTCAGAGGTGCTTGGGGTGTCTGGGTGCCTGGGGAGTGTCTGGTGTTGCTGGGGTGTCTGGGCTTTGCCTGGGGAATGTCTGGGGTGTGCCTGGCAGTGTCTGAGATGTTCTGGCAGTGTCAGCGGTGTGCTTGGGGAGTGTCAGAGGTGTGCCTGGGGTGTCATTGGTGTGCCTGGGGTGTCAGGGGGTGTGCCTGGAAGTGTCAGAGGGTGTTGGGATGTCAGAGGTGTACCTGGGGTGTAGAGGTGTGCCTGGGAGTGTCAGAGGGTGTTCCTAATTGTCAGGGTGTACCTGGAAGTGTCTGGGGTGTGCCTGGGTGTCAGGCGTGCCTGGAAGTGTCAGAGGTGCTGGGGTTGCTGGGGTGTGCCTGGGTGTCTCAGGTGTGCATGGGGTGTCTGGAGGCTGTACAGGGTGTCTGGGGTGTGCCTGGTGGTGTCTGGGGTGTGTCTGGTGTGCCTGGCAGTGTCTGGGGTGTGCCTGGGGTGTCAGCGGTGTGCCTGGGAGTGTCAGAGGTGTGCCTGGGGTGTCAGGGTGTTCCTGGGAGTGTCGGAGGGTGCCTGGGAGCGTCAAGGGTACCTGGGGTGTCAGAGGGTGTGCCTGGGAGTGTCAGGGGTGTACCTTGGAGTGTCTGAGGTGTGCCTGTGTCTGAGGGTCTGCCTGGAAGTGTCTAAGGAGTGTATGGAATGTCAGAGGTGTATCTTACAGTGTCAGCGGTGTATCTTACAGTGTCAGCAGTGTGCCTGGGGTGTCAGAGGTATAACCCGGCGTATCAGGGTGTACCTGGGTGTCAGGAGGTGTACCTGGGAGTGTCAGGGTGTGCCTGGTGTCAGGGGTGTGCCTGGTAGTGTCAGTGGTGTGCCTGGGGTGTCAGAGTTGTTCTTGGGGTGTGATTGGATTGTGCCTGGGAGTGTCAGAGGTGTATCTGGAAGTGTCAGAGGTGTGCCTGGAAGTGTCAGGGGTGTACCTGGAAATGTCAGGGTGTGCCTGGAAGTGTCAGAGGTGTGCCTGGGGTGCCTGAGGTGTGCCTGGGATTGTGAGAGGTGTGCCTGGGGTGTCAGGGGTGTGCCTGGGGTGTCGGAGGTGTGCCTGGGGTGTGGGCGTGTGCTTGGGGTGTCAGAGGTGTATCGGAAGTGTCGAGGTGTGCTGGGAATATCAGGAGGTGTGCACCGGGTGTCAGGGGTGTGCCTGGGTGTCAGAGGTGTAACTGGGGTGTTGGAGGTGTGACTGGGTGTCAGGGGTGTGCCTGGGGTGTCAGAGTAGTGCCTGGGAGTGTCAGAGGTTGTGCTCAGGAATGTCAGAGTGGTACCTGGGTGTGTCAGACGTGTGCCTGGGAGTGTCTGGGTGTGCCTGGGGTATCAGGGAGAACCAGGGGGTGTAGGAGGGTGTGCCTGAGGTGTCAGAGGTGTGCAGGGAGTGTCAGAGGGTGAACCAGGGGTGTCAGAGGGTGAACCAGGGGAGTGCTGGGTTGTACCTGGGGAGTATCGAGGTGTGCCTGGGAGTATCGGAGGCGTGCCTGGGGTGTCAGAGGTGTGCCTGGTAGTATCATTGGTGTGCCTGGAAGTGTCAGAGGTGTATCTGGAAGTGTCGTAGGTGCATCTGGAGTGTCAGAGGTGTCTGGGTGTGTCATTGGTGTGTGCCTGGGGTGTCAGAGGTGTGCCAAGGGTGTCAGAGGTGTGCCTGGGGTATCGTTGGTGTGCCTGGAAGTGTCAGGGGTGTACCTGGAAGTGTCAGAGGTGTGCCTGGAATGTGTCATTGGTGTGACTGGGGAGTGTCAGAGTGTGCCAGGGGTGTCAGAGGGTTTACATGAGTGTCATTGGGTGTGCCTGGAGTGTCAGAGGTGTGCCTGGAAGTGTCAGGGTGTGCCTGGAAGTGTCAGGGTGTGCCTGGAAGTGTCAGAGGTGGCCTGGGAGTGCCTGGGTGTACCTGGGGTGTCAGCTGTCAGGGGTGTGCCTGGGGAGTGTCTGGGGTGTACCTGGGGTGTCAGGGGTGTGCCTGGGGTGTCCAGAGGTGTACCTGGTAAGTGTCAGTGGTGTGCAGGAGTGTCAGGTTGGCCCTTAGGAGTGTGATTGGTGTGCCTGGGAGTGTCAGAGGTGTATCTGGAAGTGTCAGAGGTGTGCCTGGAAGTGTCAGGGGTGTGCCTGGAGATGTCAGGGTGTGCCTGGGAGTGTCAGAGGTGTACCTGGAGTGTCAGAGTGTTCCTGGGGAGTGTCAGGGGTGTGCCTGGAAGTGTCTGGGGTGTGCCTGGGAAGTGTCAGGGGTGTGCCTGGAAGTGTCAGAGGGTGTGCACCTGGGGTGTCTGAGGTTGTATGGAAGTGTCTGAGGTGTGCCTGGGGTGTCAGAGGTGTGCCTGGGGTGTCTGGGGGTGTGCCTGGTAGTGTCAGGGGTGTGCCTGGGAGTGTGGGGTGTGCCTGGGGTGTCAGGTGTGCCTGGGGTGTCAGGTGTGCCTGGGGTGTCAGAGGTGTACCTGGAGTGTCAGTGTGTGCCTGGGGTGTCAGAGGTGTGCCTGGGAGTGTCAGGGGTGTGCCTGGGGTGTCAGAGGTGTATCTGGAAGTGTCAGAGGTGTGCCTGGAAGTGTCAGGGTGTGCCTGGAAGTGTCAGGGGTGTGCCTGGGATGTCAGAGGTGTACCTGGGGAGTGCCTGAGGTGTGCCTGGGAGTATCAGAGGTGTGCCTGGGAGTGTCAGAGTGGCCTGGGGAATTGTCGGAGGTGTACCTAGTGTAAGACGTGTGCCTGGGGGTGTCAGAGGTGTCGGAAGTGTCAGAGGTGTACCTGGGATTGTCAGGGTGTGCCTGGGAGTGTCAGGGGTGTGCCTGGGGAGTGTCAGAGTGTGCCTGGGGTGTCGGAGGTGCTGGAGGTGTCAGGGGTGTACTGGAAGTGTCAAAGGTGTGCCTGGGAGTTTCAGAGGTGTTGCCTGGGGTGTCAGGGGTGTTCCTGAGGTCAGTGTGCCTGAGTGTGTCATTGGTGTGCCTGGGAGTCAGAGGGTGTACCAGGGGTGTCAGAGGTGTGCCTGGGAGTGTCATTGGTGTGCCTGGGGTGTCAGGTGTACCTGGAAGTGTCAGGGTGTGCCTGGAAGTGTCAGGGTGTGCCTGGAGAGTCTAGGAGGTGTACCAGTGTCAGAGGTGTACCTGGGGTGTCAGAGGTGTTCCTGAGGTGTCAGAGGTGTGCCTGGGGTGTCAGAGGGTGTGGGGTGTCAGAGGTGTGCCTGGTAGTATCATTGGTGTGCCTGGGTGTCAAGGTGTATCTGGAAGTGTCAGAGGTAGACCAGGGAGTGTCAGGTGTGCAGGGGTATGGGAGGTGTGCCTGGGAGTATCAGAGGTGCTGGGGTGTCAGAGGTGTGCCTGGTAGTATCATTGGTGTGCCTGGGAGTGTCAGAGGTGTTGTGTGGAAGTGTCAGGGTGTACTGGGTATGAGGTGTACCTGGGAGTGTCAGAGGTGTACCTGGGAGTATCAGGAGGTGTACCTGGGAGTGTCAGAGATGGCACCTGGTGGTATCATTGGTGTACCTGGGAGTGTCAGGGTGTCTGGAGTGCCAGAGGGTGTACCTGGGAGTGTCAGAGGTGTGACTGGGTGTGGGGAGATTGTGCCTGGGGTGTCACAGGTGCACTTGGGGAGTGTCTAGGTGCCTGGGGTGTCTGGTGTTGCTGGGAGTGTCTGAGGCTTACCTGGGAATGTCTGAGGGTGTACCTGGGGTGTCTGAGATGTTCCTGGCAGTGTCAGCGGTGTACCTGGGAGTGTCAGCGGTGTACCTGGGAGTATCGATGGTGTGCCTGGAAGTGTCAGGGGTGTACCTGGGTGACAGAGGTGTACCTGGGTGTGTCATTGGTGGGCGTAACTTTGGGTGTCAGAGTGTACCAGGGAGTGTCAGAGGGTTTACCTGTGAGTGTCATTGGTGTACCTGGGAGTGTGGAGTGCCTGGAAGTGTCAGGGGTGTACCTGGAAGTGACAGAGGTGTACCTGGGTAATGCATTGGTGTAACTGGGGTGTCAGGTGTGCCAGGGGTGTCAGAGGTTGCCTGTGAGTGTCATTGGTGTGCCTGGGGTGTCAGAGGGTGTACCTGGAAGTGTCAGGGGTGTGCCTGGAAGTGTCAGGGTGTACCTGGAAGTGTCAGAGGTGTGCCTGGGGTGCCTGAGGTGTGCCTGGGGTGTCTGAGCTGTACCTGGGGTGTCTGAGGTGTGCCTGGGGTGTCTGAGGTCTGCCTGGAAGTGTGTCTGGGAGGTGTACATGGAATGGCAGAGGTGTATCTTGGCAGTGTCAGCGGTGTACCTGGGGTGTCAGGTATGCCTCGGCGTATCAGAGGTGTTGTGCCAGTGTCAGAGGTGTGCCTGGGAGTGTCAGAGGTGTGCCTGGGAGTGTCAGAGGTGTGCCTGGTAGTGTCAGTGGTGTGCTTGGGAGTGTGAGGTTGTACTTGGGAGTGTGATTGGTGTACCTGGGGAGTGTCAGAGGTGTATCTGGAAGTGTCAGAGGTGTGCCTGGAGTGTCAGGGGTGTGCAAATGTCAGGGGTGGCACCTGGAAGTGTCAGAGGTGCCTGGGGAGTGCCTGAGGTGTGCCTGGGATTATCAGAGGTGTGCCTGGGGTGTCAGGGGTGTACCTGGGAGTGTCGGAGGTGTGCCTGGGGTGTAGAGTGTGCTTGGGAGTGTCAGAGGTGTATCGGAAGTGTCAGAGATGTGCCTGGGAGTATCAGAGGTGTACCTGGGAGTGTCAGGGGTGTACCTGGGAGTTTCAGGGTGTAACTGGGAGTGTCGGAGGTGTAACTGGGAGTGTCAGTGGTGTGCCTGGGAGTGTCAGGTAGTGCATGGGGAGTGTCAGTGTACTCAGGGGGGGTGTCAGGTAGTACTTGGGTGTCAGACGTGTGTCTGGGAGTGTCTGAGGTGTGCCTGGGAGTATCAGGAGAACCAGGAGTGTGAGGTGTGCCTGAGGTGTCAGGGTGTGCCAGGGGTTCAGAGGTGAAGCCAGGGGTGTCAGAGGTGAACCAGAGACCTCAGGGTGTGCCTGGGAATTATCGGAGGTGTGCCTGGGAGTATCGGAGGCGTGCCTGGGAGTGTCAGAGGTGTGCCTGGTAGTATCATTGGTGTGCCTGGAGTGTCAGAGGTGTGTCTAGAGTGTCAGGAGGTGTGCCTGGGTGTGTCATTGGTGTGCCTGGGGTGTCAGAGGTGTGCTTGGGGTGTCATTGGTGTGCCTGGGAGTGTCAGGGGGTGTGCCTGGAAGTGTCAGGGGTGTGCCTGGAAGTGTCAGAGGTGTGTCCTGGGGAGTGTCAGGGTGCCTGGGGTGTCAGAGGTGTTCCTGAGTGTCAGAGGTGTGCCTGGGGAGTATGAGAGGTGTGTGCCTGGGAGTGTCAAGGTGTCCTGGGTGTTTGAGAAGTGTGCCAGTGTCAGGGGTGTACCTGGGGTGTCAGCGGTGTGCCTGGGACTGTCAGAGGTGTACCTGGGAGTGTCAGAGGTGTTCTTGGGAGTGTCGGAGGAGTACTGGCATCAAATGCCTGGGACTGTCAGAGGTGCCTGGCAGCGTGAAAGGAGTACCGGAGTGTCAGAGGTGTACCTGGTAGTATCAGTGGTGTACCTGGGAGTGTCAGAGTTGTACTTGGGAGTTTGATTGGTGTACTTGGGGAGTGTCAGAGGTGTATCTGGAAGTGTCAGAGGTGTGCCTGGGGTATGGGGAGGTGTACCTGGGAGTGTCAACGTGTATCTGGGTGTGTGTGGTACTATGAGGTGTCAGAGTTGTACCTGGGAGTGTCGGAGGTGTACCTAGGTGTGTCAGGGGTGTGCCTGGGGTGATAGAGGTGCACTTGGGAGTGTCACAGAGTGCACCTGGGGTGTCTGCGGTGTTACTGGGAGTGTTTGACCTTTACCTGGGAGTGTCTGAGGTGTGCCTGGCAGTGTCTGGGGTGTACTTGGCAGTGTCAGCAGTGTACCTGGGGTGTCAGCGGTGTACCTGGGAGTATCATTGGTGTACCTGGAAGTGTCAGGGTGTACCTGGAAGTGTCAGAGAGGTGTACCTGAGTGTGTCATTGGTGTGCCTGGGAGTGTCAGAGGTGTGCCAGGGGTGTCAGGTGTGCCTGGGGGTGTCATTGCTGTGCCTGGGAGTGTCAGGGGTGTACCTGGGAGTGTCAGGGGTGTACCTGGAGTGTCAGGGGTTGTGCCTGGAAATGTCAGAGGTGTGCCTGGGAGTTCAGAGGTGTGCCTGGGAGTGTCACAGGTGTTCCTGAAGTGTCAGAGGTGTGGGAGTGTCAGGAGTTGTGGGGAGTGTCAGAGGTGTGCCTGGTAGTATCTATTGGTGTGCCTGGGGTGTCAGAGGTGTATCTGGAGGTGTCAGAGGTGAACCAGGGAGTGTCTGAGTGTGCCTGGGAGTATCGGAGGTGTGCCTGGGAGTATCGGAGGTGTGCCTGGGGTGTCAGAGGTGTGCACGAAAGTGCCAGAGGTGTGCCTGGGTGTGGAGGTGTGCCTGGGGTGTCAGAGGTGTGCTTGCCTGGGGTGTCAGAGGTGCACGTGGGTGTCTGGGTGCCTGGGGTGTCTGGTGTTGCTGGGGTGTCTGATCTTTACCTGGGGTGTCTGGGGTGTACCTGGCAGTGTCTGAGGTGTTTCTGGCAGTGTCAGCTGTGTGTGCCTGGAGTGTCATGGTGTGCCTGGGAGTGTCAGGGTGTACCTGGAAGTGTCAGGGGTGTGCCTGGAAGTGTCAGAGGTGTGCCTGGGGAGTGTCAGGGGTGTGCCTGGGGAGTGTCAGAGGTGTTCTGAGAGTGTCAGAGGTGTGCCTGGGAGTGTCTGGGTGTTACTGGGGTGTCTGAGCTTTGCCTGGGAGTGTCTGAGGTGTGTGCCTGGCAGTGTCTGAGGTGTGCCTGGCAGTGTCAGCGGTGTGCATGGGAGAGTCAGCGGTGTGCCTGGGAGTATCATTGGTGTGCCTGGAAGTGTCAGGGTGGCCGGAAGTGTCAGGGGTGCCTGAGTGTGTCATTGGTGTGCCTGGGGTGTCAGAGGTGTACCAGGGAGTGTCAGAGGTGTGCCTGGGGAGTGTCATTGGTGTACCTGGGGTGTGGGGTGTGCCTGGAAGTGTCAGGGGTGTACCTGGGAGTGTCATTGGTGTGCCTGGGGTGTCAGGGTGTGGACCTGGAAGTGTCAGGGGTGTGCCAAGTGTCAAGTGTGCCTGGGGTGTCAGAGTGTGCCTGGGGAGTGTCAGAGAGTGTGCCTGGGAATATCAGAGGGGTGTACCTGGGAGTGTCAGAGGTGTACCTGGAGCGTGGGGGGTGTGCTGGGAGTGTCGGAGGTGTGCTGGGAGTGTCAGAGGTGTACCTGGGGTGTCAGAGGCGTGCCTGGGGAGTGTCAGGTAGTGCCTGGAAGTGTCAGGGGTGTGCCTGGGAGTGTCTGAGGTGGCCTGGGGTGTCAGGGAGAACCAGGGGAGTGTAAGAGGTGTGCCTGGTAGTGTCACTGGTGTACCTGGGGGTGTCAGAGGTTGTGTGGGAGTGTGATGGTGTGCCTGGGGAGTGTCAGGGGTGTATCTGGAGGTGTCAGGGTGTGCCTGGAGGTGTCAGGGGTGTACCTGGAGTGTCAGAGGTGTGCCTGGGGTGCCTGAGGTGTGCCTGGAGGTGTCAGGGGTGTGCATGGGGTGTCAGGGGTGTGCCTGGGTGCCTGGGGTGTGCCTGGGGTGTCTGGGGTGTGCCTGGTGTCTGAGCTGTGCCTGGGTGTCTGGGGTGTGCCTGGTGGGTGTCTGGTGTGCCTGTGGGGTGTGCAGGGGTGTGCCTGGCAGTGTCTGGGGTGTACCTGGGGAGTGTCAGAGGTGTTCCTGGGGAGTGTCAGAGGTGGTCCTGGGAGTGTCGGAAGTACCTGGGAGCGTCAAGGAGTACCTGGGAGTGTCAGAGGGTGTACTGGGGAGTGTCAGAAGTGTGCCTGGTGAATGTCTGAGGTGAACCTGGCAGTGTGGGGTGTGCCTGGCAGTGTCTGAGGTGTACCTGGGGAGTGTCAGAGGTGTGCCTGGGAGTGTCAGAGGTGTTCCTGGGGAGTGTCGGAGGGTACCTGGGAGCGTCAAGGAGTACCTGAGAGTGTCAGAGGTGTGCCTGGGAGTGTCAGAGGTGTGGGGAGTGTCTGGGGTGTTCCTGGGGTGTGAGGGTGTGCCTGGAAGTGTCTGAGGGGTGTGCATGGGATGTCAGAGTTGTATCTTGCAGTGTCATGGTGTGCCTGGGAGTGTCAGCGGTGTGCCTGGGAGTGTCAGGGGGTACGCATGGGTGTATCAGAGCTGTACCTGGGAGTGTCAGGAGGTGTACCTGGGAGTGTCAGGGGTGTCCTGGGGAGTGTCAGAGGTGTGCCTAGGGTGTCAGAGGTGTACCTGGTAGTGTCAGTGGTGTGCCTGGGAGTGTCAGAGTTGTGCTTTGGAGTGTGATTGGTGTGCCTGGGGAGTGTCAGAGGTGTATCTGGAAGTGTCAGAGGTGTGCCTGGGAATATCGGAGGGTGTGCCTGGGAGTGTCAGGGGTGGCACAGAAGTGTCGGGGTGTAACTTTGGAGTGTCGGAGGTGTGACTGCGAGTGTCAGGGGTGTACCTGGGAGTGTCAGAGGGCGTGCCTGGAGTGTCAGTAGTACCTGGGGTGTCAGAGGTATGCCTGAAGTGTCAGGGTGTGCAGTGTGTCATGTGGTGTGCCTGGAGTGTCAGAGGTGTACAAGGGAGTGTCAGAGGTGTGCCTGGGGTGTCGTGGTGTGCCTGGGGTGTCAGGGTGTGCCTGGAAGTGTCAGGGTGTGCCTGGAGTGTCAGAGGTGTGCCTGGGAGTGTCAGAGGTGTGCCTGGGGTGTCAGGGTGTTCCTGGGGTGTCAGAGGTGTGCCTGGGAGTGTCAGAGGTGTACCTGGAGTGTCAGGGGTGTGCCTGGAGTGGCAGAGGTGTGCCTGGGGGTGTCATTGGTGTGCCTGGGAGTGTCAGAGGTGCACCAAGGGTGTCAGGGTGTTCCTGGGAGTGTCATTGGTGTACCTGGGGTGTCAGAGGTGTGCCTGGAAGTGTCAGGGGTGTGCCTGGAGTGTCAGGGGTGTGCCTGGAAGTGTCAGAGGTGTGCCTGGGGTGCCTGAGGTGTGCCTGGAGTGTCTGAGGTGTGCCTGGGTTGCAGGCTGTGCCTGGGGTGTCTGAGTGTGCCTGGGGTGTCAGGGGTGTGCCTGGCAGTGTCAGGTGTACTGGAAGTGTCAGAGGTGTGCCAGGAGTGTCAGAGGTGTACCTGGGTGTGGTGTGCTGGAAGTGTCAGAGGTGTGCCTGCAGGGAGTGTCCAGAGGTGTGCCTGGGGTGTCAGACGTGTTTCTGGGAGTGTCAGAGGGTGGCACCTGGGAGTGTCAGAGGGTGTGCCTGGGAGTGTCAGAGGTGTGTGCCTGGAAGTGTCAGAGGTGTGCCTGGGGTGTGTCGTGGTGTGCCTGGGGAGTGTGGGGGTGTGCCAGGGTGTCAGTGGTGTGCCTGAGAGTGTCGTTGGTGTGCCTGGGGTGTCAGAGGTGTGCCTGGAAGTGTAAGGGGTGTGCCTGGAAGTGTCAGGGAGGTGTGCCTGGAAGTGTCAGAGGTGTGCCTGGGGAGTGCCTGAGGGTGTGGCTGGGGTGTCTGGGGTGTGCCTGGGGTGTCTGGGCTGTGCCTGGGTGTCTGTGGGGATGTGCCTGGTGGTGTCTGGGGTGTGCCTGGCGGTGTCTGGGGTGTGCCTGGCGGTGTCTGAGGTGTGCCTGGGAGTGTCAGAGGTGTGCCTGGGGAGTGTCAGAGGTGGTCCTGGGAGTGTCGGAGGTACCTGGGACCGTCAAGGAGTACCTGGGAGTGTCAGAAGTGTACCTGGGAGTGTCAGAGGTACCTGGTAGTGTCTGAGGTGTGCCTGGGGTGTCTGAGGTGTGCCTGGCAGTGTCTGAGGTGTGCCTGGGGTGTCAGGGTGTACCTGGGAGTGTCAGAGGGTGTTCCTGGGGTGTCGGAGGGTGCCTGGGAGCGTCAAAGGGTACCACCAGGAGTGTCAGAGGTGTGCCTGGGAGTATCAGAGGTGTAGGGTGTCTGAGGTGTTCCTGGGAGTGTCTGAGTGTACTTAAGAGTGCAATCTGCAGAGGTGTACATGGAATGTCAGAGGTGTGTCTTGCAGTGTCAGCAGTGGCACAGGTGTCAGCGGTGTACTAAGGAGTGTCAGAGAATATGCCTGGGCGTGTCAGAGGTGTGCCTGGGAGTGTCAGAGGTGTGCCTGGGGAGTGTCAGAGGTGTGCCTGGGGTGTCATGGTGTACCCTAGGAGTGTCAGGGTGTATCAGGGAAGTGTCAGAGGTGTGCCTGGGGTGTCCAGAGAGGTGTGCCTGGGGTGTGTGGTGTACCTAGAATTATCCAGAGGTGTGCCTGGTAGTGTCCAGTGGTGTGCCTGGGGAGTGTCAGAGTTGTACTTTGGAGTGTGAATTGGTGTACCTGGGAGTGTCAGGGGTGTATCTGGAAGTGTCAGAGGGGTGCCTGGGAATGGTGGATGTGTGCCTGGGAGTGTAGAGGTGTGCCTGGGAGTGTCAGAGGTGTTCCTGGGAGTGTCGGAGGGTACCTGGGGCGTCAGGAGGTACATGGGAGTGTCAGGGGTGTGCCTGGGAGTGTCCAGAGGTGTACCTGGGGAGTGTCTGGTGTTCCTGGGAGTGTCTGGGGTGTTCCTGGGAGTGTCCAGCGGTGTACCTGGGATTGTCAGAGGGTATGCCTCGGCGTATCAGAGGTGTGCCTGGGAGTGTCAGGAGGTGTGCCTGGGAGTGTCAGAGGTGTGCCTGGGAGTGTCAGAGGTGTACTTGGTGGTGTCAGTGGTGTGCCTGGGGAGTGTCAGAGTTGTGCTTGGGAGTGTGATTGGGGTGTGCCTGGGGTGTCAGGAGAGGTGTATCTGGAAGTGTCAGAGGGTGTGCCTGGGGAATATCAGAGAGGTATGTAAGTGTCTGGAGGTGTACCTGGCAGTGTGGGGTGTGCCTGTGGTGTCTGAGGTGTGCCTGGGGTGTAAGGGTGTACCTGGGGTGTCAGAGGTGTTCCTGGGAGTGTCGGAGGAGCTGGGAGCGTCAAGGAGTACATGGGAATGTCAGAGGTGTATCTTGCAGTGTCAGCGGTGTACCTGGGAGTGTCAGCGGTGTGCCTGGGAGTGTCAGAGGTATACCTGGGCGTATCAGAGGTGTACCTGGGGAGTGTCAGAGGTGTGCCTGGGAGTGTCAGAGGAGGTGTGCCTGGGGAGTGTCAGAGTGTACCTGGTAGTGTCAGTGGTGGCACAGAGTGTCAGAGTTGTGCTTGGGGAGTGTGATTGGTGTACTGGGAGTGTCCAGGGGTGTGTCTGGAAGTGTCAGCAGAGGTGTGCCTGGGAATATCAGAGGTGTGCTGGGGAGTGTCAGAGGTGTGCAGCGGGCGTGAGGGTGTAACTGGGAGTGTCGGAGGTGTAACTGGGGTGTCAGAGGTGTGCCTGGGAGTGTCAGGGGCGTGCCTGGGGTGTCAGGTAGTGCCTGGAGTGTCAGAGGTGCCTGGGAGTGTCTGAGGTGTGCCTGGGGTGTCAGGGGAGGGCAGGGGTGTGAGGTGTGCCTGTTGGTGTCGCTGGTGTGCCTGGGAGTGTCAGGTGTGCTTGGGGTGTGATTGGTGTGCCTGGGAGTGTCAGAGGTGTGTCTGGAGAGTGTCAGAGGTGTACCTGGAGGTGTCCAGGGGTGTGCCTGGAAGTGTCAGGTGTACCTGGAAGTGTCAGAGGTGTGCCTGGGGGTGCTGGTGTGCCTGGAAGTGTCAGGGTGTACATGGAAGTGTCAGAGGTGTGCCTGGGGTGCCTGAGGTGTGCCTGGGGTGTCTGAGGGTGTGCCTGGGGTGTCTGGGCTCTGTGCCTGGGGAGTGTCTGAGGTGTGCCTGGTGGTGTCTGAAGTGTACGCCTGGCAGTGTCTGAGGGTGTGCCTGGCGGTGTCTGGTGTGCCTAGAGTGTCAGAGGTGTTCCTGGGAGTGTCAGAGGTGGTCTGGGAGTGTCGGAGAGTGCCTGGGGAGCGTCAAGGAGTACCTGGGAGTGTCAAGAGGTGTGCCTGGGAGTGTCAGAAGTGTACCTGGTAATGCAAGGTGAACCTGGCGGTGACTGAGGTGTGCCTGGCAGTGTCTGGGGTGTGCCTGGGAGTGTCAGGGTGTACCTGGGGAGTGTCAGAGGTGTTCCTGGGAGTGTCGGAGGAGTGCCTGGGGCGTCAAAGGAGTACCTGAGAGTGTCAGAGGTGTACCTGGGGTGTCAGAGGTGTGCCTGGAAGTGTCTGGGGTGTGGGAATGTCAGGGTGTATCTTGCAGTGTCAGCAGCCCTTAAGGAGTGTCAGCAGTGTACCTGGGAGTGTCAGAGGTATACATGGGCGTATCAGGGTTGTACCTGGGAGTGTCAGAGGTGTGCCTGGGGTCAGGGGTGTCCCTGGGGTGTCAGAGGTGTGCCTGGGGTGTCAGAGGTGTGCCTGGTAGTGTCAGTGTGGTGTACCTGGGAGTGTCCAGAGTTGTACTTTGGAGTGTGATTGGTGTGCCTGGGGAGTGTCAGAGGTGTATCTGGAAGTGTCAGAGGTGGCACTGGAATATCGGAGGTGTGCCTGGGAGTGTCAGGGGTGTGCCTGGGGAGTGTCAGGGGTGTAACTTCAGGTGTCGGAGGTGTAACTTCAGAAGTGTCAGGGGTGTACCTGGGAGTGTCAGAAGCGTACTGGGAGTGTCAGAGTAGTACCCAGAATAAAGAGGTATACTGGGAGTGTCAGAGGTGTACTGAGTGTGTCATTGGTGTGTACCTGGGAGTGTCAGAGGTGTACAAGGTGTCAGAGGTGTACCTGGGGTGTCATTGGTGTACCTGGGGTGTCAGGGTGTACCTGGAGGTGTCAGGGGTGTACCTGGAAGTGTCAGAGGTGTGCCTGGGGAGTGTCAGAGGTGTGCCTGGGAGTGTCCAGAGTGTTCCTGAGAGTCAGAGTGTACCTGGGGGTGTCAGAGGTGTGCCTGGGAGTGTGGGGAGGTGTGCCTGGAAGTGTCAGAGGGTGTGCCTGGGGTGTCATTGGTGTACCTGGGGTGTCAGAGGTGCACCAAGTCAATCAGTGGTGTTCCTGGGGAGTGTCATTGGGGTGTACCTGGGGAGTGTCAGTGGTGTACCTGGAAGTGTCAGGGGGTGTGCCTGGAAGTGTCAGGGGTGTACCTGGAAGTGTCAGAGGGTGTGCCTGGAGTGCCTGAGGTGTGCACAAGGGTGTCTGGGGTAACAAGTGTCTGAGCTGTGCCTGGGGTGTCTGAGGTGTGCCTGGGGTGTCAGGGGTGTGGCTGGGGTGTCGGAGGTGTGGCTGGGGTGTCAGCAGTGGACCTGGGAGTGTCAGAGGTGTGCCTGGGGGTGTCTGGGGGTGTGCCTGGGGTGTCAGGGAGAACCAGGGGAGTGTAAGAGGTGTGCCTGGGGTGTGGCAGAGGTGTACCCAGGGGTGACAGAGGTGAACCAGGGGAGGGAGTCAGAGGTGTACCTGGGGAGTATGAGAGTGTACCTGGGAGTGTCAAGGTGTGCCTGGGTGTGTGAAGTGTGCCTGGGAGTGTCAGGGTGTACCTGGGGTGTCGGGTGGCTGGGAGTGTCAGATGTGTGCCTGGGGAGTGTCAGGGTGCACTTGGGAGTGTCTGGGTGCACCTGGGGAGTGTCTGAGGTGTTACTGGGAGTGTCTGAGCTTTACCTGGGGAGTGTCTGGGGTGTACCTGGCAGTGTCACAGGGTGCACCTGGCAGTGTCAGGGGGTGTGGCTGGCAGTGTCAGGGGTGTGCTGGAGTGTCAGAGTGGCACCTGGGGTGTCAGAGTTGTGCCTGGGAGTGTCAGAGGTGTTTCTGAGGTGTCAGAGGTGTGCCTGCCTGGGAGTGTCAGAGGGTGTGCCTGGGAGTGTCGGGGAATTGGCCTGGAAGTGTCCAGAGGTGTACCTGGGAGGTGTCGTGGTGTACCTGGGAGTGTCAGGAGGTGTGCCAGGAGTGTCGAAGGTGTGCCTGAGAGTGTCATTGGTGTACCTGGAAGTGTCAGAAATTGACACCTAGAAGTGTCAGGAGTGTACCTGGAAGTGTCAGGGTGTGCCTGGAGGTGTCAGGGGTGTGCCTGGAAGTGTCAGAGGTGTGCCTGGGGAGTGCCTGGGGTGCTGGGGTGTCAGGGTGTTACTTAGGTGTCTGGGCTGTGCCTGGGGTGTGCAGGGTGTACCTGGTAGTGAACAGGGTGTACCTGGCACTGTCACAGGGTGTGCCTGGCAGTGTCTGAGGGTGTGCCTGGGGAGTGTCAGAGGTGTGCCTGGGGTGTCAGAGGTGGTCACCAAGTGTCGGAGTACCTGGGACCGTCAAGGAGTACCGGGAGTGTCAGAGGTGTGCCTGGGGGTGTCGAGGGTACCTGGTAGTGTCTGAGGGGTGTGCCAGTGTCTGAGGTGTACCTGGCGTGTCTGGGGTGTGCCTGGGAGTGTCAGAGGTGTGCCTGGGGAGTGTCAGAGGTGTTCTGGGCGTGTCGGAGGAGTCCCTGGGGCGTCAAAGGAGTACCTGGGAGTGTCAGAGGGGTACCTGGGGCATCAGAGTGCCTGGGAGTTTCTGGTGTTCCTGGGGTGTCTGAGGTGTGCCTGGAGTGTCTGGGGTGTACATGGAATGTCAGGGTGTCTTGCAGTGTCGCGGTGTGCCTGGGGTGTCAGCGGTGTGCCTGGGGAGTGTCAGAGGTGTATCTGGAAGTGTCAGGGTGTACCTGGGGTGTGGAGGTGTGCCTGGGGAGTGTCAGGGGTGTACCTGGGAGTGTGGGGTGTAACTGGGGAGTGTCGGAGGGTGCTCTGGGAGTGTCAGGTGTGCCTGGGAGTGTCAGAGGCGTGCCTGGGGAGTGTCAGAGGTATGCCTGGGGTGTCAGGGTGTGCCTGAATGTCGTGTGGTGTGCCTGGGAGTGTCAGAGGGGTGTGCAAGGGAGTGTCAGAGGTGTGCCTGGGAGTGTCATTGGTGTGCCTGGGGAGTGTCTAGGGTGTACCTGGAAGTGTCAGGGGTGTACCTGGTAGTGTCAGAGGTGTGCCTGGGGAGTGTCAGAGGTGTACCTGGGGAGTGTCAGGGTGTTCCTGGAGTGTCAGGGGTGTGCCTGGGGAGTGTCAGAGGTGTCATGGGAGTGTCAGAGGTGTGCCTGGAGGTGTCAGAGGTGTGCCTGGGGAGTGTCATTGGTGTGCCTGGGGTGTCAGAGGTGTACCAGGGAGTGTCAGTGGTGTTCCTGGGAGGGGTGGTGGTGTACCTGGGAGTGTCAGAGGTGTGCCTGGAGGTGTCAGGGGTGTGCCTGGAAGTGTCAGGGGTGTGCCTGGGTGTCAGGGGTGTGCCTCGGGTTCTGAGGTGTGCCTGGGGAGTGTCTGAGCTGTGCCTGGGTGTCTGGGGTGTGCCTGGGTAGTGTCTGGTGTGCCTGGCATTGTCTGGGGTTACCTGGCAGTGTCTGAGTGTGCCTGGAGTGTAGAGGTGTGCCTGGGGGTGTCAAGGTGTTCCTGGGAGTGTCGGAGGGTACCTGGGGCGTCAAAGGAGTACAGAGTGTCAGAGGTGTACCAGTGTCAGAGGTGTACCTGGGAGTGTCAGAGGTGTGCCTGGGGTGTCTGGGGTGTGCCTGGGAGTGTCAGGGGAGAACCAGGGAGTGTAAGAGGTGTGCCTGGGGTGTCAGAGGTGTGCCAGGGAGTGACAGAGGTGAACCAGGGAGAGTCAGGGGTGTGCCTGGAGTATGAGAGGTGTACCTGGGAGTGTCAAGGTATACCTGGGTGTGTGAAGTGTGCCTGGGGAGTGTCAGAGGTGTGCCTGGGAGTGTCGGAGGTGTGCCTGGGAGTGTCAGATGTGTGCCGGGAGTGTCAGGGGTGCACTTGGGGTGTCTGGGTGCACCTGGGTGTCTGGTGTTGCACTGGGGTGTCTGAGCTTTGCCTGGGGTGTCTGAGGTGTGCCTGGCAGTGTCTGAGGTGTGCCTGGCAGTGTCAGGGGTGTAACTGGCAGTGTCAAGGTGTACTGGAAGTGTCAGAGGTGTACCTGGGGAGTGTCAGAGGTGTGCCTGGGAGTGTCAGAGGTGTTTCTGAGGTGTCAGAGGTGTGCCTGGGGAGTGTCAGAGGTGTGCCTGGGGTGTCAGAGGTGTGCCTGGAAGTGTCAGAGGTGTACCTGGGGAGTGTCATTGGTGTGCCTGGGGTGTCAGAGGTGTGCCAGGGAGTGTCAGAGGTGTGCCTGAGAGTGTCATTGGTGTACCTGGAAGTGTCAGAGGTGTGCCTGGAAGTGTCAGGGGTGTGCCTGGAAGTGTCAGGAGTTGTGCCTGGAAGGTCAGGGGTGTGCCTGGGAGTGTCAGAGGTGTGCCTGGGAGTGCCTGGGGTGTGCCTGGGGTGTCTGAGGTGTGCCGGGGTGTCTGAGGCTGTGCCTGGGGTGTCTGGGGGTGTGCCTGGGTGGTGTCTGGGGTGTGCCTGGCGGTGTCTGAGGTGTGCCTGGCAGTGTCTGAGGTGTGCCTGGGGTGTCAGGGGTGTACCTGGGGAGTGTCAGGGTGGTCCTGGGGTGTCAGGAGAGTACCTGGGACCGTCAAGGAGTACCTGGGAGTGTCAGAGGGTGTCCTGGGAGTGTCAGAGGTACCTGGTAGTGTCTGGGGTGTGCCTGGGAGTGTCTGAGGTGTACCTGGGGTGTCTGAGGTACCTGGGGTGTCAGGGGTGTGCCTGGGGTGTCAGAGGTGTTCCTGGGCGTGTCGGAGGTCCCTGGGAGCGTCAAAGGAGTACCTGGGAGTGTCAGAGGGGTGCCTGGGGTGTCAGGGGTGTACCTGGGAGTGTCTGAGGTGTTCCTGGGGTGTCTGAGGTGTGCACCAGGTGTCTGGGGTGCATGGAATGTCAGGAGGTGTATCTTGCAGTGTCAGCGGTGTGCCTGGGAGTGTCAGCGGTGTACCTGGGGTGTCAGAGGTGTATCTGGAAGTGTCAGGGTGTGCCTGGGAGATGTTGGGTGTGCCTGGGAGTGTCAGGGTGTGCCTGGGGAGTGTCAGGGGTGTGGCTGGAGTGTCGGAGGTGTAACTGGGAGTTCAGGGGGTGTACCTGGGGTGTCAGAGGCGTGCCTGGGGAGTGTCAGAGGTATGCCTGGGGGTGTCAGAGGGTGTACCTGAATGTGTCGTGGTGTGCCTGGGAGTGTCAGGGTGTGCAAGGGTGCCAGAGGTGTGTCCTGGGGTGTCTTGGTGTACCTGGGGTGTCTGGGGTGTGCCTGGAGGTGTCAGGGGTGTACCTGGTAGTGTCAGAGGTGTTCCTGGGGTGTCAGAGGTGTGCCTGGGGTGTCAGAGGTGTGCATGGGAGTGTCAGGGGTGTGCCTGGAAGTGTCAGAGGTGTGCCTGGGAGTGTCGTGGTGTACCTGGGAGTGTCAGGGGTGTGCCAGGGAGTGTCAGTGGTGTTCTGGGAGTGTGGTGTGGTGTGCCTGGAGTGTCAGAGTGTGCCTGGAGGTGTCAGGGGTGTGCCTGGAGGTGTCAGGGGTGTACCTGGAGTGTCAGGGGTGTGCCTGGGTTTCTGAGGTGTGCCTGGGAGTGTCTGGGCTGTGCCTGGGGTGTCAGAGGTGTGCCTGGTAGGGTGTCTGGGGTGTGCCTGGGAGTGTCTGGGGTGTGCCTGGCGGTGTCTGGGGTGTGCCTGGGGTGTCAGGGGTGTGCCTGGGGTGTCAGAGGTGTTCCTGGGGTGTCAGAGGTGCCTGGGGCGTCAAAGGGTACCTGGGAGTGTCAGAGGTGTGCCTGGGAGTGTCAGAGGTGTGCCTGGGGAGTGTCTGAGGTGTTCCTGGGAGTGTCTGAGGTGTGCCTGGGTGTCTGAGGTGTACATGGAATGTCAGAGGTGTATCTTGCAGTGTCAGCGGTGTGCCTGGGAGTCAGCGGTGTACCTGGGGTGTCAGAGGTGTATCTCTGGAAGTGTCAGAGTGTGCCTGGGGAGTGTCGGAGGTGTGCCTGGGAGTGTCAGGGGTGTGCCTGGGAGTGTGTCAGGGGTGTACCTGGGGAGTGTCGGAGGTGTAACCGGGGTGTCAGTGTACCTGGGGTGTCAGAGGTGTGCCTGGGAGTGTCAGAGAGGTATGCCTGGGGAATCAGAGGTGTGCCTAGAAATGTGTCGTTGGTGTGCCTGGGGAGTGTCAGAGGTGTACCTGGGAGTGCAGAGGTGTACCTGGGGTGTCATTGGTGTGCCTGGGGTGTCTGGGGTGTGCCTGGAGTGTCAGGGGTGTGCCTGGGGGTGTCAGGGTGTTCCTGGGAGTGTCAGAGGTGTGCCTGGGGAGTGTCAGGGGAGGTGTGCCTGGGGAGTGTCAGGGTGTGCCTGGAAGTGTCAGAGGTGTACTGGGGAGTGTCATTGGTGTGCCTGGGAGTGTCAGAGGTGTGCCTGGGGAGTGTCAGTGGTGTGCCTGGGAGGTGGTGGTGTGCCTGGGAGTGTCAGAGGTGTGACCTGGAGGTGTCAGGGGTGTGCCTGGAGGTGTCAGGGGTGTGCCTGGAGTGTCGGGAGTGTGCCTCCAGGTGTCTGGGGTGTACCTGGGGTGTCTGAGGTGTGCCTGGGGTGTCAGGTGTGCCTGGTGGTGTCTGAGGTGTACCTGGCAGTGTCAGAGGTGTGCCGGGGTGTCTGAGGTGTACCTGGGGTGTCAGAGGTGTGCCTGGGGTGTCTGAGTGTGCCTGGGGTGTCTGGGGTGTGCCTGGGCAGTGTCTGGGGTGTGCCTGGGGTGTCAGAGGTGTGCCTGGGGAGTGTCAGAGGTGTTCCTGGGAGTGTCAGAGGTGTGCCTGGGAGCGTCAAGGGAGTACCTGGGAGTGTCAGAGGTGTACCTGGGGAGTGTCAGAGGTGTACCTGGGAGTGTCTGAGGTGTTCTGGGAGTGTCTGAGGTGTACCTGGAAGTGTCAGGGGTGTACATGGAATGTCAGGGTGTATCTTGCAGTGTCAGCGGTGTGCCTGGGAGTGTCAGCGGTGTGCCTGGGGATTGTGGTGTATCTGGGAGTGTCAGAGGTGTACGTGCCTGGGAGTGTCAAGGTACCTGGGAGTGTCAGAGGTGTACCTGGGAGTGTCAGAGGTGTGCCTGGTAATGTCTGAGGTGAACTGTGACTGAGGGTGTGCCTGGCAGTGTCTGAGGTGTTCCTGGGAGTGTCGGAGGGTACCTGGGAGCGTCAAGGAGTACCTGGGAGTGTCAGGGGTGTACCTGGCAGTGTCAGGGGTGTACTGGAAGTGTCAGAGGTGTACCTGGGAGTGTCAGAGGTGTGCAAGTGTCAGAGGTGTTTCTGAGAGTGTCAGAGGTGTACCTGGGGTGTCAGAGGGTGTACCTGGGAGTGTCAGAGGTGTGCCTGGAAGTGTCAGAGGGTGTGCCTGGGAGTGTCATTGGTGTGCCTGGGGGTGTCAGGGTGTGCAGGGGTGTCAGAGGTGTACCTGAGGTGTCATTGTTGTACCTGGAAGTGTCAGGGGTGTGCCTGGAAGTGTCAGGGGTGTACCTGGAAGTGTCAGGGGTGTACCTGGAGGTGTCAGAGGTGTGCCTGGGGTGCCTGGGGTGTGCCTGGGGTGTCTGGGGTGTGCCTGGGGGTGTCTGAGCTGTACCTGGGGAGTGTCTGGGGTGTGCCTGGTGGTGTCTGGGGTGTACCTGGCAGTGTCTGGGGTGTGCCTGGCAGTCTGGGGTGTGCCTGGGTGTCAGAGGTGTGCCTGGGGAGTGTCAGAGGTGGTCTGGGGTGTCGGGAAGTACCTGGGACCGTCAAGGAGTACCTGGAGTGTCAGAGGGTGTACCTGGGGTGTCAGAGGAGTGCCTGGGTAGTGTCTGAGGTGTGCCTGGGAGTGTCTGAAGGTGTACCTGGCAGTGTCTGAGGTGTGCCTGGGGAGTGTCAGGAGGTGTACCTGGGAGTGTCAGAGGTGTTCCTGGGACTGTCAGATACCTGGGAGGCGTCAAGGGTACCGGAGTGTCAGAGGAGGTGTACCTGGGAGTATCAGAGGTGTACCAGGAGTGTCTGGGGGTGTTCCTGGGAGTGTCTAGGTGTACCTGGAAGTGTCTGAGGTGTACATGGAATGTCAGAGGTGTATCTTGCAGTGTCAGCGGTGTACCTGGGAGTGTCAGCGGTGTACCTGGGAGTGTCAGAGGTATACCTGGGCGTATCAGAGGTGTTCCTGGGAGTGTCAGAGGTGTACCTGGGAGTGTGAGGTGTACCTGGGAGTGTCATGGATGGCCTCAGGGTGTCAGAGGTGTGCCTGGTAGTGTCAGTGGTGTACCTGGGAGTGTCAGGGTTGTACTTTGGAGTGTGATTGGTGTACCTGGGAGCGTCAGAGGTGTATCAGGAGTGTCAGAGTGGCCTGGGAGTGTCAGAGGTGTACCTGGGAGTGTCATGGTGTACCTAGGGTATCAGAGGTGTACCTGGTAGTGGTGGTGTACCTAGTGTCAGAGTTGTACTTTGGAGTGTGATTGGTGTACCTGGGAGTGTCAGAGGTGTCTGGAGTGTGGGGTGTACCTGGGAATATTGGAGTGTGCCTGGGAGTGTCAGGGGTGTACCTGGGATTGTCAGGGGGTGTAACTGGGAGTGTCGGAGGTGTGACCTGGGAGTGTCAGGGGTCTGCCTGGGAGTGTCAGAGGCGTGCCAAGTGTCAGAGGTATACCTGGGGTGTCAGAGGTGTACCTGGGTGTGTCGTTGGTGTACCTGGGAGTGTCAGAGGTGTACAAGGGGAGTGTCAAGGTGTGCCTGGGTGTGAGAAGTGTACCTGGGAGTGTCAGAGGTGTACCTGGGAGTGAGAGGTGTGCCTGGGGTGTCAAGGTGTACCTGGGTGTGTGAGAAGTGTGCCTGGGAGTGTCAGAGGTGTGCCTGGGAGTGTCAGATGTGTGCCTGGGGTGTCAGAGGTGCACTTGGGGAGTGTCAGGGTGCACCTGGGAGTGTCTGAGGTGTTACTAGTGTCTGAGCTTTACCTGGGAGTGTCTGAGGTGTACCTGGCAGTGTCTGGTGTGCCTGGGTGTCAGCGGTGTACCTGGGAGTGTCAGCGTTGTACCTGGGAGTATCATTGGTGTACCTGGAAGTGTCAGGGGTGTACCTGGCAGTGTCAGGGGTGTACTGGAAGTGTCAGAGGTGTACCTGGGGGTGTCAGAGGTGTACCTGGGAGTGTCAGAGGTGTTCTGAGGTGTCAGAGGTGTGCCTGGGAGTGTCAGAGTGTACATGGGAGTGTCAGAGGTGTACCTGGAAGTGTCAGAGGTGTACCTCGGGCATCATGGTGTACCTGGGAGTGTCAGAGGTGGCACGGAGTGTCAGTGGTGTACCTGAGAGTGTCATTGGTGTACCTGGGGAGTGTCAGAGGTGTGCCTGGAGGTGTCAGGGGTGTACCTGGAAGTGTCAGGGGTGTGCCTGGAAGTGTCAGGGTGTACCTGGGGTGCCTGGGGTGTGCCTGGGGTGTCTGAGGTGTTCCTGGAGTGTCTGAGGCTGTGCACCTGGGGTGTCTGGGGTGTGCCTGGTAGTGTCTGAGGTGTGCCTGGCAGTGTGAGGTGTACCTGGCAGTGTCTGAGGGTGTACCTGGGGTGTCAGAGGGTGTACCTGGGGAGTGTCAGAGGTGGTCCTGGGAGTGT
>NW_024722720.1:0-13576 GCF_018991925.1 Homarus americanus | reverse complement strand
GTAGTGACAATGGGAGCTAGTGATAATGGAACGTAGTGATATTGGGAGGTAGTGATAATGGGAGGTAGTGATAATGTGAGGTAGTGATGATAGGAGGTAGTGATGATAGGAGGTAGTGATGATGGCAGGTAGTGATAATGGGAGGTAGTGATGAAAGGAGGTAGTGATAATGGGAGGTAGTGATGATAGGAGGTAGTGATGATGGGAGGTAGTGATAATGGGAGGTAGTGATGATAGGAGGTAGTGATAATGGGAGGTAGTGATGATGGGAGGTAGTGATATTGGGAGGTAGTGATGATGGGAGGTTGTGATGATGTGAGGTAGTGATGATGGGAGGTAGTGATGATGGGAGGTAGTCATAATGGGAGGTAGTGATGATGGGAGGTAGTGATATTGGGAGGTAGTGATGATAGGAGGTAGTGATAATGGGAGGTAGTGATGATAGGAGGTAGTGATGATGAAGGTAGTGATAATGGGAGGTAGTGGGATGATAGGAGGTAGTGATAATGGAGGCAGTGATGATAGGAGTGTAGTGATACTGGGAGGTAGTGATGATAGAGGTAGTGATGATGGAAGGTGAGGATAATGGGAGTGTAGTGATGATAGGAGGTAGTGATGATGGGAAGTAGTGATGATAGGAGGTAGTGATAATGGAGGTAGTGATGATAGGAGCTAGTGATGATGGATAGAAAGATAATGGGAGGTAGTGATGATGGGAGGTAGTGATGATAGGAGTGTAGTGATGATAGGAGGTAGTGATGATAGGAGTTAGTGATGATGGGAGGCAGGATAATGGGAGGTAGTGATGATGGGAAGTAGTGATGATAGGAGGTAGTGATAATGGAGGTAGTGATGATAGGGAGCTAGTGATGATGGGAGCTAGTGATGATGGGAGGTAGTGATGATGGGAGGAAGTGGATGATGTGAGGTAGTGATGATAGGAGGTAGTGGGATGATGGAGTGTAGTGATGATGAGGTAGTGATGATGGGAGGTAGTGATGATGTGAGGTAGTGATGATAGAAGGTAGTGATAATGGGAGGTAGTGATGATGGGAGGTAGTGATGATGGGCGGTAGTGATGATGGGAGGTAGTGATGATAGGAGGTAATGATGATAGGAGGTAGTGATGATGTGAGGTAGTGATGATAGGAGGTAGTGATAATGGGAGGTAGTGATGATGGGAGGTAGTGATGATGGGCGGTAGTGATGATGGGATATACAACTATAACATAGCTACAGTATATGCACAAGAGCGCATACTTCTAATAAATAATGTAATTAAGAAACATGCAATATTGTTTTTTCACTTATGATGCCACACAACTTACTTTACTCTCATGTTTCACCACGCTATAAACATCTTGTATAAAAATCGATGATATTTATATTCATAACAGTAAAATCATTTAATTTATAAATAAGATAATTCATCAAAATAAGTTTGTCAAGCAGCAAGGAGCCATTTTACTTAACATATGTTTTCTGTATACAAATTTTCGACCGAGAGAGAGAGAGAGAGAGAGAGAGAGAGAGAGAGAGTAACGTTCTGAAAATTTTATCTGACGCAGAGCTGAAAAATAATACCCAAATGGATTGATCTCTTAATCTGGTGTTCCGTGTCGGGTTCATCATCAGCGCCATGTATACAGTACTGTTAGTTGACAGGTAATCTGTAGTTCTTAGAGGAAGCTCGATCCAGTGTACCGAGTGTTGGGATGTGAGGCTCTTTACTGTGTAACTAAGAGATGCAGGTAACAAGAGATGAAGATGGAGACAATAAGAGGGAGTAAGAAAGGAAGAGAGAGGGTTGAGAAAAAAATGAGACAGGCAGACAAGGGGAGAGAGTGAGAGACAGACGGACAGACAGACAGAAAATCATTGAAAAGGAGACAGAGGCAGAATGAGTTTAGAATAAGACGGTAGAACAAATAAAGTGATGGAAAGAAATAGACAAAATAAGAAAATAAGTGAAAGAAATAGATAAAAAACGCTGACAGAAATAGAGGGAAACTGAACCAGACAGAGAGAAATATGAACAGAGAGAGAGAGAGAGAAAGAGAGAGAGAGAGAGAGAGAGATAGAGAGAGAGAGGCAGAAGTGGTCAACGAGAGAGGGTGAGGAAGAAAAAGAAAGAAGGAAGGAAGAGAGAGAGAGGGAGAGAGAAAGATGAACAGACAGACAGACAGAGAGAAGGACGATGCATGAGGGGAGCAGGTCGCAGCTGCTTGCATGACAGTCCTGGGATAAAAAAAACCGGCATGAGAAGCTACGTGCTGAGGGGGTAATATGTCATGCACGAACCTTCTTAGGCAACTCTTGCGTGTGTTCAGGTGTTCCGTGTGTTTAGGCGTTCCGTGTATTCATGCATTCCGTGTGTTCAGGTGTTGCGTGTATTCATGCGTTCCGTGTGTTCAGGCGTTCCGTGTGTTTATGCGTTCCGTGTGTTCAGGTGTTCCTTGTGTTCAGGTGTTCCGCGTGTTCAGGCATCCCGTGTGTTTAGATGTTGCATATGTTCAGGCGTTCCGTGCGTTCGGCTGTTCCGTGTGTTCAGGCTGTTCCGTGTATTCATGCGTTCCAAGTGTTCAGGTGTTCCGTGTATTCATGCGTTCCGTGTGTTCAGGTATTCCGTGTATTCAGGCGTTCCGTCCGTTTAGGTGTTCCATGTGTTCAGGAGTTCCGTGTGTTTAGGCGTTCCGTGTATTCAGGTGTTGAGCGTATTCATGCGTTCCGTGTGTTCAGGTGTTTCGTGTGTTCAGGTGTTCCGTGTGTTCAGGTGTTCCGTGTGTTCAGGCATCCCGTGTGTTTAGGTGTTCCGTGTGTAAAGTGTTCCGTGTTATAGTATTCCGTGTGGTCAGGTGTTCCATGTGTTACGTGTGTTCAGTTGTTCTGTGTATTCAGGCGTTCCGTGTGTTTAGGTGTTCCGTGTGTTCACGTATTCAGGTGTTCCATGTGTTCAGGCGCTCCGTGAGATTAGGTGTTCCGTGTTATCATGTATTCAGGTGTTCCATGTGTTTAGGCGTTCCGTGTGTTAAGGTGTTCCGTGTGTTCAGGTGTTCCGTGTATCTAGGTGGTCGGTGTGTTTAGGTGTTCCGTGTGTTCAGATGTTCCGTGTTATAGTGTTCCGTGTGCTAAGGTGTTCCATGTGTTCCGTGTTCAGGTGTTCCGCGTGTTTAGGCGGTCAATGTCTGAGGAGTAATGCATACACACGTTTTGTGCCCTAATAAAATCAGTGTGTGTGTGTGTGTGTGTGTGTGTGTGTGTGTGTGTGTGAATACAATAATATGAAGCACCTTAATACTAAAAGACCCATTTTCTTATATAATCATGTACTGTATTATTTTCTTGTCATACGCACAACTCTTACACCTACATGGGGCTAAATGGCCCCCTTAAGCTAGTCTGCCATTGGGTTGTGCTTGTAGCGTAGTATTTCTAAGGCAGACGTCGAAATTTAACTTAACCTGACGGGCTCCCTCTAACTGAAGGTCTTCCGTCTTATGCGGCTTGTGAGCACACGAGACCTCAGTCGATATGAAGAGTATTTTATTACAATGTATCAAAAACTTTACCAGGATGTGCAAATAACATCTGAACGTAAATACGAAGTAAACACAGAATAAATAAACACATAAGTTACTTGAAAGCACATAACACCTAAGGACAAGGAACACATCAACACAGCAACACCTCAAACATCTCAACGACCTCAACAGAAAAAACTCAAACAAGAAACACTATAAGAACAAGGAACATATCAACATAGCAACACCTCAAACAAGGTACACCTCAACACACAAGAGCAACTCAAACAAGGAAAGCTTCAATGCACAAAAAAAACACCTAAACACAAAAAAATGAAACGAGAAACACCATAATAACAAGGAACATATCAACACAGCAATACCTCAAACAAGGAACACCTTAACCCATAGGAATACATCAACAAGAAACATCTTAAAACACAGGAACACTTCAACAGGCAACATGTCAACCAATGCAAGTTACCCAAAGCAGTAAACATAAGCACGACACATTGAAAACTCAGACCTAAAGCAAGTGAGCGAGTGACTTTGTGTTACGTATTGGTGGTACGGAACTACAGGGGATTTGGGTCCTATAAAAAACAGCTGATAATACAGGTACAAAGATTGTTATTAGTGAATGATATTTATATTGATGAATGTTCCTCATAACAACCAACACTGTCTTATATACTAACGTTTAAATAAAAATATATGACTGACGATAAAAGTACATACGAAAAACAAGAATAATTCACAATTACTTAAAAAAACAAAACAATACCACGACCACCCAACAGATATACAATAACACCTTTCTCCTTGTAGTAAAATTAGTAGAAAAACTACTACGAAACAATCACACACCACTTACTCGGTAGAATTAATGACAGTCATGTGGCCGCAAATATTTCGATATAAGTGGCTACGAAAAAGTTACGATGGTATTTACTTAGGCAGCAAGTCAAGATGATGTCGCATCAATGAGGACAACTGCATGAGCTGTTCAATGGTCTGGAGACAGTCAAACGTCCTTTAACATTACGAAATGCAAGACCCTACAAATAGGATACAACAACCCCAATCACAACTATTCTGTTAATGACAACTTCCTGGATACTGTCGATAAGTTAAAATCTGTAGGCGTTGTGACAGATCAATCAATCACTTGAAGGCGACGCAACAAGTGGGGGGGATGCCCAGCAGTAATAATAATAATAATAAAAAAATATATTTGGGAATTATAAAGCGTACCTTTGAATACAATGATACGAAAATGCTTCTTATTGTATGGATTTTTGTATTCAGGCATGGAAACCCTACCTCCAGAAAGATCTAACACCCATAGAAAAGGTGCAACCAAGATGATTCTTTAACTATGCCATCTCGATTATCCAAGTAAACTAAGGGCCTCAAGACGAACAACTATTCAGAAAAAAGCCCAATAGAACAGATCTCATTAAAACAATTAAAATCTTGAAAGGGACAACACGAAGGGACAACTTCAAGCTCACCAAGCTATCATGCAGAACGAACACAAGGAAATACTTCTTCACATAGAGTGACAGAGAGTGATAGATCTATGGGACGTTCTCCCAGCTCAAGCCGTGGAATCGAGAACAGTACTGGGCTTCAAAATAGCCCTAGACAAAATTAACAAGATCAATGGAGGGATCCTACACAGGCCACTGGTCTTCCCTTGACTTGGCCACCTCTAGTAGGTGGCCGTTAGGTAAAGAAGAGGCACACAAGAACAAAAAATAAACTACCCCATATGGTTTGGGATACTAAGGATAGCCACGGGTCTTAAAAGGACACGACAGAGCACGGCACCTCCAGATATCTTGAATTACGAATACAACAAGTGGAGGGCAGCCGAGGACACCTGACTATGTTAATCATTTACTGCTGTTCATTTTACACTTGGAGCACCACTACTACAATTATATGTTAATATTACTTAAGCAATATAAAACAAAATCTGTCCTGAAAGGTATATTACCTTTTTTTATTGGAGATGAAAGATATTTTTTCAGTTACGAGAAACTTCACCTCCTTGAGCGTCAGTCTGAGATTTTTACAAGTCACTGTTCTTCTTCAACTATAAGTCTCTTGGTGATAATTTATCCTCTGTTATGCGCTCTATTCAAAATGTTCCAAGTTTTTACAAACTGGAGTCGAGTACAAGAGATTTTGTTTTCTTTTTTCTGAGCGAGAAAACACACAACACCATAATATTAACGTTTATGACGTCATCAGCCAGGCTTGCTCTCATTGGTCGGAAGTTCTTGTCGAAAAAATTTGAATTTGGTTCATTATTGGAAATATTAATTAATCTTTAAAGCATTAAAATCAGGTTATTACGGAAAATATGCACCTGTGCCCGGATAGGCTATTTCCCGCAAAAACAAAACCAAAACTGGCAACTACATCTTGGTTATGTCCATGTTTCATAAGATCAGGAATAATTGTTTAATATTCTGTATGTACTGTATATGCCTTCACTGACTTACTCTTTATAATAGCTCATCTTCTATTCTTTCTTAATTATGATTCATAAAAACTACAAGCATAGCAACTATTCAAAAGTTATGGAACGAATAGTTACATATTTTTTTTGGTACGAATTAAAGAGTTAAATCAAAATTCCTAAGTACCGACATAACACAGCGAGGATGTTTCTATATAAATGAATTTAAAACTAATACTCTCTACGATAAACAAATTTGTTATATTCAAGCAATAAATATAAATGATAATTCAACTAGGAATGTATCAGATCTTTCACCTGTTTTTAATTTTGATTACAAACGAAAACAATAGTCGTGATTCATGTCGATAAGTTATCAATAAATTAAAAAACAAGACAAAAGAGATTATTAATAACAAAATCATTGAATAAGTTTAATACACTTAACTGTATAGTACTTATTTTCCGTAATAATCTGATATTAATGCTGTACAGAATAATTAATATTTCCAATAATGAACCAACTTATAAGTTTTTCGACAAGAACTTGTGACCAATGAGAATAGGCGAGGCTGATGACGTCATAGGCGGGAGGTGTGTGTGTGTGGGTGTTTCTCGTGTACTTGAACCTTTAAAAAACAAAACAAAAATTAATATTTTAAACCGTTGACATTACTGAAGATAAGTTGTCACCGAACGACTTAGTTGTTGAAGATTAGTAAAAAGGAGAAAATTTACTTTTGAACTTCTCTGACTGACTTCACAAGGTGTTGTTTCTCAACGCTGAAACAACTCCCATCATCTATAAAATATACACAAGGTAAGATACGTTTTCGGGAAAGAACTTTATATGGAATAATAAACTAGGACTAATAATGGTAATAATAGGGTATTTATGATCGAACAGTAGTTGAGGCTGAAACTGAAAATTTACCGATAATAATAGTTCTTTCTTGGGAGAATCAGGTTGTTTCCCATATTGAAATTCAATTTTTAAGGTAACGCGATATTAAAAGTTGGTATAAATCGAATGGCGGTGTTGACTGAATAATTACCGTATTTATTTATAGATAAATGCAGTATTAGAGTTCAGGTGGAAAATGAAAGGAATTATCAGCAGTAAGAGGTTAACGTAGGTGACGCCGCCTACACCTGTCCTCCCCTGCCTCCACCTGTCCTCCCCTGCCTCCACCTGTCCTCCCCGCCTTCACCTGTCCTCTCTCTCCCATTTGTCCTCCCTCCTCCTCACTCTCTCCCCTGGCCTCCGTACCTGTCCCTCCCCTGCCTCTCACTTGGGTTCCACCTCCACACATGCCCTCCCCTGCCCCCACCTATCCTCCCCCGCCTCCGCCTCCACCTGTCCTCCCCTCCTCTACTTGTTCTTTCCTCCTCAAACCTCTCTCCTCCCGCCTCCGTCTGTCCTCCCCGCCTCGACTTGTCCTCCCCTGCCTCCACTTGTTCTTTCCTCCTCAAACCTCTCTCCTCCACCTCGTCTGTCCTCCCGCCTCCACCTGTCTCCTGCCTCCCACTTGTTCTTTCCTCCTCAAACCTCTCTCCTCCCGCCTCCGTCTGTCCTCCCCGCCTCGACTTGTCCTCCACTTGTTGCACACACACGGGGCAGCTATCTCTCTCACACACAAGGGACAACTGTCTCATACACACAAGGGCCAACCGTCTCACACACAAGGGACAGCTGTCTCACACACACAAAGGACAGCTGTCTCTCACACACAAGGGACAGCTGTCTCTCTCACACACAAGGGACAACTGTCTCATACACACAAGGGCCAACCGTCTCACACACAAGGGACAGCTGTCTCACACACACAAAGGACAGCTGTCTCTCACACACAAAAAGGACAGCTGTCTCTAACACACAAGGGACAGCTGTCTCACACACACAAAGGACAGCTGTCTCTCTCACACACAAGGGACAACTGTCTCACACACACGGGGCAGCTGTCTCACACACACAAAGGACAGCTGTCTCTAACACACAAGGGACAGCTGTCTCACACACACGGGGCAGCTATCTCTCTCACACACAAGGGACAACTGTCTCATACACACAAGGGCCAACCGTCTCACACACAAGGGACAGCTGTCTCTCACACACAAGGGACAGCTGTCTCTCTCACACACAAGGGACAACTGTCTCATACACACAAGGGCCAACCGTCTCACACACAAGGGACAGCTGTCTCTCACACACAAGGGCCAGCTGTCTCTCTCACACACAAGGGACAACCAATCTCACACACAGGGACCTGTCTCATACACTGAGGGACCAGCTGTCTCTCTCACACTAAGGCAACTGTCTCCCCATACACAGGGCCAACCGTCCCACACACACAAGGGACAGCTGTCTCACACACAAGGGACAACTGTCTCATACACACAAGGACAGCTGTCTCCTCTCACACAAGGGACGTGTCTCTCTCTACCCTAAAGGGACCCAGCTGTCTCTCATCACACACAAGGGACAACTGTCTCTGTCCACACACAGACCAACCGTCTCACACACAAGGGACAGCTTCTCACACACGAGACAGCTGTCTCACACACACAAAGGACAGCTGTCTCACACACACAAGGGACAGCTGTCTCTCTCACACACAAGGGACAGTTGTCTCTCTCACACACAAGGGACAACTGTCTCATACACACAAGGGCCAACCGTCTCACACACAAGGGACAGCTGTCTCACACACACAAAGGACAGCTGTCTCACACACACAAGGGACAGCTGTCTCTCTCACACACAAGGGACAACTGTCTCATACACACAAGGGCCAACCGTCTCACACACAAGGGACAGCTGTCTCACACACACAAAGGACAGCTGTCTCACACACACAAGGGACAACTGTCTCATACACACAAGGGCCAACCGTCTCACACACAAGGGACAGCTGTCTCACACACAAGGGACAGCTGTCTCTCACACACAAGGGACAGCTGTCTCACACACACAAAAAGGACAGCTGTCTCTAACACACACAAGGGACAGCTGTCTCACACACACAAAGGACAGCTGTCTCTCACACACACAAAGGACAGCTGTCTCTCATACACACACAAGGGACAGCTGTCTCTCACACACAAAGGACAGCTGTCTCACACACACAAAGGACAGCTGTCTCTCATATACACAAGGGCCAACCGTCTCACACACACAAAGGACAGCTGTCTCTCATACACACACAAGGGACAGCTGTCTCTCACACACAAAGGACAGCTGTCTCACACACACAAAGGACAGCTGTCTCTCACACACACAAGGGACAGCTGTCTCTCACACACACACAAAGGACAGCTGTCTCTCACACACACAAAGGACAGCTGTCTCATACACACAAGGGCCAACCGTCTCACACACAAGGGACAGCTGTCTCTCACACACAAAGGACAGCTGTCTCTCTCACACACAAGGGACAGCTGTCTCTCACACACACACAAAGGACAGCTGTCTCTCACACACACAAAGGACAGCTGTCTCGTACACACAAGGGCCAACCGTCTCACACACAAGGGACAGTTGTCTCTCCCTAAAGGGACAGCTGTCTCACACACAAGGGACAGCTGTCTCACACAAGGACAGCTGTCTCTCCCACACACACACAAAGGACAGCAGTCTCTCACACACACAAATTAGCTGTCTCACACACACAAAGGACAGCTGTCTCCACACACACACAGGGACAGCTGTCTCTCACACACAAAGGACAGCTGTCTCTCACACACACTAAGGACAATGTCTCTCATACACACAAGGGGCCAGCCGTCTCACACACAAGGGACAGCTGTCTCTCCCACACACACAAAAGAGACAGCTGTCCTCTCACACACCACCTAAGGGACTGTCTCACACACACCACACAAGGACAGCTGTCACACACACCACCTAAAGGACAGCTGTCTCACACACAAGGACAGCTGTCTCTCCCACCTAAAAGGACAGCTGTCTCCTTCACTGAGGGACAGCTGTCACACCTACCCCTGAGGACAGCTATCTCACACAAGGATTGGCTACTCCTCTCCACCTAAGAGACAGCTATCTCACACACAAAGAATGACAAATCTCCCACCCTGAGGACAGCTGTCTCACACAAGGACAGCTGTCTCACACACAAAGGACAGCTGTTTCTCATACTACTGAGGGCCAACCGTCCCACACAAGGGACAGCTGTCTCTCACACACAAGGACTGTGTCTCACACACACAGGACAGCTGTCTCACACAAGGACAGCTGTTCCTCATACACAAAGGGCCAGCAAATCTCACACACAAGGGACAGCTGTCTATACACACACAAGGGACAGCTGTCTCTCACACACACAAAGGACAGCTGTTTCTCATACACACAAGGGCCAACCGTCTTACACACAAAGGACAGCTGTCTCTCACACACACACACACAAGGGACAGCTGTCTCTCACACACACAAAGGACAGCTGTCACACACACAAAGGACAGCTGTCTCTCACACACACAAAGGACAGCTGTCTCTCACACACACAAAGGACAGCTGTCTCTCACACACACAAAGGACAGCTGTCTCACACACACAAAGGACAGCCGTCTCTCTCACACAACCTAAGACATGACAGATTTCCAATTTAACGTTCCGTAGTAAAAAAGAAAATATCAGAAAATATATTTAAAAATGTATTACCACAAGACCTTGGGTACGATGCCTTAATCTCTTGAGTACGATGACTTAATACTTGATACCTTATTCCCCTGAGTAAGGCGACACTGTATTCGTGTGGTTAAATCGTCGGAGTGAGGGAGTTAAAACATGGAGTTGAAGGAGTTACGTCACAACCCTCCACCTGGCCATCACAGGGTGAGCCCTTCAGTAATTCATCACTGCCACACACGGATTAAAGGGATCACACCAAGAAAATTAAATAAAGCACTTGGAAAGTTACAAGTCACATCAAAAAGCTTAGCAACACAAAGGCTGTCGGTCGGTCGGTCGGTCGGTCGGTCGGTCGGTCGGTCGGCTGGTTGGTTGGTTGGTTGGTTGGTCGCAACATAAGAGATTCAGTTAGATATCAACTAACGTAAATGTTGTAGTATATAAACGTTGACTTATGCAAGTATGAGAGAGAGAGAGAGAGAGAGAGAGAGAGAGAGACGTCCGTATGTGTTTAATATACTATTAAGTGTAAGTCTCTCTCAGGATACAAGTTATAGCCTCCGTGTGTTGGGATAAGTCACTTCCTCAACGTGTGCTGTAGAGCTATAAGCACTAAAGACTCACTCACACTTACGACCAACTCATTAAGGGAGACACCGTATAAACCCTTGCCTTCATGCTAGCTGAAGTGACGACATAAATACCTAACAAGGACAATGTCACTCTACTTAGTATGATGATTTAATACATCAAGTAGGGTGACCTTATCCTCCGTGAACGAGGCGATAATCCATGAACAAAGACATGTAAATCTTTTAAGAACGATGGATAATCCTTAACACACAAGGATTACTCTATGAATAATTGCAGTCTAATCCCCGGAATACATTGGGTGAAACTCCCACCTAAGATTATATCATATCATTTATTTAACGACTTTTAACTGTGGGTGGGAGAGCACAGGATCCTCTCTTAAACTACTGCTTATAAGACTCGTTACTTCCTTCTGTCAGTACTGCCGGAGGTCTGCCAGTAATGTTCAAGGGTAGTGTGGCCTGCTAGTACTTGAAACATTTAGTAAACAAATTCTATAACTCTCATTGAAATAAATATGTTTCTTCGTAATATTAATGGTGAAATCTGGAGCTAACGAGAATATATTTTCCTATTTTCAACAAGCGTCTATGTTTTTTTATATCCAAATTGCAAAAGAAAATCTATATATTTTCCTCATTTTCTTATAATTCTTTCTTCATGTCCTCATTAATCTCCTCCTTTTCCTTCCCCTTCCTTTCCTTTCACTTTTATCTCTCTCTCTTCTTGGGCTCATCATTAATCACACTTATAAAAACATATTATCCTTCCTCCCTTCAATTCCCTTTTCTTTTTGTATTTTTCTCTCCGCCTCCTCATTTCTCCTTCCGGTCTTTCCTTTATCTCTTCCATCTCTCCCCGTATCCTCTTTTACTAATGCCCCAAAAAACTCCCCCCTGTCCTTCCTACCTTCACTCTCTCCCTATCTTTCTATTTTTTTCTTTCCCTTTAAATACTTCCCTTCCGCTTCTCACCCTTATCTTCCTTCTCCTTCCTCCCTCATCTTCCTTCTCCTTCCTCCGTATCTTACTTTTCTATCTCCTCTCCTCCTCCCCTGAACAACCTTGACCTCCAAATTCTTCCTCTCACAGAACACCAACAATTGAGACATTAGAGAGACATCAACACCTCCTGAGAGACAACAGAGACGATGAAGAGATGCGAGATGATGCAAGAGGACTGTACATTAAGAGACAGAGATAGAAAATGTTGAGACAGGGGAGACAGTAATGCCTAACACTATAACAATTAGACAGATTGAATATATACAGTATATCCAAGGTGTTATAGTTAGTTGTCTCTACTCCTTGTCTTACACTATAGACAATATAGTCGCTACTGATCTCTCTCTCTCTCTCTCTCTCATGTTCAGAGTTATGCAGTAATACTTTCTGTACCTCGAGCATAAAACACTCAACCAAGTATAATGACAAGACACCCCCACCCCCCCCACACAGTGACCATGGTAGCATCACCACCACCCGCCTCACTATCATATGAACCTCTACCTGGCGTTTATGCCCCACAAACACCAGGGTACTGTCAGGTCCAGCCGTACGAGGCCCTGAATGTTATCAAATTTACGTCGGGTAGAGAAACTTAACACCAGGGGATAAAGACCAATGTTAATGGGTTATGTTGGGGGCGGTCGATGGGGGATGGTCTCAACTACTATTTCTTTAAGGATAAAAATCCCTGTGGATAAAATCTCAGCGGATAGGATACCCAAGTGAAGGGAATCCTACCAAGGGAAAGCATCACTGCATATTAGGGTGTGTCATAGTAGGCAAGATCAGCTAAAACTAATGGCCCATCACTTTTTTGGTAGATTTTAGTGTATATAAACAGAAAATAATTTCAGTTTCAATATTTTGCAACCTTTTGCTAGGTAAATTTTAGCGTGAAATTTATCGAAAATCTAACGTACAGCTGCATTAGTGCATTACAATTAAATATTGAACATTGCTTTCTGACTTCATTCTTTAACAACCCAACTAACAATATTTTTTTCTGTTTCAGATTCTGATGCATTTATAAGTTGATAATATTTGCGATGGCTGCTTGTGTCAGGGCGAGGAACCAAAATTCCAGCCATCTCAGTCACTATCTTGGGTCTGGGAGAGAACTCCTGAAGTCGGAGTTGCCTACATTGAGAGATGCTTTGAGATACGGTGTTTTAATCAGGCAAATCAGTGAAAAGAACCAAAGAACTTACACAAACAAAGACATTGCCAGTGATATGACCAAAGCTGTCTTGGCACAGTACACTCTGGCTAACGCTCAGTTCAAGCCTCCAGTCATAACAAATCAGAAGATTAGTGAGAGACTGCTAGCCAGTTGGGAAAA
>NW_024722719.1:0-9092 GCF_018991925.1 Homarus americanus | reverse complement strand
CCTCAACATACACATTTCTACATAAAACATTACTAGAGGAATAAAGATGAGAGTGACCAACCAGCTCCACTAAGAACCTGGCAGGCCTCTCCATACAGTGTACCCTTAGACTAACACAACTAACACTTAACTAACACCTCAAAAAAAAAAATGTGACTACCCTCCCAGTTACACAAGGACCTGGGCGGGCTCACTAACTCCAACAATAATAAAAATAATAATAATAAGCAGCATTATATAAATAAACCAATATTAATACAAAGGTCTGACGACCCAAGGGAGCAGAACAAAGATAAAACACCAATAAGAAAGATGAAGCGATCTGGTTGAGCCCAGATTCTTTCTACTCCTACTGTATTTCAGTTTCACCACTTTTCCTTCAACCCCTAATAATCTTCTTTCACCTCTTAACTAAAGACTTCGTATCGTATCGTAAGATTCATTCTGGCCTCGGTTCCTGAACACGCAACACCTCCTCCGCCGCTGCCTGGCGGCCCTCGCTTCTCCTCCGCCTGCCTGGCGGTCCTCGCTCCCGCCGGCGAGCATGGCGACCCACCAGCTGTCCTTCTCTGAGTGTCCTCACCAACCAGCTCTCTTATTCTACTCTACGTTCCTGAAAACGCAACACCTCCTCCAAGCAAGCTCCTCGCTGTCCCGCTCTCATTCAACCTGGAGGCCAGCAACAGGCAACATCTTCTCTAACGAAGCTCCTGCACATCTACCTCCTTCAACACGCTACTCACCGAACGTGTCTACTGAGCAGCTCCTCACCACACGGCATCTCCAGCACCAGACTGTCTACCATATAACTTATATTATATAAGAAAACCACCACCTTAGAGTTTCCATCCATCCTGAGTGCTAGACAACATAATATCACGAAACCCTACAAATGGTGACTCCCGGAGATTTGCACTCACACAGGATGGAGGAGAAACTGATCACGCTCCCAGTCTTCAAGCAGCATAGAAGACTGGCTTATCCACACAGAAACAACTCTGCAACTCTAAGCAGACACCAGCTCCTCTTCCTGCCCCAAGCACCACATCCTACTGACCCCAGCAAACCCGTCCTGCCTCAGACGCCGACCCCTGCCCAGCAGTAACCCCTGCCGCCCCTGACTCGGCCTCTGTTCCTGAGTGCGGACCCACACACCCCTCTTTTCTCCCTCAGGTACTCCCTGCTAATGTCCTGCACCCTGCTGCTGTCGTGGACCCAGCTGCTGTCACGAGCCCTAATCCGCTTCTGCTGACGCAGCCCCTGCTCCTGACCCAGGCCCACACACCCCAGCAGGCGCATCTGACGACTCTGTACCTGTCATGAGGGAAGCACAACATTCATCGCCTCCACACACCCCTTTTCTCCCTCTCTCCTCCCACAGATAGTGTGTATCTAGACAGTTGTATCCAGCAACAGGCTCATCCACGCCATCGCCGTTGTCTCACATGAGGCATGCACCGCCCGTTCTGCCTCACATGTGCTAAGCAACTCTACAGACAACAAGTCTCCTACACCGCCTGGAGGGAAGGGGGAGTATTGTAGTGGACGTCTCCCCTACAACTGCGTAGCTGCATTCCAATGCCACAGTATCCTAGCAACCAGCCACCTGCTACGTCTTCCCTAGCAACCAAACGAGAGGCCCAGGGGGGGGGGGGGCGCTTCCGCCCATCTGCATCAGTCCCAGCAACGGAGTCAAGAAACCCAAGGGCTGACCTGGCTCGTTGTGTATATAAGCTCTGTCTCTCCATTAAGATTCATTCTGGCCTCGGTTCCTGAACATGCAACACCTCCTCCTCCGCCGCTGCCTGGCGGCCCTCGCTTCTCCTCCGCCTGCCTGGCGGTCCTCGCTCCCGCCGGCGAGCATGGCGACCCACCAGCTGTCCTTCTCTGAGCGTCCTCACCAACCAGCTCTCTTATTCTACTCTACGTTCCTGAACACGCAACACCTTCTCCAAGCAAGCTCCTCGCTGTCCCGCTCTCATTCAACCTGGAGGCCAGCAACAGGCAACATCTCTAACGAAGCTCCTGCCCATCTACCTCCTTCAACACGCTACTCACTGAACGTGTCTACTGAATTATTGAAAAGAGCAAACTCGGCTCGTTACAACAGCTACGTCTTTGGGATACTAGTTCGCCAGCCTTAGAAAAAAGCCTTTCTGAGGGCACTGATGATGCTGGGGAGTAGAGGAACATTTTCGCTTGTTCTTGGAGTATTGGGAAAAGTGCGGCATGTTTTTTCCACCATTCTAGCGGATCTTCTTCTCTAGGAATTGGCGATTCTTCCATATATCTTCTCATTTCAATATAAGGCCCTGTAGACGGGTGTGTTGAAGAGATGAGTGCAATTTTTTCAACCTTGGCATCGAATTTAGCCCAGAGTGAGCTTTTCTTTGGTTGTGTTGTAACAGTTTGTGAGGAACCTGGGGACTCCGCTTGTACTGACATGCTTGTTGATGGTTCTTGAACTTTGTTGTTTCTAGTACATCGCTTTCGGATAACTAAAAGCTCCTCAATTATCTTCATATTCGTAAGATCTGCAAAATGCACTTTTTTTAATCTAGGATCCAATAAGCTTGCTGCTCCTACAAAAAAAAAAAACTTCCTTCCATAGTGTGAAATCTTCTTGTCATTTGTTGAAGGAGTTCCATGCCAAGAGGAAATGTTCTGTACAACTGATGAACTTCTTGTCCTCGCTGGAGTGCATATAGTCTTAGAATCCCTTGACCCAACGAACTATTTTTGATAATGAGGTGAATTTTTCTGCTGACATCTCTCTAGTAGCCTCCTCAAATGGCTCGAGAACAGCCACAGTCTTGGTTATCAGTTCCAGTTCCTCGTTATTCAGACATATGTCATTTCTTCCCATCAAACAGAGAGTAGTGGTAATGAGCTGGCTTTGCTGTACGAAGCGCTGCATCATGTAGTAAGTCGAATTCCACCTTGTTTCAGCATCTTGGATAAGTTTCTTGACAGGTAGACCATGTTGTTCTTGACTCAATTTATCCGATGCCTTTACACTGTGATGAAAGTGGGTGACGATCTGTTTGACTTTCTCTTGCAAATTTTTAACTTCCTCAGTGTTTTTAATAGAATCTCTTACAACCAAATTCAGTGTGTGTGCGAAATATGATAGATGACGTAGCTTCATGATGTTGCTCACAGCTGAAGTAATATTGGCTGCATTATCTGTAACAACAGAGCAGACTTTGTTCAAAATGTTCCGGTGTTACAAATGGTTGTTAATTCCTCAGCAATATTAGCTGCAGTGTGTGCCTCCTGCATCCTAATTGTCTCCAGTACCACCGACTTTAATTCCCACGCCGGCAAAATGAAGTGAGCTGTAACTGTGATGAATCCTTTTGTAGTTCTAAGAGGTCCATATGTCTGTGGTCAGTGAGACAACATTTGTGTTCTCCAACTCTTTCTTTACTCTTTTAACATCCTGGTCGTAAATGTTGGGACGGTGGGTTCTTGTTAATTCTCGCTGACTAAGGAGTTCACATCGTAGATCCAATGTATTAACCAGACGTTTAAGCCCTTTATCATCCACCAATGAAAACGGTTGTAGATCTTGGACGATCATTTGCATGACAATTTGGTCCAATTCTCTCTTCCTAGAAGAATCTGATTTGTAATTTTTCTTCTTGTTGATTGTTTCAAGCAAAGTGGGTTGTGTCATGGTTTCTTTTTTGTTTGATTTTCCTGCCAGCTCCAGCACATGTCCTTGTTGCTCTTCTTGGAATTCTGCATACTCTGTTGGATGTTTTTCGTATATGTTTTGTCAAAGATGAAGTGCTACCGCAGTATTTGAAGCTGTCTTTACGGAGGACACAAAAAACACTTCCTGGGTAAATTTTTTTCATGCGAGTCCACACAGGGCTCGTCCTTGTTCTTTTGGACACCATGATAATGACCTGAAAACAAAAAACGAAAGATGCTAGGAAATCGTGACTGACTGGCTAACTTGGAAATGAACCACTTTATTCCGAGTATCCAAATCAAGTTGAATGAGTTGAATGAAATCTTCTCTGTGTGTGTGTGTGTTAGAGAGAGAGAGAGAGAGAGATAGAGAGAGAGAGAGAGAGAGAGAGAGAGAGACTTTCGGACTCTTTCGTGATAAATTTTGAACATTAAGCAGAACATTCTACATATTCATATACAGTTAACCCTCACTTTACGCGGTCCCGCATTCCGCGTTTCCACGTTTACGCCGTGCCTTGCCAGAACCTCACGTGCTCACATTACGCGGTACGTGAACCCCATTACGCGGAGAGTGTCCGGCGCGACGCTATTTTTAGATTCGCCCCACCCGCCACCCGCCCGCCTGCCTGCCTGCCTCTCCCTCCTCCTCCCTCCGCTTGGGCAAGCGGCGCGGTAAGGTTGCGCAGTGTGTGTCTTTGTTGCGTTATCACTGACGTCATATGACGTATCAGACCTGTGATTGGCCATGCATCCCTACCCCCCTCTGCTGCTAGCTGTAATTGGCTTAAAGTATTATGACGTGTCCACCCGGGGGAGGGAGGGAGGGAGGAAAGACGACGCTTGACCTAGCCGCGGCAGTTTCATCCCTCAAGGCCACTCCGTGTAAACGCGCATCCATTGTTCCGTAAAATGGCTTCCGCCGGACCACCACCCCCAGAGAGAAACCTTTCCTTACCTGGACCCAGCGGCACTAAACCAAAGAAGACACGACGTTCCTTAAGCTACGAGGTGAAGTATAGCATCATCCAAGAGTTGGAGAAAGGAACAAGGCAGGTTGATTTGGCGCGCCAGCATGGCGTGAACGAATCTACGATCCGGACTATAAAGAAGGATTCAGCCAAGATAAAGGAGCACATGAAGATCACAAAGTCTTCAGGTGCTTCTATGATCAAGTATTTTCACAACCAGGTGCTTCTCAAGACAGAAAAATTACTTGTGAGGTACTTGGTGCGTCAGGCGCGACGGAACATGGCGGTCGACACGCGCTCTGTTAAGGACTACGCACGTGAACTGTACATGGCAGTGGCACGAAAGATGGGAACTTCAGAGCCCAAACCCTTTAATGCTTCCTCTGGGTGGTTACAGAGGTTTAAGATCCGGAACAAGATCACCAATATAAACATTGGTGGTGAAGAAGCGAGTGCTGATCGTGCTGCGGCTCGGGAATTTCCTCCGTTTTTACGTGAGATTATGGAGGAAGGACAGTACAGTGACGACCAGGTGTTTAACATGGACGAATCTGGTCTTTTCTGGAAAAAGCTACCTTCCAAGTCCTTCGTTGTGAAGAATGCCAGCAGGATTCGGGGCCGGAAAATGCAGAAGGAACGCATCACCGTCCTGTTTACCACCAATGCCTCCGGTACCTGTAAGCTCAAGTTATCGGTGATCCACACAGCCTGCAAGCCGCACGCCTACAAGAGCATGGACATGACCAAGCTAAATGTCCACTGGCTGACCGCACGTAAGGCATGGATGTTCTCTACACTGTCCCTCTCCTGGTTTGATGACTGTTTTGTTCCCGATGTAAAGAAATTCTGTGAGCGACAGAATGTCCCATTTAATATTTTGTTGCTGCTGGACAACGCACCAGGACACTCGCCCCTACTGTTAGATCGTCACCCCAACGTAAAAGTGGTCTTCCTTCCTCCCAACACTACGTCTTTAATCCAGCCCATGGACCAGGAGTTGATTTGCAATGTGAAAGCTGCATTCTCAACAAAAAAATTCCAGCTCCTGAACGACTACACCAACACCAGGGAAGAGTTGCGTAACCTGAGTGACACCACCACCGATAGCAAGAGCGAAGAAGATGAGGATCAACAGTTAGAACAGCAAAAAATACTCTTCAAACAATTCTGGAGAGTATTTAACATCAAGAAAGCTGTGGACTTCTTGGTGGAGTCATGGGATCAGCTGTCTATTGCTACAATTCGTCACGCATGGAGACATGTGTTGCATGGAATACCAGGTGAGAGGAGGAGTCAATCTGTGACTGGTGAGGTTCAGAATGTTGCAGTAGCAGTGGACCTTGCCAGAGAAGCTGCGCAGACTGTTACAGTTCCAGGCTTCTCCGAGACCACCAACGACGACATCCTGGAGGTGATCAGAGATCCTGAAGTGACTGCCGACGAGATGTTGGAAGAAGAACACGTCAGTGAAGAGGAGGAAGAAGGTGCGTCATTCTCCGAAGAACACAATTTAAGTCATAGTGATATTAAGGGTGCCATGGAGTGTGCAGAGAAGATGAAGTCCTTCCTTTCCCGCGACAATGACGATGACCGCTATGAAGTCTTCCATACCCGGCTGGTGCAGGCTATGGAGCCGTACATCAAGGTGTATCACGACAACATCAACGCCAGCCGTCAGCAAAGCATAACAGATTTCTTCGCCCGCAACCCACCACAGCCAGCCCAAGCCAGTGATAGTGACAGTGAAGGTGACTTTGAGGGATTTGTCAGGGAAGCCCTGACAACTGTAAGTGACAGTGATGGTGATTCACCTAGTAATGGTGATTCACCTGAGGGCCAGTAATCTGCCCTCTGCCTCGGAACCAGCCTCCATCCCCGTATGCCGACCCATCTCTTCTACTACCGTGAGTGTTACACCTAATTTTTAGTTTTCTAACCTAACCTGTATTTTTCCTATGTTAACCTTTATCTTTCCTAACCTAACCTCTTCTATATTACTTGTTTTTTCATACCATCATAAAGTTAAGATAAAATTTTTACTACAACATAGTTGTGTGTCGTCAAAAAGTGGAGTTTGGGGATCGGCCCGGACTCCATTTCAATTAATCCCATATGTTATGTTATTCACTTTATGCGTTCCTCACTTTACGCGGGACCCTCCGGGTTACATTAACCGCGTAAAGTGAGGGTTAACTGTAGTATACTATACACTCCAGCTAGAAAAAGAGGTAACCTGTACTAGTGTTGCACTAGAACTCAATTACATTTGCATCGAGCCATCGACAATCACCCTCTGGGCCCCTGGGACCTCTGACATGAATGATGAAGGGCGAAAGGGCTGGCAGTGGAGTGACGACTGACGAGTCAATTCAACTCCGCCTACGTGAGTCTCGTGAGCGACTGAGCGTGAGGTAGGCCGCTGCACTGGCAGAGTGCACGCGCACTGCCACTGTTGCAACGGATACGCGCCAGCGGCGCCACAGGAGGACAGGGTAGGACGGTCGGCAACTCACTCTCACTGTAGTGTTAGTGGAAACACTTCATGGGCACCGGTTCCCAAATTGGGAACCGATTCTGAGGTAGCTCATCAGAATCGCAGGAATCGATTCTGGAATCGATTCCTGCCCAGCCCTAGTATATAGATATTGTTAGCAATGTAAGTATTAGAATGATAAAGATGGAAATTAAAAGAAAAAGAGAGGAATGGGAAAAAGCAAGAAAAGAAGTGATTGCCATATGTAGCGAGAGTTTTCAGCACTATTTGTATGTTTTACAAAACACCAATGTATCTTATGGGACTAACTTACCATCTGTTGATACTGTTATAATGAGACTAAGATTGGGATACAAATATTACTGGCAGATAAGTGGAGGGGCGGGTCAACCTTGTCAACTGTGTCATCATCTTAGGGATGCACATACACTACAACATTATGTATTAGGATGTGAAAAAATCCAACCATACAGGAACAGTGAGATCACTTCTTTAAAGAAACAAGTTTGTTGGATGATTAATAATAGAAAAATTAAAGTAATTCTTGCAATGTATAAAAATTTTGCTCCAAGTATATGACATTTATTTTTGTGTAGGATTACATTATCTGTTCTTTAATGTAGTACAGTGTTCATGTCAAAATGAACTATTTCATTGATGTAAAAATAATTCTTGTATTGTTATAACATTTATCACTTTTTATAAACCCCAGAAGGGGATGGCAAAGGTGAGGGTGGGAGTAATATACTACCCTGTCCTTTTGATGCAATAGTTTTATTGTCAATAAAGTATTTCAATTTCAAATTCAAGCAACACAGGAGACTAATTATATGGGAGGCGGGGGGCGTTAAGCAGCCAACTAATATAGGTAGCCAATTAATTATAAAGCTTCATTTTGAGTTTTTTATTATGAAACATTATTATTCATAAGAAAACAAGTATTCTCGTTGCGTTCATCATACCGAAATCTACTGACCTTTGGTGCCCCTTGGCACGTGCCTACTGTGCCTATTGGGTCATCTAGCACTGGGCTGGATGACCTGGGGGAAGGTTAGGGAAGGAGCAGGGTCATGAGAAGTTGTTGGGTGGGTTGGGGGAAGAACGCTGCTCTCCTATCATACGAGCGGCTGTAGATTGGTTAGTTAAAGAGTTTAACTAGGATATATATATATATATATATATATATATATATATATATATATATATATATATATATATATATATATATATATATATATATATATATATATATATATATATATATATATATATATATGTATATATATATATATATATATATATATATATATATATATATATATATATATATATATATATATATATATATATATATATAGATGTCGAAATTAGTTATTGATGACCTTTTCAATATCCATTGACCATAGACGTGTTAAACTTGCCACCACATCTTTTGCAGTTGCATTCAAACATTTTCGCATTAAAGATTGTCTATTGTAAAGTAATTTGATATTGTATATACAGTATATTCAATTGTGTTCGTAATAAAACAAATGCATGGATAGGTTTAGAACCAAAGAAAATACTTGTTTAAAATTATTTATCCGTGTTAACGTAACTAATAGCACTGGTCAACAGCCAAAATGGTTCACATATGAGATCATGCCTACACAACTAATTTCATATTGCTGAATTCGAATCTGATATTTGTTTTGTTCTATCAGACTGCTACAAGAGGGCCCTGGAAGGGAAGACGATCACAGCGCTGAAGAGGCCCTGCACCACCCCCGGCAGAACCACCCACCTTCGCGGACTCTGACTGTGTTGAAGCACAAGATTCCTAAGGAAGTCTTGAGTTCGACCATGTATACTGGAGGTAGTAGTAGCACTGAAATCAACAAAGAACACTAAGTTCAGTGAAGCCCAATTTATTTGGAGACTTATATTTC
>NW_024722718.1:0-5163 GCF_018991925.1 Homarus americanus | reverse complement strand
ACAATGGACAGAGACAGTACAGGTATACAAACAATGTACATAGACAGTGCAGGTATACAAACAATGTACATAGACAGTGCAGGTATACAAACAATGGACAGAGACAGTACAGGTATACAAACAATGGACAGAGACAGTACAGGTATACAAACAATGTACATAGACAGTGCAGGTATACAAACAATGTACATAGACAGTGCAGGTATACAAACAATGGACAGAGACAGTGCAGGTATACAAACAATGAACATAGACAATGCAGGTATACAAACAATGGACAGAGACAGTACAGGTATACAAACAATGGACAGAGACAGTACAGGTATACAAACAATGTACATAGACAGTGCAGGTATACAAACAATGTACATAGACAGTGCAGGTATACAAACAACGGACAGAGACAGTGCAGGTATACAAACAATGAACATAGACAATGCAGGTATACAAACAATGGACAGAGACAGTACAGGTATACAAACAATGGACAGAGACAGTACAGGTATACAAACAATGGACAGAGACAGTACAGGTATACAAACAATGTACATAGACAGTGCAGGTATACAAACAATGTACATAGACAGTGCAGGTATACAAACAATGGACAGAGACAGTACAGGTATACAAACAATGGACAGAGACAGTACAGGTATACAAACAATGTACATAGACAGTGCAGGTATACAAACAATGTACAGAGACAGTAGAATTATAAAAACAATGGACATAGACAGTACAGGTATAAAAACAATGGACATAGACCTTGATGAAATTATAAAACAATGGACAGAGACAGTACAGGTATAAAAACAATGGACAGAGACAGTGCAGGTATACAAACAATGGACATAGACAGTACAGGTATACAAACAATGGACAGAGACAGTACAGGTATAAAAACAATGGACAGAGACAGTACAGGCATACAAACAATGGACAGAGACAGTACAGGTATAAAAACAATGGACATAGCCAGTACAGGTATAAAAACAATGGACAGAGACAGTACAGGTATAAAAACAATGGACATAGACAGTACAGGTATAAAAACAATGGACAGAGACAGTACAGGTATACAAACAATGGACATAGACAGTGCAGGTATAAAAACAATGGACATAGACAGTGCAGGTATACAAACAATGGACATAGACAGTGCAGGTATAAAAACAATGGACAGAGACAGTACAGGTATACAAACAATGGACATAGACAGTACAGGTATAAAAACAATGGACAGAGACAGTGCAGGTATACAAACAATGGACATAGACAGTACAGGTATACAAACAATGTACATAGACAGTGCAGGTATACAAACAATGGACATAGACAGTGCAGGTATAAAAACAATGGACATAGACAGTGCAGATATACAAACAATGGACATAGACAGTGCAGGTATACAAACAATGTACCTAGACAGTCCAGGTATACAAACAATGAACATAGACAGTGCAGGTATACAAACAATGTACCTAGACAGTACAGGTATACAAACAATGAACATAGACAGTACAGGTATAAAAACAATGGACATAGACAGTACAGGTATAAAAACAATGGACAGAGATAGTGCAGGTATACAAACAATGAACATAGACAGTACAGGTATACAAACAATGTACCTAGACAGTACAGGTATACAAATAATGAACATAGACAGTGCAGGTATACAAACAATGGACAGAGACAGTACAGGTATACAAACAATGGACAGAGACAGTACAGGTATACAAACAATGGTCAGAGACAGTACAGGTATACAAACAATGGACAGAGACAGTACAGGTATACAAACAATGGACATAGACAGTATAGGTATAAAAACAATGGACATAGACAGTGTAGGTATAAAAACAATGGACAGAGACAGTACAGGTATACAAACAATGGACAGAGACAGTACAGGTATACAAACAATGGACAGAGACAGTACAGGTATACAAACAATGATGACATGTAGTATACAAACAATGGATATAGACAGTAGGTATAAAACAATGGACATAGAGACAGGTATAAAAACAATGGACAGAGACAGTACAGGTATACAAACAATGACAGAGACAGTACAGGTATACAAACAATGGACAGAGACAGTACAGGTATACAAACAATGGACAGAGACAAAGCAGGTATAAAAACAATGGACAGAGACAGTGTAGGTATACAATGGATAGAGACAGTAGGGTATACAAACAATGGACAGAGACAGTGTAGGTATAAAACATGGACAGAGACAGTGTAGGTATACAAACAATGGACAGAGACAGTATATATACAAAAGGATAGAGACAGTGTAGGTATACAAACAATGGACAGAGACAGTATAGTTATACAAACAATGGACAGAGACAGTGCAGGTATACAAACAATGGACAGAGACAGTACAGGTATACAAACAATGGACAGAGACAGTACAGGTATACAAACAATGGACATAGACAGTACAGGTATATAAACAATGTACAGAGACAGTACAGGTATACAAACAATGGACAGAGACAGTATAGTTATACAAACAATGGACAGAGACAGTGCAGGTATACAAACAATGGACAGAGACAGTACAGGTATACAAACAATGGACAGAGACAGTACAGGTATACAAACAATGGACATAGACAGTACAGGTATATAAACAATGTACAGAGACAGTACAGGTATACAAACAATGGACAGAGACAGTATAGTTATACAAACAATGGACAGAGACAGTGCAGGTATACAAACAATGGACAGAGACAGTACAGGTATACAAACAATGGACAGAGACAGTACAGGTATACAAACAATGGACATAGACAGTACAGGTATAAAAACAATGGACAGAGACAGTGTAGGTATACAAACAATGGACAGAGAGTGTACAGGTATACAAACAATGGACAGAGACAGTACAGGTATAAAAACAATGGACATAGACAGTGTAGGTATAAAAACAATGGACAGAGACAGTACAGGTATACAAACAATGGACAGAGACAGTGTAGGTATAAAAACAATGGACAGAGACAGTGTAGGTATAAAAACAATGGACATAGACAGTACAGGTATACAAACAATGGACAGAGACAGTACAGGTATACAAACAATGGACAGAGACAGTGTAGGTATACAAACAATGGACAGAGACAGTACAGGTATACAAACAATGGACATAGACAGTACAGGTATACAAACAATGGACAGAGACAGTACAGGTATACAAACAATGGACATAGACAGTGTAGGTATACAAACAATGGAGGAGACAGTGTAGTATACAAACAATGGATAGAGACAGTGTAGGTATACAAACAATGGACATAGACAGTGTAGGCATAAAACAATGGACATAGACAGTACAGGTATACAAACACTGACAGAGACAGTGTAGGTATACAAACAATGGACATAGACAGTACAGGCATACAAACAATGGACAGAGACAGTACAGGTATAAAAACAATGGACAGAGACAGTACAGGTATAAAAACAATGGACAGAGACAGTGCAGGTATAAAAACAATGGACAGAGACAGTACAGGTATAAAAACAATGGACAGAGACAGTACAGGTATAAAAACAATGGACAGAGACAGTGCAGGTATAAAAACAATGGACAGAGACAGTACAGGTATACAAACAATGGACAGAGACAGTGTAGGTATAAAAACAATGGACAGAGACAGTACAGGTATACAAACAATGGACAGAGACAGTACAGGTATACAAACAATGGACATAGACAGTACAGGTATACAAACAATGGACAGAGACAGTGTAGGTATAAAAACAATGGACAGAGACAGTACAGGTATACAAACAATGGACAGAGACAGTGTAGGTATACAAACAATGGACAGAGACAGTTCAGGTATACAAACAATGGACAGAGACAGTGTAGGTATACAAACAATGGACATAGACAGTGCAGGTATAAAAACAATGGACAGAGACAGTGTAGGTATAAAAACAATGGACATAGACAGTACAGGTATACAAACAATGGACAGAGACAGTGCAGGTATACAAACAATGGACATAGACAGTGTAGGTATAAAAACAATGGACAGAGACAGTACAGGTATAAAACAATGGACATAGACAGTACAGGTATACAAACAATGGACAGAGACAGTACAGGTATACAAACAATGGACATAGACAGTACAGGTATACAAACAATGAACATAGACAGTACAGGTATAAAAACAATGGACATAGACAGTGCAGGTATAAAAACAATGGACAGAGACAGTACAGGTATACAAACAATGGACATAGACAGTACAGGTATACAAACAAAGGACATAGACAGTACAGGTATAAAAACAATGGACATAGACAGTGCAGGTATAAAAACAATGGACAGAGACAGTACAGATATACAAACAATGGACATAGACAGTACAGGTATACAAACAATGGACAGAGACAGTACAGGTATACAAACAATGGACAGAGACAGTACAGGTATAAAAACAATGGACAGAAACAGTACAGGTATACAAACAATCGACAGAGACAGTACAGGTATACAAACAATGTACAATGACAGTGCAGGTATACAAACAATGGACGGAGACAGTGCAGGTATACAAACAATGTACATAGACAGTACAGGTATACAAACAATGTACAGAGACAGTGCAGGTATACAAACAATGTACATAGACAGTGCAGGTATACAAACAATGTACAGAGACAGTGCAGGTATACAAACAATGTACATAGACAGTACAGGTATACAAACAATGGACAGAGACAGGTATACAAATGACGGACATATACAGGTATACAAACACACAGAGACAGTACAGGTATACAAACAATGTACAGAGACAGTGCAGGTATACAAACAATGTACAGAGACAGTACAGGTATACAAACAATGTACAGAGACAGTACAGGTATACAAACAATGTACAGAGACAGTGCAGGTATACAAACAATGTACAGAGACAGTGCAGGTATACAAACAATGGACAGAGACAGTGCAGGTATACAAACAATGGACAGAGACAGTACAGGTATACAAACAATGGACAGAGACAGTGCAGGTATACAAACAATGGACAGAGACAGTGCAGGTATACAAACAATGGACAGAGACAGTACAGGTATACAAACAATGGACAGAGACAGTACAGGTATACAAACAATGGACAGAGA
>NW_024722717.1:0-53814 GCF_018991925.1 Homarus americanus | reverse complement strand
ATGTTGTGCTTCGTTCAATTTACGTATTGCTGATAACCATACGCAGTTGGTGATACATACACGACTGATATACATACATGATTGGTGAAACATAACATAAGAACATAAGAATGGAGAAGCTGCAGCGGGCCTGTTGGCCCATACTGGGCAGTCCCCATTTACATAACCCCTATGCTCTATAAGCATCCAACCTATGTTTGAAGCTATCCAGTGTATTCGTTTAATGATGATATTTGGTAACGTTTCATTCATCACTACTCTGTTCCAAACCAATGTTTACCTATTTCAAGCCTAAATCTAAATTTGTCTAATTTAAAACCATTTTACAGAGTTTGCTCTGATTGGATAGTTTGAGGCACCTTTTGTAATGTCCCCTTTGTTTAGCCCTGACTCCATTTATACACCTCTATCGTGTCGCCCTCGCTCTACATACTCTCGAGGTGCAAATTAAGATGCTTTAACCTGTCTCTGTACTTAAGGTTCATAATGCCAGGATTAGTCTTGTCATTCTCCTCTGGTTCTTTCCAAGGATTCTATATCCATTCTGTAATACGGTAACTAACACTCCTTTGTATGAACCCAAATACTTTATTAGCCTTGTTATGAGAAAAACACATTGTTTACTTGGCCTAAGATTCCTACTTATCTTTACTCGAAATCTCTCTCACAGACGGATTTCCACAATGGCATCGTTGTTCTGGTATCTGGTTTCCTTGTTTACATCTATACTGGAAGTACTTTACATTGTCCCACATTGAATTTCATCTGCCATTTTCCAGACCATTCAAAAAATTGGTTTTTAGATCTTCCTGTAGTTTTGCAGAGACCTCGTCAGATTTAATTACACGTCCTATTTTTAAGTGTCATCAGCAAATTTACTTATGTTACTGTCTATGCAGATATCTATGTCGTTTATGTATATAATAAATAATAATGGTCCAAGTAAAAGCCTTCAGGAACTCACAAGTGACGTTGCTCAAATAGGATTTAAGTGCAGTTAATGCTCACTCGCTGTTTCCTGTCCTGTAACAACCCACGCCCTAATCCATTTTAGAATATTACCTTTAATGCCATGTGCTTCTACCCGGGGTAATAATATACTCGATTTAGTTCTGTCAAACAGAGGTAGGGAACGAACTTGCTAACAGCGATCACAAAGAAATTAGATTCCAGTTTTAATTTCAGGACAGCCAGGAAACTCCACTAAAATCCCAGATTTCAGAAGGGCAAACTTTGACAGTTTGAAGAGGCAGTTGAGAGGGGTATCAGGCTTGGGGTGAACTACATGACCTCACAGCAGAGGTGACCTCCTCAATGTGCCCACAGAGGGCAACCTCATCCTTCCCAGAGTCCTGACGGTTAGATTGACCTGATAACAAGATCTGAGGTTGCCGAGTTCCACGATAATTGAAATAATAGGTTACTTAATGAACAAAGGCAGAATATACCATACAAATAACTCAGATCAAACAACAATGACCTAAAGGGATAAATAATAATTTAGAACATTATTGGACAAAGAAAGGCTATAGGTCGGAAAATAAATCGTAGGTAAGTTTACCTCCAAGATTACTATAAGGTATTGGCCGGTAGGGTTAAGACCGAGATAAGAAAAGCCAAGAGGAATAATGAGCTGAAAATAGCAGGGAGGCGGTGAAACCCCAAGGGATTCTATCAAATGTATCAAACTAAAACACGAAAAATTGGATCAATACCGTCAGATACCGTTGAGCTAACTGATAACGACGGAGGAAATTAGCAATAATCTGAATAAAATTTTCAACAGTTTTTACCACCCGAAAAATTTAAACATGATACCCAAAGCTCCGACTCTATAAAGAGATAGTGAAAAAATTAAATTAGTTCAAAGTAATGGACAAACTAAAGCCCAATAAGTCACCAGGTCCCCAATGAGATATTTGCCAGATATTAAAGATATATAGGAAACTTGTATGCGCCCTTAAAGGATTGTTTAACATGTCCTAAAACAGGGTAGTACCCAGAATCCTGGAGGATAGCGAATGTAATACAGATTTTCAAGAGGAGAATGATCACTATCCTCCTTTACCGTCCAATCAGTCTAACATCAATTGTTAGGCAATTTACTAGAAGCAATCATTTCAAACTTTATTCGAAATCACCTGAAGCACAAGTTGATTAAATAATTCTAACAGCTTCACAAGCGGGCGCTCATGTCTAACTAATCCATACTTCCTTCTTTCATCTGTTTTCGAATCAGTGGACAGGGGCTAATTATGATGTGATATATTTTTACTTTGAAAGCCGACAGAGTCCCCACGAAGACTAATAAAAAAGTGGAGGCTCATATTGAAGGTGATATTCTAAAATGGATTGGGCGTGGTTACAGGACAGGGAAACAGCTAGTGAGCATTAACGGCACTAAATCCCATTGAACAACGTCACTAGTGGAATTCCCGAGGCTCAGTACTTGGACCATTATTATTTATTATTATATACAAGTTCACTTTAACCATAATTGTGTCCCCCACTTCAGCCTCTCCTTACACTGAGTTATCAACGATATTTATTGGCTTTAAACCTTCAAGTGACTGTGTTTATTTTTACAAGGTTTGAGTTAAACAGCTACAGTATATTAATGCCTGTTTCCCTGAGTGATTTATTTATTATTTATACTCACTCTTCCTCGCCGCTACCACTCTCTCCCTCTCGCCGCTACTATCCCACTCACCACCACCACTCTCCTCTTCATCACCATCCACCTCTATCCTCCTCTTCATCACCATCCACCTCTATCCCTCCTCTTCATCACCATCCACCTCCCTCCCTCTCTTCATCACCTCCACCTCTATCCTCCCTCTTCATCACCATCCACCTCTATCCCTCTCTTCATCACCATCCACCTCTATCCTCCTCTTCATCATCCACCTCTATCCCTCTCTTCATCACCATCCACCTCTATCCCTCTTCTTCATCACCATCCACCTCTATCCCTCCCCTCTTCATCACCATCCACCTCTATCCCTCCTCTTCATCACCATCCACCTCTATCCTCTCTTCATCACCATCCACCTCTATCCCTCCCTTCCTCTCCTCACCTCCCACCTCTATCCCTCCCTCTTCATCACCATCCCACCTCTCCCTCCTCTTCATCACCATCCACCTCTATCCCTCCCTTCATCACCATCCACCTCTATCCCTCCTCTTCATCACCATCCACCTCTATCCCTCCTCTTCATCACCATCCACCTCTCTATCCCTCCTCTTCCATCACCATCCACCTCTATCCCTCCTCTTCATCACCATCCACCTCTATCCTCCTCTTCATCACCATCCACCTCCTATCTCCTCTTCATCCCATCCACCTCTATCCCTCCTCTTCATCACCATCCACCTCTATCCCTCTCTTCTCACCATCCACCTCTATCCCTCCTCTTCATCACCATCCACCTCTATCCCTCCTCTTCATCACCATCCACCTCTATCCCTCCTCTTCATCACCATCCACCTCCCTCCTCTCTTCATCACCATCCACCTCTATCCTCTCTTCATCACCATCCACCTCTATCCCTCCTCTTCATCCCATCCACCTCTATCCCTCCTCTTCATCACCATCCACCTCTATCCCCCCTCTTCATCACCATCCATTCTATCCTCCTCTTCATCACCATCCACCTCCTATCCTCCTCTTCATCACCATCCACCTCTATCCCTCCCTCTTCATCACCATCCACCTCTATCCCCCCACTTCTCATCACCATCCATCTCTATCCCTCCTCTTCATCACCATCCACCTCTATCCCTCCTCTTCGTCACCATCCACCTCTATCCCTCCTCTTCATCAACATCCACCTCTATCCCTCCTCTTCATCACCATCCATCTCATCCCTCCTCTTCATCACCATCCACTCTATCCCTCCTCTTCATCACCATCCACCTCTATCCTCCTCTTCATCACCATCCATCTCTATCCCTCCTCTTCATCACCATCCACCTCTATCCCTCCTCTTCATCACCATTCACCTCATCCCTCTTCTTCATCACCATCCATCTCTCCCTCCTCTTCATCACCATCCACCTCTATCCCCCCACTTCATCACCATCCACCTCTATCCCCGTCTTCGTCACCATCCACCTCTATCCTTCCCTCTTCATCACCATCCACCCCTATCCCCCTCTTCATCACCATCCATCTCTATCCCTCCTCTTCATCACCATCCACCTCTATCCCTCCTCTTCATCACCATCCACCTCTATCCTCCTTCACCATCCACCTCTATCCCTCCTCTTCATCACCATCCACCTCTATCTCTCCTCTTCATCACCATCCATCTCTATCCCTCCTCTTCATCACCATCCACCTCTATCCTCCACTTCATCACCATCCACCTCTATCCCTCCTTCATCACCATCCACCTCTATCCCTCCCTCTTCATCACCATCCACCTCTATCCCTCCTCTTCATCACCATCCACCTCTATCCCCTCTTCATCACCATCCACCCCTATCCCTCCTCTTCATCACCATCCATCTATCCCTCCTCTTCATCACCATCCACCTCTATCCCTCCTCTTCATCACCATCCACATCCTCATCCCATCCACTATCTCATCACCACCACTATCCTCCTTTTTCACCATCAACCTCTATCCTCCTCTTCATCACCATCCACCTCTATCCTCCTTCATCACCATCCACCTCTATCCCTCCTCTTCATCACCATCCATCTCTATCCTCCTTCATCACCATCCACCTCTATCCTCCTCTTCATCACCATCCACCTCTATCCCTCCTCTTCATCACCATCCACAGCTATCCCTCCTCTTCATCACCATCCACCTCTATCCCTCCTCTTCATCACCATCCACCTCTATCCCTCCTCTTCATCACCATCCACCTCTATCCTCCTCTTCATCACCATCCACCTCTATCCCTCCCTCTTCATCACCATCCACCTCTATCCCTCCTCTTTCACCATCCACCTCTATCCCTCCTCTTCATCACCATCCACCTCTATCCCTCCTCTTCATCACCATCCATCTCTATCCCTCCTCTTCATCACCATCCACCCCTATCCCTCCCTCTTCTCATCACCATCCACCTCTATCCTCCTCTTCATCACCATCCATCTCTATCCCTCCTCTTCATCACCATCCACCTCTATCCTCCTCTTCGTCACCATCCACCTCTATCCCCCTTCCATTACCATCCACTCCTATCCTCCTCTTCATCACCATCCACCTCTATCCCTCCTCTTTCATCACCATCCACCTCTATCCCTCCTCTTCATCACCATCCACCTCTATCCCTCCTCTCTTCATCACCACCTCTATACCTCCCTCTTCATCACCACCCACCTCTATCATCCCTCCTCTTCATCACCATCCACCTCTATCCCTCCTCTTCATCACCATCCACCTCTATCCCTCCTCTTCATCACATCCACCTCATCCTCCCTCTTCATCACCATCCACCTCTATCCTCCCTCTTCATCACCATCCACCTCTATCCTCCTTCATCACCATCCACCTCTATCCTCCCTCTTCATCACCATCCACCTCTATCCCCCACTTCATTACCATCCACCTCTATCCTCCTCATCACCATCCACCTCTATCCTTCCTCCTTCATCACCATCCACCCTATCCCCCCACTTCATTACCATCCACCCTATCCCTCCTCTTCATCACCATCCATCTCTATCCCTCCTCTTCATCACCATCCACCTCTATCCCTCCCTCTTCATCACCATCCACCCTATCCTCCACTTCATCACCATCCACCCTCCATCCCTCCTCTTCATCACCATCCACTTATCCCTCCCTCTTCATCACCATCCACTCTATCCTCATCACCATCCACCTCTATCCCTCCTCTTCATCACCATCCACCTCATCCCCACTTCATTACCATCCACCCCTATCCTCCTCTTCATCACCATCCATCTCTATCCCCTTCTCTTCTCACCATCCACCTCTATCCCTCCTCTTCCATCACCATCCACCTGTATCCCCCACTCATCACCATCCACCTCTATCCCTCCCCTCTTCATCACCATCCACCCATGTCCCCACTTCATTACCATCCACCTCTATCCCCCCATTTCATCACCATCCACCCCCCATCGCTCCCTCTCATCACCATCCACCTGTATCCCCCACTTTCATTACCATCCACCCTCTATCCCCCACTTCATCACCATCCACCCTATCGCTCCTCTTCATCACCATCCACCTGTATCCCCCACTTCATTACCATCCACCCTATCCCCACTTCATCACCATCCACCTCTATCCCTCCTCTTCATCCCACCATCCACCCTATCCCTCCTTCATCACCATCTCTATCCCTCCTCTTCATCACCATCCACCTGTATCCCCCACTTCATCACCATCCACCTCTATCCCTCCTCTTCATCACCATCCACCTCTATCCTCCTCTTCATCACCATCCACCTCTATCCCTCCTCTTCATCACCATCCACCCTATCCCTCCTCTTCATCCACCATCCACCCCTATCCCTCCTCTTATCACCATCCACTTATCCCTACTCTTCATCACCATCCATCTCTATACCCTCTTCATCACCATCCACCTCTATACCTCCTCTTCATCACCATCCACCTCTATCCCCTCTTCATCACCATCCACCCTATCCCTCCCTCTTCATCGCCATCCACCTCTATCCCCCACTTCATTACACATCCACCTCTATCCCTCCCTCTTCATCACCATCCACCTCTGCCTATTACATCTTGTCACACATCTGTTACTCACATCGTCTATTCTCGACCCAGTCTATGGCACCGCATGGCACCACATATACCTCACTATACCACCAGAGACACCATGACATAACATCACAGGCACCAGATTATGGCAACCACAGAAATACAGTAAAACCATGGCATCACGGGTCAAGAAGCTTCCCAGAGAAGTAAAGTCTCCTTCACTAGTGCGTTTACAGGGCTAATATATAGCTTGCACAGTTCTTCACTAGTGCGTTTACAGGGCTCGTCATAGCCTTAGTACAGTCCTTCACTAGTGCAATTACAGGCCTCGTCATAGCCTTGGTACAGTTCCTCACTCAGTAATTACAGGGCTAGTCATATAGCCTTAGTACAGTTCCCTTCACTAGTGCGTTTACAGGGCTCGCTCATATAGCCTTGGTACAGTCCCCTCACTAGGCAAGTTTACAGGGGCTCGTCATATAGCCTTAGTACAGTCCCTTCACTAGTGTGTTTACAGGGCTTGTCATATAACCTTAGTACAGTCCCTTTACTAGTGCGTTTACAGGGGCTCGCTCATAGCCTAGCAAGTACAGTTCCTCACTAGTGTGGTTTTACAGGCCTGTCATATAACCTTGGTACAGTTCCTTCACTAGTGAGTTTACAGGGCTCGTCATAGCCTAGGTACAGTCCCCTTCACTAGATGTGTTTACAGGAGCTCGTCATATAACCTTGGTATTCCCCTTCACTAGTGCATTTACAGGAGCTCGTCATATAGCCTAGTTACAGTCCCCTCCACTAGGTGTGTTTACAGGGGTCGTCATATAACCTGGTACAGTTCCTTCACTAGTGAGTTTACAGGCTCGTCATATAGCCTAGGTACAGCCCTTCTCACTAGTGTGTTTACAGGGCTCTGTCATATAGCCTAGGTACAGTCCCTTCACTAGTGAGTTTACAGGGACTCGTCATAACCTTGTACAGTTCCTTCACTAGTGAGTTTAAGGGCCTCGTCATAGCCTAGGTACAGTTCCCCACTAGTGAGTTTACAGGGGTCGTCATATAGCCTAGGTACAGTCCCCTTCACTATTGCGTTTACAGGAGCCTCGTAATATAACCTTGGTATAAGTCCCTTCACTAGTGCATTTATAAGTTTCAGTATATATATATATATATATATATATATATATATATATATATATATATATATATATATATATATATATATATATATATATATATATATATATATATTGATAAAATCACAGGAAAAGAAACAACGGGCACCTTAGCTTCATTAGATTCATAAATATATATATATATATTTAATATTATTTTATTTGATTCTATAGTCTGTTTATTATTGCAAGTTTCCTTCTGCTATTGTAACAAACACAGGGCTGCCATACTGCACAAAACCTGAGCAAGCCCCTGTAAACGTACAAGTGAAGGGGGATCAGACTAGGCTATATGAGCAACCCGGTAAACGCACAAGTGAAGGGGACTGTATCTAGGCTATATGACAAGCCCCGGTAAACGCACAAGTTCCGACCACCTTTCCTCCCTTCTTGCTTGCCTTTAATCTTTCTCTCGTTCTTTCTCTTCCTCACCTTTCTCTCCCCTTCCTGTCTTTCTTCCTTTCTACATCTCCCTTATTTTCCTCTCTATCTCTCCTTTACACATCTCTTCAGTTTCCCAACTATCTATCTGTCTATCTATACACCTCTCTCTCTCTTTGCCATCTATCCCCTTATTCTCCTCCCTCCCTCCCTCCCTCCCTACCTACCTCCCGTGTAATCCTCCCTATACCCCTCAGCTTCACGACCCACGCTTCAACACACACCACCGCCACCAACCCATAGACCACCACATCCCAGAATCCCAACCTCAAAAAATCCCTGCGTTAAAATTCTTCCCTAACAGGTTTAGTTGTGAAAGTCTCGAGGCTGAAATCCCATAAGGCCGTGGTATAAAAATTCAGGTCGAAATGGCGTTCGTTTTACACAGTGGGATTTTTCCTTCATGCTTCTGCCAGATAGACGAAAATTGTTGATGTGGGAATGATTTTTTTCATGTGATTATGTGACTCAAAATTCCGCAGTGTTGCCAGAATGTAATGGAAAATTTGATTGCGTGGGTTTTGTAATAGTGGCAGTCACTAGTAATGTTCTCAGATAAGTGGCAGTCACTAGTAATGTTCTCAGATAAGTGGCAGTCACTAGTAATGTTTTCAGATAAATGGCAGTCACTAGTAATGTTTTCAGATAAGTGGCAGTCACTAGTAATGTTTTCAGATAAGTGGCAGTCACTAGTAATGTTCTCAGATAAGTGGCAGTCACTAGTAATGTTCTCAGATAAGTGGCAGTCACTAGTAATGTTCTCAGATAAGTGGCAGTCATCTGTAATATATCAGATAAATGGCAGTCACTAGTAATGTTCTCAGATAAGTGGCAGTCACTAGTAATGTTCTCAGATAAGTGGTAGTCACTAGTAATGTTCAGATAAGTGGTAGTCACTAGTAATGTTTTCAGATAAGTGGTAGTCACCTGTAATGTTCTCAGATAAGTGGCAGTCACTAGTAATGTTCTCAGATAAGTGGCAGTCATTAGTAATGTTCTCAGATAAGTGGCAGTCACTAGTAATGTTTTCAGATAAGTGGCAGTCACTAGTAATGTTCTCAGATAAGTGGCAGTTACTAGTAATGTTTTCAGATAAGTGGTAGTCACTAGTAATGTTTTCAGATAAGTGGCAGTCACTAGTAATGTTCTCAGATAAGTGGCAGTCATTAGTAATGTTCTCAGATAAATGGCAGTCACAAGTAATGTTCTCAGATAAGTGGCAGTCACTAGTAATGTTTTCAGATAAATGGCAGTCACTAGTAGATGTTCTCAGATAAGTGGCAGTCACTAGTAGATATTTTAAGATAAGTGGCAGTCACCTGTAATGTTCTCTGATAAGTGGCAGTCACTAGTAGATGTTCTCAGATAAGTAGGCAGTCACTAGTAGATGTTCTCAGATAAATGGCAGTCACTAGTAATGTTCTCAGATAAGTGGCAGTCACTAGTACATATTTTAAGTTAAGTGGCAGTCACAAGTAATGTTCTCAGAAAAGTGGCAGTCACCAGTAGATGTTCTCAGATAAGTGGCAGTCACTAGTAATGTTTTCAGATAAGTGGCAGTCACTAGTAATGTTTTCAGATAAGTGGCAGTCACTAGTAATGTTCTCAGAAAAGTGGCAGTCACCAGTAGATGTTCTCGGATAAGTGGCAGTCACTAGTAATGTCAGAAGTGGCAGTCACTAGTAATGTTCTCAGATAAGTGGCAGTCACTAGTAGATGTTCTCAGATAAGTGGCAGACACCAATAGCCGCTCCATAACAAGACCCATGACTTTCGGTGATGCTTACCGAAGTATCAGAAAAAGAGTAACTCAAGCAGTTAGAAATGCCGGACGTAGCTATTATACAAATAAGCTCCAGTCAGTATCAGGCGACAGTAAGAAAACATGGAATGTCATAAATTCTATTCAGAACAGGAACATCTCCAGCTCGGCCCCCACTCAGCTTTTTATGATAATGATCTGAAGAATGAACCTCCCTCATTGCCAACCACACCTCTCAATGATATTTTATTAATATATAAAAATCTTGCAGAGTGCATCCCTGATCACTATGAGGAATTTAGGAGCCTACCTGCAAAACAACAGAGACAGCAAATGAGCTGTTCTTATCCCCTGTCACAGCAGATGATTTATCACATCATAAAATGTCCAAACATGTGCAGCAGCAGGAGAAGGCAATATACCAATGAGCATCATTAAGAAAGTGGCCCACTTATTACTACCTGTTCTCCTATACACATATGTAGCTCTTTCCACTAGTGGTGTCTTTCGATAAAATCCAAAAATTGCTAAAGTTCACCCAGCATATAAAAATCTGGGGACAAAGGTCTCTTCAAGAATTACCACCCAATATCAGTCCTCCCAGCCTTTGAGTAAGATACTGGAGAAGCTAGCATGTAAGTACGAGTAGATTAAATTCTTCTGCAATGCCAATAATATCTTTACAGACTCCCAGTTTGATTTAGAGCTAGAAAGTCGACTGGAGAGTGCTTTTGTTATCCTTACTAATGACATCTTAAACCCTTTGATGACAGTCAGTTCACAGTCGGTATATTCTGGGACTTCTAAGGCCTTTGATACTGTCGACCATACCATCCTCCTTTCAAATCTTGAACATTACGGCTATAATAATCACCACCTGACCTCTCGCCAATCTTGTATGGCGTCCACCAAGGTCCATTTCCCGGTCCAGTACTGCTTTTTGTTGCACATAAACGACATAGTCCACGCCAGCACACTCATAAAATAGAACTTATTTGCAGACGATAAAATTCTATGCCAGCAACTCAAACATCCATTCCTTGATGAGAACTATGAACACTGAATTGACTAAAAGTCAGGACCTGGGTAATACGTAATAAACTGATCTTGCAAAACCTGAGAAAACCCACTAATGATCTTTCTAGGAAGAAAAACTTACCCCAGAGGATCCTAACCTTGGTAATACAGTCCTCAAACCCGAACAAAATACTAAATTCTCGGAGTTATTGTTTGATGAGAACTTAACTGAGAAACCACATACAAGCCATTCACAGAAGTCAATAAAACAGGTGCGGTATCATAATACACTGACAGTCACTCACTCTTACAGCAATGAAAGAAATTCCATCATGATCTTTGTTTACCATCACCCGAAACACTGTCACACACTATGGGGAGCCTTTAGCTTTTCAAAAGAGAGTTGTAATGGACAATGACCTACTTGAAAAAAACTGATCACACAAACGAACAATTTGCTTAATTGAAAAATGTTAAAATTGGAGGATATTAATGACCTACTGCTGTGCCATCTTTGTTTACAAATCTGTCGATCAATTTTCTGACAGTTGTTATTTCCAGTTCCGAATAATCTCAGAGATAACTTGGCACCAAGAACTACTAAGACCACCCCCATAAGTAGCTCCTCTCTAGTCCTAGACCTCCATAAAATATCACGGTGTGAAGGTCTGGAAACAACTACCCCACCATCTGAGCAAACACTACGCTCCCTTCCTTTAAATCATCTCCTTAATAAATATCTATTGTCTAAGTATTAATATTTCTTGTAATACCTACTATATATACTGTTTATTGTACCATCAAAACCGTTTTATCAGAAATATGTTTACAAAAAATAGTATTTGCTAACCACACATGATACTGACAGCTTTGTCCTCTGTTCAACCTTAAGACAACCCAGGTTGTACTGCTTCCCTCATTATATTTATGTTTTTCAATTCCACCTAACTTATGTATATACTTATATAATATAAATGTAAAAAGTAAATAAATAAATAAATAACAAATAAATATTGAAGTGATAAATCGTGGTAACATTATGAGATGTTCTCTTATCACCACCATGCTATTGTACTATTGCAGATGATACTAAATGTTACATAATACTCTCTCCTTGAGATAAATGTCAGTTATATCAGGTATTTCTAAAAAGAGAGCTCAGGTTCAACTGCCTGGCTTAAGGCTAATATTGTTGTTATTATCCCACTTGCATCTATCTGTGTTTGGCTAAATAGACTGTTTCAATCAATCAGTCTAAAAAGAAGTGGCAGTCACCAATAGACGCTCTAAAACACATGACAGTCACCAATAGACGCTCTAAAACAAGTGACAGTCACCAATAGACGCTCTAAAACAAGTGACAGTCACCAATAGACGCTCTAAAACAAGTGGCAGTCACTAATAGACGCACCAAAACAAGTGGCAGTCACCAATAGACGCTCTAAAACAAGTGGCAGTCACCAATAGACGCTCTGAAACAAGTGGAAATGGAAGATGTCTCTCACTGATTGTTTCGAGATAGTGTGAGCCGATAAGACCAACACGGGGACGGCAAGAACACAGGGAAAGAACAGGAAGAGGAGGAAGGGGAGGAGGAGGGAGTGGGAGTGAACAACAACAACCACCACAACAACAACAACAACAACAACAACAAACAACAACAACAACAACAACAACAACAAAAAAACAACAACAACAACAACAACAACAACAACAACAACAACAACAACAACAACAACAACAACAACAACAACAACAAATAACAACAACAACAACAACAACAACAACAACAACAACAACAACAACAACAACAACAACAACAACAACAACAACAACAACAACAACAACAACAACAACAACAACAACAACAACAACAACAACAACAACAACAACAACAACAACAACAACAACAACAACAACAACAACAACAACAACAACAACAACAACAACAACAACAACAACAACAACAACAACAACAACAACAACAACAACAACAACAAAAACAACAACAACAACAACAACAACAACAACAACAACAACAACAACAACAACAACAACAACAACAACAACAACAACAACAACAACAACAACAACAACAACAACAACAACAACAACAAGACACCCACAATAAGCATTAGTCATTATCAAGAGAAAACTTTCACTTGTTTCCTTATAAACTCTACTCCTATATTGTGTGAGCAAGATCAAGGCGGTGTAGAAACTGAAGAGAAAGGAGAGATAAGAGAAAGCGATGAGAGACAAGTGTAGAAAGTGGCAGGGAAGTGTTAAGGCAAGTGTAGAAAGTGGCAGGAAGTGTTAAGGCAAGTGTAGAAAGTGGCAGGGAAGTGTTAAGGCAAGTGTAGAAAGTGACAGGGAAGAGTTATGTAGAAAGTGGCAGGAAGTGTTAAGGCAAGGTAGAAAGTGGCAGGAAGTGTTAAGGCAAGTGTAGAAAGTGACAGGGAAGTGTTAAGGCAAGTGTAGAAAGTGACAGGAAGAGTTAAGTGTAGAAAGTGGCAGGAAGTGTTAAGGCAAGTAGAAAGTGGCAGGAAGTGTTATGTAGAAAGTGGCAGGAAAGTGTTAAGGCAAGTGTAGAAAGTGGCAGGAAAGTGTTAAGTGTAGAAAGTGGCAGGAGTGTTAAGGCAAGTGTAGTGGCAAGGAAGTTATAAGGCAAGTGTAGAAAGTGGCAGGGAAGTACCAAGTGCAGTAAGTGACAGGAAAGTGCTAGTTGAAGTGCATTTTAAGAATGAAGTGAATCTTGAGATGAAACAAATTTAAGAAAACAATAATTTGTTTAAGAATGAAATAAATTGATTCTTGATTCACAAAAACGTGTAGAGTCTCAGTGCAGATTCAACGCCATTTAGTCTTATCTTTGTGTCGAATTTTCAGTGAGGTTAGGTTAGGTTAGGTTAGGTTGGGTTAGGTTAGGTTAGGTTAGGTTAGGTTGGGTTAGGTTGGGTTAGGTTAGGTTAGGTTGGGTTTTTTCACACATTTAAAAAAGGTAATTAACATAATATTAAGCTAAGAAATACAAAATAACATTATGCTCAAACTTATTATAAAAATGAATGAAACATTATGAAAACTAAGTAAATTCAAGAGTTACGACAAAAAAAAGAGCGTCTGAAAGTTTAGAGCGTGAGGACCCCAGGAGCCGGCCCCCGTATACCACCAACTTGGCGACACATCCATGTGGCGTCGCCGACCTGAGCTTAACTACATTACACAGCCTCTCAAACTCTGCTAAGTAGAGGAAGATTTACCCTTTACCACTCCTAAGTTCACGACGCTCCCACACTTATACCTGGTGTGTATTGTGAACCTGCACCAGCCGCCTGGTCGACAGTGAGGGGGACTGGTCGACAGTGACGAGGACTGGTCGACAGTGAGGGGGACTGGTCGACAGTGACGAGGACTGGTCGACAGTGACGAGGACTGGTCGACAGTAATGAGCATGGGTGGAGTTAGGAGCATGGATGACAGAAGGAGCATTAATCCACGTACTTAAGTGTATAGAGTGTCCTAGCACATCCTCCAACTCACAGTGTCTCAGGGGCAGGCAGGAGGGAGGGAGGGAGGGAGGGAGGGAGGGAGGAGACAGGAAGCAGGCAGAGAGGAAGGGGCACTGGAGGACCATACTGGTGGCTGAGAACACAACATCACCGTCGCTTGGTGTGGTGACAGGTGGAGATGCAGTGTCAACAAAATGGACCTAAAACATTTCCTTCTGGTGAGTGTGTATCGAATTACCTCCCTGACTTGACTGTTTACGTTGTGATATAAAAGAACTAAACAACAAACAAAGAAATAAACAAACAGGTTATTTCGAGAGTCCTTACATTACTATTTTCACATTAACAGAAGAGTTGTGAACATAACGAGTTTTCAGATGCGTTAGTTAACTCTATAAGAAACTTTATTTTGTTTTTGATTGACTGATTGACTCACCCGTTGAGATATATTCCTTCAGGTTCTGCTCACGACACAGGCACAAGCGACAAACATATATAAACACTGTATTACTTGCTTAAAACAAATGAACTGAGTGTTAATATGAATCCTTTGAGAACGGTAAGATTCAATCATTATTCTCAAAGGGTTAAATCATCGTCCTCAAAGGGTTAAATCATCATCATCAAAGGGTTAAATCATCGTCATCAAAGTGTTAAATCATTATCCTCAAAGTGTTAAATCATCGTCCTCAAAGGGTTAAATCATCGTCATCAAAGTGTTAAATCATCATCATCAAAGTGTTAAATCATCGTCCTCAAAGTGTTAAATCATCGTCCTCAAAGGGTTAAATCATCATCCTCAAAGTGTTAAATCATCATCATCATCAAAGGGTTAAATCATCATCCTCAAAGGGTTAAATCATCGTCATCAAAGTGTTAAATCATCGTCATCAAAGGGTTAAATCATCGTCCTCAAAGGGTTAAATCATCGTCATCAAAGGGTTAAATCATCGTCTTCAAAGTGTTAAATCATCGTCTTCAAAGTGTTAAATCATCATCTTCAAAGTTTTAAATCATCATCTTCAAAGTGTTAAATCATCATCCTCAAAGGGTTAAATCATCGTCCTCAAAGGGTTAAATCATCATCTTCAAAGTGTTAAATCATCGTCATCAAAGGGTTAAATCATCGTCCTCAAAGTGTTAAACCATCATCATCAAAGTGTTAAATCATCGTCCTCAAAGGGTTAAATCATCATCTTCAAAGTGTTAAATCATCGTCATCAAAGGGTTAAATCATCGTCCTCAAAGTGTTAAATCATCATCATCAAAGTGTTAAATCATCATTTTCAAAGTGTTAAATCATCATCTTCAAAGTGTTAAATCATCGTCATCAAAGGGTTAAATCATCGTCCTCAAAGTGTTAAACCATCATCATCAAAGTGTTAAATCATCGTCCTCAAAGGGTTAAATCATCATCTTCAAAGTGTTAAATCATCGTCATCAAAGGGTTAAATCATCGTCATCAAAAGTTAAATCATCGTCCTCAAAGTGTTAAATCATCATCTTCAAAGTGTTAAATCATCGTCTTCAAAGTGTTAAATCATCGTCTTCAAAGTGTTAAATCATCGTCTTCAAAGGGTTAAATCATCATCTTCAAAGGGTTAAATCATCATCTTCAAAGGGTTAAATCATCGTCCTCAAAGTGTTAAATCATCATCATCAAAGTGTTAAATCATCGTCCTCAAAGTGTTAAATCATCATCTTCAAAGTGTTAAATCATCGTCTTCAAAGTGTTAAATCATCGTCTTCAAAGTGTTAAATCATCGTCTTCAAAGGGTTAAATCATCATCTTCAAAGGGTTAAATCATCATCTTCAAAGGGTTAAATCATCGTCCTCAAAGTGTTAAATCATCATCATCAAAGTGTTAAATCATCGTCCTCAAAGTGTTAAATCATCATCTTCAAAGTGTTAAATCATCGTCTTCAAAGTGTTAAATCATCGTCTTCAAAGTGTTAAATCATCGTCTTCAAAGGGTTAAATCATCGTCCTCAAAGGGTTAAATCATCATCCTCAAAGGGTTAAATCATTATCCTCAAAGTGTTAAATCATCGTCCTCAAAGGGTTAAATCATTATCCTCAGGGTTAAATCATCGTCCTCAAAGGGTTAAATCATCATCCTCAAAGGGTTAAATCATCATCATCAAAGTGTTAAATCATCGTCCTCAAAGGGTTAAATCATCGTCCTCAAAGGGTTAAATCATTATCCTCAAAGGGTTAAATCATCGTCCTCAAAGGGTTAAATCATCATCATCAAAGTGTTAAATCATCGTCCTCAAAGGGTTAAATCATCGTCCTCCTCATCGTCCTTAAAGGGTTAAATCATCGTCCTCAACCATCGTCGTCAGGGTTAAATCATCGTCCTCAAAAATCATCGTCCTCGTCTCAACGATAAATCATCGTCCTCATCATCGTCCTCAAATGGTTAAATCATCGTCCTCAAGGGTTAAATCATCGTCCTGGTTAAACCATCGTCCCAAAGGGTTAAACCATCGTCCCCAAGGGTTAAATATCGTCCTCATCATCGTCCTCAAAGGGTTAAATCATCGTCCTCAAAGGGTATCATCGTCCTCAACGTGTTAAATCATCGTCTCCAAATCATCGTCCTTAAAGGTTAAATCATCGTCCTCAAACCATCGTCTCACCATCGCCCCAATATCGTCCTCAATGTTAAATCATCGTCCTCAGTTAAATCATCGTCCTTAAAGGGTTAAATCATCGTCCTCAAAGGGTTAAATCATCGTCCTCAAAGGGTTAAACCATCGTCCTCAAAGGTTAAATCATCGTCCTCAAATGGTTAAGCCATCGTCCTCAAAGGGTAATCATCGTAATCGTCATTACAAAGAAAGGTATTGCAGTGATGTCACCTGAACCTCCTGCTAACTCCACCTGCCTCCTGCTAACCCACCCGCCTGGTTCCTGCTAACCCACCTGCCTCGTCTCCTGCTAACCCACCTGCCTGTCTCCCGCTAACCCACCTGCCTGCCCCTGCTAACCCACCTGCCTCTTCCCGCTAACCCACCCGCCTGTCTCCTGCTAACCCACCTGCCTTGCCTCCTGCTAACCCACCTGCCTTGTCTCCCTGCTAACCCACCCGCCTCGTCTCCTGCTAACCCACCTGCCTGTCTCCCGCTAACCCACCTGCCTGTTCCCGCTAACCCACCCGCCTGTCTCCTGCCAACCCACCTGCCTGTCTCTGCTAACCCACCCGCCTCGTCTCCCGCTAACCCATCCTTGTCTCCTCCACAAATATAAACAAGAGGTCCCTCACTCACATCAGTAAACGAAACTCGACGGGAATGTACACTCGACCACGTTACCACTCCTTTGCTAATGAAGATGTCACTATAGTCTGAAAGTTATGTAGAAATATCACCACGATGATAACATTTAGTTGTAGGTCCAAGCATTGCTATTATGAAGTATGTGGAGTAAGGTAAGGTAAGGTAAGGTAAGGTAGGGTAAGGTAAGGTAAGGTAAAAGGTAAAGGAAGGTAAGGTAAGGTAAGGTAAGGTAAGGTAAAGGTAAGGTAAATGTAAAAAGGGTAAAGGTAAGGGTAAAGGTAAAGGTTAGATAGGGTTAATGGTTTCCTCGTGTAACGAGGATGGCCGGCCCAAGAGCCACCTTGGTGTGAATTTGTTTAAGGTGAACATAAGAACATGAAAATAAGGAGTTCGCATAGGCCGGTTGGCCTGTGCATGGCAGCTCCTGTCGAGAGCTACTACCACTCTCATCATCCATGAATCTATCCAGCCTCCTTAAACTTTCCAGCGTTCCAGCACTTACTACAAAGCGTTTGTTCCATCGTCATCCACCCTATTTGTGAACCAGTTCCTTCCTATCTCTCCAAAACATAAGCTTATCCAACTAAATCCGTTGCTACGAGTCCTATCCTGCTCGGATATTATAAGAACTTTATCTATATCCCTTTATTGATTCCTTTCACCCACTTAAATACTTCTATCATATTTCCCGCACTTTCGTCTTTCTAGGAATGTTTAGTTTCTTTAATCTATCTTGACATGGAAGGTTTCTAAGTCCCGGAATCATTTCGTCATTCTTCGCTGCACCGACTCCAGTGAATTGATATCCATTCTATAATAAGGGCACCAGAACTGAACCGCATAATCGAGGTGCGGCCTCACTAGTGCAAGATATAGTTGCAATATGACCTCCGCATTCTTATTACTTACACTTCTAGATATAAAACCTAATACTCTGCCTGATTTCGAACATTAACGCACTGTTTTCTAGGCCGTAGGTCCGGGCTATTATCGCAACCCTAAGTCTCTTTCACAAGTCGACTCTCTAGGTTGATGTTGTTAAGGCTGTATACATTGACAGTATTTGTTCTTCCAATATTAAGTACTCTGCACTTGCTGGTGTTGAATTTCACTTGCCATTTTTCTAACCACTACTGCAGTTTATTTAAATCCTCATATAGTGCATTTGCATCCTGCCCTGAATTAATCTGTTGCCCTATTTTGGTGTCATCCGCAAACTTGCTTCTGTCACTGCTGATTCCAGTATCTAGATCGTTTATGTAGATTATGAACAAGAGGGCCCAGTCACCCCTAGGAACCCCACTGGTTACACAGCCCCACTCAGATTTTACACCATCTACGCTGACCTCTTGTTCTATCGGTGAGCCATGATTTTATCCAATTTAAAACTTTCTCGATACCATGAGCCTTAACTTTTCTCAGCCTTCTGATGCGGTACTCTGTCAAACGCTTTGTTAAAGTCTAAATAAATAACATCGTAATTTTCGTCATTATCTACTACCTCGAAGATTTTCCTAAAACACGTCAGCAGATTTGTTAGACAAAATTTTCCGTTTGTAAATCCATGTTGAGAGTCGTAGATTAATTTGTTTTTCTCTAAATGCGATCGGATACTGTTTGGTATAATTGGTTCAAGAAATTTCCCCACTACTGACGTCAAACTAATCGGCCGGTAATTTGACGCTGATGCTCTGTCTCCCTTTTTGAATATGGGTACTACATTTGCCTGTTTCCACAAGTCTGGCACAACTCCCGTGTCTAATGATTTTGCAAAGAAATTTACGAGGGGTCTGCTAATCTGTTCCTTACAGGCTTTCAAACCTCGAGGGAAATTTCATCCAGCCCTGGGGATTTTGTCTTCTTTAATTTATTTATCTTCTTAAGAACATCCTCTTTTCTGATAAGTGATATTCTTTAATTTCTCTTCTTCATTTCCCTTAAATATCAGTTCCACCTCTGGCATTTCCTCGTGAATTTCTTCTGTGAAAACTGATTAGAAGTAACTGTTTAATGCTCTGCTTATTTTCTCACTATCATCGATCACTTCCCCTCTCTCTGACTTTAAAGGTCCCACTTTGTCCTTGACCTATGTTCTATATACCTGGAAAAATCCCTTGGGATTCGCCTTGGATTCTCTTGCTATCCTGATTTTGTAGTCTCTCTTTGCTTTCCTTTCATTTTCTTAACATTCCTAGATAGTTCATTATACCTATTTCTGAGATGCTCCTCCCCTCCTTTAAATTTCTTATAAATTCCTTTCTTTATTCCTATGTCATGTTTAAATTTTCTGGTCATCCACCTTGGTTCATTCATATTTGACCTAATTTTTCTGTATGGTATATTTTGTTCCTGTGCTTTACGTAGTATACTAGTGAATATATTATAGTCATGATTAATTGTTGTGTCGCCAGTGACCTCATCCGTTCCTACTGGGGACTGACCTGACTGTTCCCAAGCGACCTCACCTAGGTACAGTCACCAAAAAAGTCCTGTCGTAAACCATGGACCCCAGATTCAGACTCTTGAATCCGAAGCATTTATGGACAGAATAATGTATCAGTGTCTTCTGCTTCGGGTTCACGAGTCTGAATCGTGGTTCCGACAGGACCTTTTGGGTGACTGTACTCTCTCTTAACCCCTCATAATCAGCCTATCGAAAGTCTGGGACTCTGTCCATTTTTTAATTGTTTTTCGTTTCCCAATTTAGGGTGAACCTGATTTCTCTGTGATCACTGTTCACTAGTTCTTCCCCTACTGTGATATCTCTGATAATATTTTCTTTATTTGTTAATACTAGGTCTAATATATTGTCACCTCTGGTAGGTTCTGTAATTAGTTGTTTAAAAAAAGTCCTGTACTGCGTCTAGGAAGTCTTCAGATTCATAGTCACCGACAATGTTGTAAAAGTCAATATTTCTGAAGTTGAAATCCCCTTAATGCACAGGTTGTTGTATTTTGCTGCCCTACTCATTTCCTGCCATATGGGCTGAGCTGCTTCTTCCCCAAGACTTGGGGGCCTTTAAATCACTCCCATGATTAGTTTTTCTCTACCTTCCGCAATTTCTACCCATAGCAGGACACCTATCTGAAGGAATTCAGTCCTGAGGGCTTCGTTCTCCCCTTTAAGACGTCTATCTCTCTCCTCAACTGCTCCAGCTGACTTAACAGAGTGGCCAGGGGGTCGTCTTTCCTCGCACATCGTCCCTCTTCTCCCACAACACAACGATCCACGGAGGCCATTTCCTATGGTCACTAACACAAGCACTTGGGGCACGCTAGGTCAGGTAACGTCTGAGCTAGGTCAGGTCGCCAACACAACAACCACACCATAAGTTAACGAGTTGCATGACCCAGTGTTTTAGGTGTAGAAGCTGTCGCCAACACAACAACCTAAGTTAACGAGCTGCATGACTCAGTGTCAAGGAATAGTCCAAGACAGGACAACTCGCCAACTGCACTGGCTAACCAATACCCCGGAACACTATTCGCAAATCGATTAACATCCAGGTTCCCAATTACTGCTGGGTAGACAGAGGCAAATGGCGTAAAGAAACTTGCCGAGAGTCTTATCCTGCGAGGCGAGCATGCTGACCATTACGCCACAGGTCGCCACAGGGTTAGGTTAGGTACACAGATACTAGCAGACGTCACATCAACACTGGCAACAGAAAACCGAGCTAACGAGTGTCTAGCGCAATCTTCTCCATACCTCAACACGACGCACCACTCACGTCACCACACCACCAAACGCCGGTGAGAAATAGATGGTGACCCATTGTTTGGTTATTGTCTCGATCATGTGTGTGGTGAAAGACGGTCATCAACAAAAGGAACAATTGCGAGGGCCGACGATTGTAAACACGCCATGGGTCGCTATACACAGTATTTACCTTTAATAATGTATTTTTCCACGTGTTGTTTATACAGACACATATCATTATTTAACACAACGAGTTAACGGCATTATTTGTAAGCCAGAGGATTTAACCTGAATTAACATGTTTTAAGTTAATTTAGCCGCACTTATACATGGTTTAGTTATATTAACACTGGGCTAATGAAGCAGTGTTAATTCAACTTCTTATATGTCGTTAATATTTCCCGCTGTCGACCTAATGGTACTCACACACACACACTCTCTCTCTCCCTCTCCTCCAACTCTCTCTCTCTGCCCACACAGGAAGCGGCCTCCCACTCCCACTGTGGACGGGAAACACCGCTACAGATACATTATAACGTATTTAACTTTTTAATGAAATATGTAAATGAACCTTCGGTGATTCTGAAGAGTACTATTGAACCCCAGGCGGTACTGAGGACAACACATCATCATCATCACCATCATCATCATCACCACCATCATAATCACCACCATCACCACCATCATCATCACCACCATCATCATCATCATCACCATCATCATCATAACCATCACCATCACCACCATCATAATCACCACCATCACCACCATCATCACCACCACCATCATCATCATCATCATCATCATCATCACCACCATCACCACCATCATCACCACCACCATCATCATCACCATTATCATAATCACCACCATCACCACCACCACCATCATCATTGTCATCACCATCACCATCACCATCATCATCATCATCAGTGTGGGTTCACCATGAATACCTGATGGCATAGTGACCCGGAAGTCATCAGGACAATTTGACGCCAAGTTTTACGGCTGGGTGGTTAGGGTAGGGTAGGGTAGGTCACTACTAGCTCGTTGGGTTAGGTTAGGTTAGGTTAGGGTAGGTTATGCTAGGTTAGGTAAGGTTAGGTTAGTTAAGTTTAATTTAGGTTAGGTTAGGTTAGGTTAGGGTAGGTTAGGTTAGGTGTGGAGTGATAGGTTAACCTGATGGGCACCCTGAGTGTCATGAGGGGGAAGGATATAGTAGGTGGTGTGATGTGGTGGAGTGTGGTGGGGTGAAGTGTGTTTGTATGGTATGGTGGAGTATTGTGTGACAGAATATAGTGTAGTAGAGTATGGTGTGGAAGACTGTAGTATGATGTAATGTGTTGTGGTGTAGCGGAACGTGGTATAGTGTGGTATAGTGTGATGGTGTGACGGAATATAGTGTAGTAGAGTATGGTGTGGAAGACTGTAGTATGATGTAATGTGTTGTGGTGTAGCGGAACGTGGTATAGTGTGGTATAGTGTGATGGTGTGACGGAATATAGTGTAGTAGAGTATGGTGTGGAAGACTGTAGTATGATGTAATGTGTTGTGGTGTAGCGGAACGTGGTATAGTGTGGTATAGTGTGATAGTTTAGGTTACTTGTGAAAAATTCCACCTTGGGACGAGGAAGAGAGACGGTGCAAATATCACCAAAATGAATAAAAATTGGTTGAGAAAAAGTTTGGCCTCCAATCTAACTTATCACACAACTGCATCTGGTGGTTACGATAAGTGTCTGCCTTCACTTATAGAACGCCTTATGGGGAGGACCAGGTGTAGTGGGTGTAGAGTGTAGTGGGTGGTGGTGTGGTGGGTAGTGGGTGTGGTGGGTGGTGGGTGTAGTGGGTGTGGAGCGCAGTGGGTGTTGGGTGTAGTGGTGAGTGGGTGTAGTGGGTGGTGGGTGTAGTGGGTGTAGAGCGCAGTGGGTGTTGGGTGTAGTGGTGAGTGGGTGTAGTGGGTGGTAGGTGTGAGTGGGTGGTGGGTGTGGTGGGTGGTGGGTGTGGTGGGTGGTGGGTGTGGTGGTGGAGGGTGTGAGTGGGTGCAGGGTGTAATGGTGGAGGGTGTAGTGGGTGTGGGGTGTAGTGTGTGGGGTGTAGTGGGTGGAGGGTGTAGTGGGTGGAGGGTGTGGTGTGTGGAGGGTGTAGTGTGTGGAAGGTGTAGTGTGTGGTGGGTGTGTAGTGGGTGTAGGGTGTGAGTGTGTAGAGGTGTAGTGTGTGAAGGATGTAGTGGGTGGAGGGGTGTGGTGGGTGGAGGGTGTAGTGTGTGGAGGGGTGTGGTGTGTGGGAGGGTGTGGTGTGTGGAGGGTGTAGTGTGTGGGGAGGTGTAGAGTGTGTAGAGGTGTAGTGTGTGGAGGGTGTGGTGTGTTGAGGGTGTAGTGTGTGGAGGGTGTGGTGGGTGGAGGGTGTAGTGTGTGGGGGGTGTGGTGTGTGGAGGGTGTGGTGGGTGGAGGGGTGTGGTGTGTGGAGGGTGTGGTGTGTGGTGGGTGTGTGGGGTGGAGGGTGTAGTGGGTGGGGTGTGGGTGTGGGGTGTGGTGTGGAGGGTGTGGTGTGTGGAGGGTGTGGTGTGTGGAGGGTGTGGTGTGTGGAGGTGTGGTGGGTGGAGGGGGTGTGTGTGTGTGGAGGGTGTGGTGTGTGGGGGGTGTAGTGGGTGGAGGGTGTGGTGGGTGGGGGTGTAGGTGTGGAGGGTGTGGTGTGTGGAGGGTGTGGTGGTGGAGTGTGTGGGTGGAGGGTGTAGTGTGTGGAGGGTGTGGTGTGTGGGGGGGGTGTAGTGGGTGGAGGGTGTAGTGGGTGGAGGGTGTGGTGTGTGGAGGGTGTGTGGTGTGTTGGGGTGTAGTGGGTGGAGGGTGTAGTGTGTGGAGGGTGTGTGGAGGGGTGTGGTGTGTGGGGTGTGGTGTGTGGAGGGTGTAGTGGGTGGAGGGTGTGTGTGTGGAGGGTGTAGGTGTGTGTGGGGGGGTGTAGTGGGTGGAGGTGTGGTGTGTGAGGGTGTGGTGGGTGGAGGGTGTTGTGGGTGGAGGGTGTGTAGCGTGTGGAGGGTGTGGTGTGTGGAGGGTGTAGTGTGTGGAGGGGTGTAGTGGGTGGAGGGTGTGTTGTGTGGAGGGTGTAGTGTGTGGGGGGTGTGGTGGGTGGAGGGTGTAGTGGGTGGAGGTGTGGTGTGTGGAGGTGTGGTGTGTTGAGGGTGTAGTGGGTGGAGGGTGTAGTGTGTGGAGGTTGTGATGGGAATGCTATCAATGGGGGAGGGAGAAGAAATGGAGGGTAGACAGGTCAAGGGGAACGGACGTGAGTGGTGAGAGGGTAACACACGGTGAACAATGACTAACAATCAAGAAAAATTTTGCCTCATAACTTTATCGATGTATTGTGCGTGTGTGTGTTTGTGTGTGTGTGTGTGTGTGTGTGTGTGTGCAAGGGAAAGAAGAGAGGTGTGGATAGGATAGGAGAAAGGCATCAGAGGGAGACAGGAGAGAGAGAGGAGACAGGGAGGAGAGGAGAGGAGACAGGAGAGAAGAAGGGAGGAGGAGATTTGATTTTTGATTTTGCCGCTTGCAGCGGTTACTTTGAGTGCACCCCACACTCATCCTGTAAGCGGTAGCGCAAAGGATTACAGAGTAGTTTACAGGGTCATAATAATTAACCTTGTCGTGATATTATGGCACTGAATGTTACACAGTATTTCATTTACATTATTTGTTTAGTTCTATACATAAAGGGTAACTTATTCACAAATGCGTGAGTACAGGCGTGTGAGGCAGTATGTCTGGCCTCACACTTTGTTATTCACATTTACGGGAAGTATTCGCACATTGCGTATTTGGTTCTGTACATGAGAACTGATATAGTTACTAAGTGCAAAAAGTGGATACAATCTTAATATGTCGGCTATCTGCCATTAAAGATGAAGTGTTGTGCCATTTCACATACAGTTTGGACCTGTCCCTAAAGGTATCTATCTTCACCAATCAACGGCTTACATGTATTAACACACTTTACATTTAGTTTTGTTTACATCTGCTTGAGGAACATACTGCCAAAGGTACTTATATCCTAACCTTAATCTAGCGGTTAAAACATCTTGTAATCTAGTGATCTTGTTACTTGCTCAAATACATGTTTCACTTGATACATCTCATCATGGTAACCTATGGATCGACTAGTGCCTGTTTCACTTGTCTACTTGCGTCAAACTCATCAATAAGTTCTTTCCTAATTACAGTTTTAAGGGTTCTTTTTGACAGACCCAAATTATTCAACGGTGTCTTAGTTAGACGCGAGTTTGGCGAGGGCATCAACTCTGTCATGTTTATGAGGCCTATGTGAGGATCCATAACAGTTTGACCCTGACACCGACAGGGTTATATGTGTTGTTTTTCCGGGCTGTGCTGTGGCCTGATAAACAATCATTACAAGACAGTGCCAGGCTTTATACCAGCAGTGACAACGACAGTGCCAGGTTTATACCTGCAGTGACAGCGACAGTGCCAGGCTTTATACCAACAGTGACAGCGACAGCCAGGCTTTATACCAGAATGATAGTGCCAGGCTTTATACCAGCAGTAACGACAGTGCCAGGCTTCATACCAACAGTGACAGCGACAGTGCAGGCTTTATACCAACAGTGACAGCGAAGCGCAGTATTTTTATACCAGAAATGACAAAGATAGTGCCAGGCTTTATACAGCAGTAACAACGACAGCCAGGCTTAATAACAGCAGTGACAGCTATAGCGCCAGGCTTTATACCAGAAATGAAAATATAGCCAGGCTATACCAGCAGTGACAACGACAGTGCTAGGCTTTATACCAGCAGTAACAACGACAGTGCCAGGCTTTATACCAGAAATAAAAATATGTGCCAGGCTTTATACCAGCAGTAACAACGATAGTGCCAGGCTTTATAACAGCAGTGACAGCGACAGTGCCAGGCTTTATACCAGAAATGAAAAATATAGTGCCAGGCTTTATAACAGCAGTGACAACGACAGTGGAAGGCTTTATATCAGATGACAGCGACAGTGCCAGGCTTTATACCAGAAATGAAAAATATAGTGCCAGGCTTTATAGCAGTGACAGCGATAGTGGAAGGCTATAACAGCAGTGACAGCGACAGTGCCAGGCTTTATACCAGAAATGAAAAATATAGTGCCAGGCTTTATACCAGCAGTGACAACAGAGTGCCGGGCTTTATACCAGCAGTGACAACGACAGTACCAGGCTTTATACCAGAAATGACAAAGATAGTGCCAGGATTTATACCAGCAGTGACAACGACAGTGCCAGGTTTATACCAGCAGTAACAACGACAGTGCCAGGCTTAATAACAGCAGTGACAGCGACAGTGCCAGGCTTTATACCAGAAATGAAAAATATAGTGCCAGGCTTTATAACAGCAGTGACAGCGACAGTGGAAGGCTTTATAACAGCAGTGACAGCGACAGTGCCAGGCTTTATACCAGCAGTAACAACGACAGTAGGCTTTATACCAGCAGTAACAACGACAGTGCCAGGCTTAATAACAGCAGTGACAGCGACAGTGCTGGGCTTTATACCAGAAATGAAAAATATAGTGCCAGGCTTTATAACAGCAGTGACAGCGACAGTGCCGGGCTTTATACCAGAAATGACAAAGATAGTGCCAGGCTTTATACCAGCAGTAACAACGACAGTGCCGAGCAATAACAGCAGTGACAGCGACAGTGCCAGGCTTTATAGAAATGAAAAATATAGTGCCAGGCTTTATACCAGCAGTGACAACGAAGTACTGGGCTTTATACCAGCAGTAACAACGACATTATGATACCAGAAATGAAAATATAGTGCCGGGCTTTATACCAGCAGTAACAACGATAGTGCCAGGATTTATAACAGCAGTGACAGCGACAGTGGAAGGCTTTATAACAGCAGTGACAGCGACAGTGCCAGGCTTTATACCAGAAATGACAAAGATAGTGCCAGGCTTTATACCAGCAGTGACAATCGATACTCAGGATTTATAAGCAGTGACAGCGACAGTGGAAGGCTTTATAACAGCAGCGACAGTGCCAGGCTACCACAGTAACAACGACAGTACCAGGCTTTATACCAGCAGTAACAACGACAGTGCCAGGCTTTATACCAGCAGTAACAACGACAGTACCAGGCTTTATACCAGCAGTGACAACGACCGTACCAGGCTTTATACCAGCAGTGACAGCGACAGTACCAGGCTTTATACCAGAAATGACAAAGATAGTGCCGGTTTATACCAGCAGTGACAACGACAGTGCCAGGGCTTTATACCAGCAGTAACAACGACCGTACCGGGCTTTATACCAGCAGTGAAAGCGACAGTACCAGGCTTTATACCAGAAATGACAAAGATAGTGCCAGGCTTTATACCAGCAACGGATACCAGGCTTTATACCAGCAGTGACAGCAATGCCAGGCTATATACCAGCAGTAACAACGACCGTGGGCTTTATACCAGCAGTGACAGCGACAGTACAGGCTTTATCCAGAAATGACAAAGATAGTGCCAGGATTTATAACAGCAGTGACAGCGACAGTACCGGACATACCAGCAGTGACATCGATAGTGCCAGGGTTTATAACAGCAGTGACAGCGACAGTGCCAGGCTTTATAACAGCAGTGACAGCGACAGTGCCGGGCATACCAGCAGTGACAGCGACAGTGCGGGCTTTATACCAGCAGTGACAGCGACGGTGCAGGGCTTATAACAGGTGACAGCGATAGTACAGGCTTTATAACAGCAGTGACATCGACAGTGCCAGGCTTTATACCATAAATGACAAAGATAGTGCCAGGATTTATACCCAGTGACAACGACAGTACCAGGCTTTATACCAGGTGACAACACTGCCAGGCTTTATCAGTGTCACCCGGTGCCGCTGTCAGACTATCTAACATAACTGATATTGATTGAGAGAGAGAGCTATAATTAACCTGGGGAGGAAGATAAATAACGTCAGGTGTTATTATTTAAGTGACACATGACGACTGCTGCCTCCTGAAGGAGCCAGGAGGGAGGAGGAGGAGGAGGGAGGAGGGAGGAGGAGGAGGCAGTAGAGGTGGTTGTAAAGGAAGAGAAGCATGTGGTAATACAGAAGGTAGAGGTGATGGGGAAGGAGGAGGTTAGAAAGGGGGGCAGAAGGAGGGGGAGGAGGAGGGAAGTTAGGCTAGCCAGGCCCTAGACCGGGGTGGGGTGAGGTTAGGCTAAGCCACTAGACCGGGGTGGGTGAGGTTGGGCTAGGGCAGGGCTGGGCAGGGGTGGGTGAGGTTAGGCTGGGCAGGCCAGGCCGAGACGGGGTGTGAGGGGTTAGGCTGGCAGGCCTGAACCGGGGTGGGTGAGGTTAGGCTGGGCCAGGCCTAGACAGGGTGGGTGGTGGGCTAAGCCAGGCCTAGACCGGGGTGGGTGAGGTTAGGCTAGGCCAGGCCTGGACCGGGGTGGGGAGGTTAGGTAGACCAGGCTAGACCGGGGTGGGTGAGGTTAGGCTAGGCTGGGCTAGATCGGGGTGGGTGAGGTTAGGCTGAAGCCAGGCCTAGACCGGGGTGGGTGTGGTCAGGCAGGGCTAGACTAGCCAGGGTGTAGGTGAGGTGGGCTAGGCCAGGCCTAGACCAGGGGTGGGTGAGGTTAGACCAGGGCTAGACCAGGGTGGGTGAGGGCAGGCTGGGCCAGGCCTGACCGGGATGGGTGTGAGGTAGGCTGGGCCAGGCCTAGACCGGGATGGGTGGGTAGGCTAGGTCAATACCAGGTGGGTGAGGTTAGGCTAGGTCAGGCCTAGACCAGTGGAGTGAGGTTAGGCAGATGGGCTAAGCCAGGGGTGGGTGAGGGGTAGGCCAGGCCTGGCCAGATACCGATTGGTTAGGTAGACCAGGGCTAGACCGGGTGGGTGGGGTGGGCTAGGCCAGGGCTAGACCCAGGTGGGTGAGGTTAGGCTAGGTCAGGCCTAGACCAGGGTGAGGGGTGGGCCGAGCCCTGAACCGGGGTGGGTGAGGTTAGGAGCCAGGCCCCACAGAGGTGGGTGAGGAGTTAGGCTGGAGCCAGGCTAGACCGGGGTGGGTGAGGTTAGGCTGGGGCAGAGCCTGAACCGGGGTGGGTGTTAGGCTGGAGCCAGGCCTAGACCAGGGTGTGAGGTTGGGCTAGGCCAGGCCTAGACCGGGGTGGTGGCGTGGGCCAGGCTGAACCAGGTTAAAGTGATCTAGCAGAAGCTGGGAGTTTGGACTTAGTCTCCGTTCGGTTAAATTAGATTAAGTAAGACAAATGGAAAATATTGTAAATTAACGAAAAAATATAATTATAGAGTAAAAGAAAGATGTTGGTGATATTGTGATGGTAATAATTATTATGATGGAAATAATTATGATGGAGGTGATTATAGTAACAGCAACGTATAATTAGATGATTATAGAGCAACAATGATGACTATGGAGGATGAGAGCGGTGAAGGAGAAAAAAAAAAATAAGAATCAAATAAAAGTAACAACCATAACAAGATGATAAATAACAGCTTTACTCACTCCGTGACCTGGTTCGACCCCCCGTGACCTTCGTTCGCCCCACGTGACCTTCGTTCACCCCCACGTGACAACCCATGACCTTCACCCCCCATCGTTCGACCCCCATGACCATCGTTCAGCCCCCATGACCTTGGTTCGACCCCCATGACCTTGGTTCCGACTATGTGACCATCGTTCACCCACGTGACCTTAGGTTCGACCCCGTGACCTTGGTTCACCCTCCCAAGATGTTCGCTAAGCACCTAGCTGGACCTCATAACACAGGCACTAAAGTTATTATGGATAAAGCTATGAGAATGTCAGGTGGGTGAAATGTTTGCTATGGAGGTGGGTGTAAGTGTTGGCTATGGGGGTGGTGTAAGTGTTAGCTATGAGGGTGGGTGTAAGTGTGTATGAGGGGTGGGTGTAAGTGTTAGCTATGGAGGTGGGTGTAAGTGTTAGCTATGGAGGGTGGGTGTAAGTGTTAGCTATGAGGTGGGTGTAAGTGTTAGCTATGGGGGTGGGTGTGGGTGTGGCCTGGAGGTGGGTGTAAGTGTGGCTATGGGGGTGGGTGTAAGTGTGGCTATGGAGGTGGGTGTGAAGTGTGGCTATGGGGTGGGTGTGGGGTGTTAGCTATGGGGTGTGGCTGTAGAGGTGTTGGCTATGGGTGGGTGTAAGTGTTGGGGGGTGGGTGTAGTGTTGGCTGTGGTGTAAGTGTTAGCTATGGGGGTGGTGTAAGTGTTGGCTATGGGGGGTGGGTGTAGAGTGTTAGCTATGGAGGTGGGTGTAAGTGTTAGCTATGGAGGGTGGGTGGTGTTGGCTATGAGGGGGTGGGTGTAAGTGTTAGCTATGAGGGGTGGGTGTAGTGTTGGCTGTGGAGGGTGGGTGTTGTGAGGGGTGGGTGTGGGGTGTTAGCGTATGGGGGTGGGTGTGGGGTGTGGCTGGGGGTGGTGTGAGTGTTGGCTATAGGGGTGGGTGTAAGTGTGGGGGTGGGTGTAAGTGTTGGCTGGGGTGGGTGTAGAGTGTTAGCTATGGGGGTGGGTGTAAGTGTTGGCTATGGGGGTGGGTGTAAGTATGGCTATGAGGTGGGTGTAAGTGTTGGCTATGGGGGTGGGTGTAAGTGTTAGCTATGAGGGTGGGTGTAAGTGTTGGCTATGAGGGGGTGTAAGTGTGGCTATGAGGGGTGGGTGTAGTGTTGGCTGTATGAGGGTGGGTGTGGTGGCTATGAGGGGTGGGTGTGGTGTTGGCTATAGAGGGGTGTGAGGTGTTGGCTATGGGGGGTGTAGAGTGTTGGCTATGGGGTGGGTGTAAGTGTTGGCTATGAGGGTGGGTGTAAGTGTTAGCTATGAGGGGGTGGGTGTAAGTGTTGAGCTATGAGGTGGGTGTAAGTGGTGTTAGCTATAGAGGGGGTGGAGCAAGTGTTGGCTATGAGGGTGGGTGTAGTGTTGTTAGCTATGAGGGGTGGAGTGTAAGTGTTAGCTATGAGGGGGTGGGTGTAGTGTTAGCTTATGGGGTGGGTGTGGGGTGTTGGCATTAGGTGGGTGTGAAAGGTGGCGGCTGTGGGGGGTGGGTGTGAGGTGGCTATGGGGGTGGGTGTGGAGTGTTGGCTGTAAGGGGTGGGCAAGTGTGTTGGCTATGGGGTGGGTGTAAGTGTTGCTGGCTATGGAGGGTGGTGTGAAGTGTTGGCTATGGGGGTGGGTGTAAGTGTTAGCTATGGGGGTGGGTGTAAGTGTTGGCTATGAGGGGTGGGTGTAAGTGTTGGCTATAGGGGTGGGTGTAAGTGTGGCTATGAGGGTGGGTGTGGTGTTAGCTATAAGGAGGGTGGGTGTAAGTGTTTGCTATGGAGGTGGTGTAAGTGTTTGCTATGGGGGGGGTGTAAGTGTTGGCTATGGGTGCTGGGTGTAAGTGTGTTGGCTATGGGGGTGGGTGTAGAGTGTTGGCTATGGGGTGGGTGTAGTGTTAGCTATGGAGGGTGGGTGTAAGTGTTGGCTATGAGGGGTGGGTGTAAGTGTTAGCTATGGGGTGGGTGTAAGTGTTTTAGCTATGAGGGGTGGTGTAAGTGTTAGCTGGGGGGTGGGTGTAAGTGTTAGCTATGAGGGGTGTGGTGTAAGCTAGTGGGGTGTAGGTAGCTGTGAAGTGGGTGTTAGGTGTTATGGGGGTGGGTGTAAGTGTTGGCTATGGGGGGTGGTGTAGTGTGTTAGCTATGGGGGGTGTGTGAAAGGCCCCAGCTATGAGGGATGGGTGTAAGTGTTAGCTATGAGGTAGTGTAAGTGTTACTTATGAGGTGGGTGTGGTAGCTAGAGGTGGGTGTGGTGTTGTATGGGGGTGGGGTGTAAGTGTTGCCTATGGAGGGTGGGTGTGAAAGTGTGTAGTATAGAGGGGGTGGGTGTGAAAGTGTTGCTGGGGGTGGTGTAGTGTTGGCTAAGGGGTGGGTGTAGTATTGGCTGGGGTGGTGTAAGATGTTAACTATAAGGGGTGGGTGTGGCCGCTATAATGGTGGGGTGTGAAGTGGTTGGCTATGGGGGTGGGTGAAATTAAAGCTTATGGGGTGGGTGTAGTGTTGGCTATGAGGGTGGGTGTGAGGTGTGTGGGGTGGGTGTAGGTGTTGGCATGAGGGGTGGGTGTGAGAGTGTTGGCTATAGGGGTGGGTGTGGTGTTGGCTATGAGGGTGGGTGTAAGTGTTGGCTATGGTGGGGTGTGGTGTTGGCTATGAGGGGTGGTGTAGTGTTGGCTGAGGGGTGGGTGTGAGTGTGCTTAGGGTGGGGTGTGGTGTTATGGAGGGTGGGTGTGAGGTGTTAGCTGTGGGGTGGGGTGTAAGTGTTCTATATGGGTGGTGTGAGTGTTGGCTATGAGGGGGTGGGTGTAAGTGTTGGCTTATAAGGGGTGGTGTGAGTATGTTAGCTATGAGGGGTGGGTGTGAAAGTGTTTACTATGGAGGTGGGTGAGTCGTGGCTAGGAATTGGGTGTCAAGTGTTGTAGCTATGAGGTCGGTGTAATGTGCTTACTATGGGTGGGTGTGGTGTTAGCATAAGAATTTGGGTGTAAGTGCTTCCTGGAGGTGGGTGTGAAGTGTTGGCTGTGAGGTGGGGTGGGGTGTTGGCTATGAGGGGTGGTGTGAAAGTTGTTGGCTATGGAGGGTGGGGTGTAGAGTGTTGGCTATAAGGGGTGGGTAAGTGTTAGCTGGAGGGTGGGTGTGAGTGTTAGCTATGGAGGGTGGGTGTGAGTGTTAGCTACAGAGGGGGTGTAAGTGTTGACTATGAGGGATGGTGTAGTGGCTAGCTGTGGGGGTGGGTGTAGAGTGTTAGCTGTAGGGGTGGGTGTAAGTGTTGGCTATGAATTGGGTGTGAATGTTAGCATAGGGGTGAATGAAACATGAGGGGTGGTGTAAGTGTTGGCTGATGGGGTGGGTGTGAGGTATTTAGCTATGGGTGGGTGTGTATTTAGCTATGAGGGGTGGGTGTAAGTGTTAGCTATGAGGGGGTGGGTGCAAGGGTTAGCTATAGGGTGGGTGTAAGTGTTGGCAATGGGGGTGGGTGTGGTTTAGCTATGGGGTGGTGTAAATCTTAGCATGGGGTGGTGTGAGGTGTGTTAGCTATGAGGGTGGGTGTAGAGTGTGCTTCTTGAGGTTGGGTGTGAGTGTGGCTATGGAGTGGGTGCAAGTGGCTATGAGGGTGGTGAAGTGTGCTATGGTGGTGTGAGGAGGTGTGTTGGCTGTGGGGTGGTGTGAGGTGTTGGGCTACTGAGGGGTGGGTGTAAGTGTTAGCTAGAGGTGGGTGTAAGTGTTCGATATGAGGGGTGGGTGTGAAAGTCATGCTTATGAGGGGTGGTGTAAGAGTGTTGGCTATAGAGGGGTGAGTGTAGTGTTAGCTATGGAGGGTGGGTGTGAAGTGTTTGTTGGCTACTGGGGGGTGGGTGTAGGTATTAGCTATGAGGGTGAGTGCAGTGTGCTATGGGGGGTGGGTGTGGTGTGGCTATGGGGGTGGGTGTGAGTGTTGGCTATGGGGTGTGAAAGTGTTAGCTATAAGGGGTGGTGTGAAAGTGTTAGCTATGAGGGTGGGTGTAGTGTTGGCTGAGGGATGGGTGTGAGGTGGCTAGCTATGAGAGGTGTGAGTGTGGCTGTGAGGCTGGGTGTAGTGTTGGCTATGGGGGTGGGTGTAAAGTGTTGGCTGGAGGGTGGGTGTAAGTGTTGGCTATGAGGGGTGGGTGTGAGGTGTGGCTATGTGGGGTGGGTGCAGAAGTGTTGGCTATGGGGGGTGGGTGTAAGTGTTGGCCTATGAGGTGGGTGTAGTGTTGTATGGGTATACATGTAAGGTTGAAGTGTAAATTAATAATGAGGCAGAAAAAGGCCTTACCCTAAATCAGCACCAAAACACGACAAGGATATATCAACCAACAAGACCTTTAGGAGATACAATAATATTAACTATTCTGTCATCTGTTCTGAGTTACTGACCATCTGGACATTAAATTGTGACCGCAGGAAGAGGGAGGGGGGTGAGTGTGACCCAGGGTTGGGGTGTGACCAGGGGTGAGATCGTGACCGAGGGGTGAGGTGTAACCCAGAGATGGGGTGTATTCATGTTTAACACTGCACAGCTTGTCATCAGGTAAGTGAAACAGTGGATCATCTAGGTTTAATATATTATTTTCTCACCACAACATCACCTCCTTCACTATAGTAAGTTGAGCCACCACGTACTCACTAAACAATACAGTTCCTTCACATGTACCTTTACAGGGGATCAAATGGTTTTGTGCAGTTGCAACCTTGTGTTTGTTTACATTGACGAAGGAAACTATCATAATAACAACTATGAAGAATCAAAAAATCAAAAACAATATTCCAAATATCTCAAAGAATGTTTATTGAATGTTCATATGACAGACCTATAAACACACTTTTCATCAGAGACTGTACTAAACTACCTGACGACACTCTTAAAACACTAGTGGAGGGACTGTACCTAGGCATATGACCAGCGCCTGTAAATGCATACAAGTGGAAGGGACCTTTAGACTATGGACAGAGTGCCTATACCAAGCCCTACAAATGGAGACTTACCTGGAAGCTATATGACCAGCCGCATAGCAAATGTACAAATATGAAGGACTGTACACAAGCTATGTGACACGACTCATGTAAAATGCTACAAGTGGAAGGACTGTACACAAACTATGACAGCGCCTGTAAATGTACAAATGGAGGAACCATCTTGTTTCACACATGCCAAGTGAATTATTTCCGTCGTGGAATGAAGGTAAAAAGCATAAGGTGTACAACCGAAAGAAACACATGAGGATCTCTTTAAATTGGCTATTTGAGCAATTACAGGTAGACATTCACTATATCTCTGCAGATTTGAGACCTACCGAGCCTCCAAACACAAACTCCTGACCAAGAACCCCTCCAGCCTCAATCCCGCCCAGGGAAAAAACAGACCCGTTTCACAAATATTGAAGCCAGACCATGTTCTTATACACACTCCCCACGATAGGATTGTAATTTTACGAAGACATAATTTTCCATTGTTATTCACTAACATTATTAAAACATGATAATAGTCTAAATATTACTGAGTTACAGGATTTATACTAGATATTGGTCATTTGAACTAAGTTTATATTAAGAAGTTAAGCCTTAGTTAGGTGGTCTCCATTAGTCCACACCATAACGGTGATGATCATCCTGAGAGGAAAGATAACGACGATGATGATGAGGATGGTGATGTGAATTAATAATGATCAATTTGAAAACTATGACCCAGTAATAATGACAGTGCGAAAATTATGATGATGATGTTCTGGCCCTTTAACTACCATGATTCTGCCTAATTAATTCATTTATATTATAATGAGTTTTAATAATTGTCTGTCCATACCAGGAACTATAAAACAGTTAACAAAATGTAATCACCATAACTTATCACTGTACTCAGTCATTAAGAGAAGGACAGCCCCATAATAAATAGACTTCTTCATCAACTGTATGAGTTCGAGCGATCTGATGATGACCCATAGAGGGAGAACCAGAACCATCCATGGCTCTCAAATACTCTTAAGGATATCAACCTACTGCTAGGTGGCCGGGAGCAGCTACTAAGGACAGTCAGTACGAATGTAGGACAGATCAGTGTCTTTAATAACACCCAGTGTGTAAGACAGTCATTATAATCTTCTTCATCAGTGTGGAGACAGGTCAAGTGTGTCTTGTGCTTATCAGTGTGTAGGACGGTCGGTGTATCAGTATGTGGGACTGGTCCAATATTGTATCAGTGTCAGTGTGTCATCAACAGGACGACAGATCAGTGTGTCTTACCAATACGTCAGTGTAATCAACACCATCTAATAATAGGACGGTGTATCTCGTAAATGCATCAATTGTGTTAGGACGAATTAAATTATTGTGTACCCATATCAGTGTGTAGGACAGTCGTTGTATCTTGTGTGTATCAGTGTGAAGGACAGTCAATTAATGTCTGTATCAGTGTAGGACAGTCAGAATGTGTGTGTATATCAATGTATGGGACCCGGTCAATAATGTCTTGTGTGTATGAAGGTGTGGGACGGTCAGTACACAACAAATTATCTTGTGTGTATCGGTGTCAGGACCCCAGTGCATGTGTCTTGTATCAATGTAGGACAGTCAGTGTGTCTTGTGTATCGGTGTGGGACAGTCAATTGTGTCTTGTATGCCTCAGTGTAAAGGACGGTCAACAAGTGTCTTGTATGTAAGTGTATGGAACCGTCAATGTGTCTTATGTATAAGGTGTGGCACGGACAGTGTATCATCTCTGTATCATTAATAGGACAGTGGTGTGTCTTTAATAATAACAGATGTAGGACGGCAAACTCGAACGTGTGTCTATGTGGACTTATCAGTGTGCAAGGACAGTCAATTGTCTTATCAGTGTATCAGTGGGACGGTCAGTGTGTCACCACAAAATTGTCTTATGAATCAGTGGGACAGTGTCTTGTGTGTGTATCAGTGTGGGGTGGTGTGTCTGTATAAATTGGACGATCCATTGTTCTCAATAACATCCCAAATGTAGGACAGTCAGTGTGTCTTGTGATATTATCAGTGTAGGGACAGATCCATTACAACAAAAACGTCTTGTGTGTATACAATATGTGCCGGACAGATCAGTCTGTCTTATGTCATATCAATTATGGGACGGTCCAGTGTGTGTGTGTATCAGTATTGTGGACGGTCAGTATGTCTTGTAAGAATGTATCAGTGTGCTGGGACAGATCAATTCTTGTGATATACATCGATTAGGACGGTCAGTGTGTCTTGTGTGTATCAGTGTGTAGGACGGTCATGTTCTGTGTGCATCAGTGTAACACAGTGTGACTTGATCAGTGTGACTATCATTATTGTATCAATGCAGGACGGTCAAATCATCTTGTGTACAGTGAGACGCACAAAGTGTGTCTGTAATGTATCAGTGTAGGACAGTCATGTGTATGTATGCATATCAGTGTAGACGGTCAGTGTCTTGTGTGTATCAGTGGGGACGGTCAGTGTGTCTGTGTGCATCAGTGTGTAGGACAGTCAGTGTGTCTTGTGTATCAGTGCAGAAATTGTGACGGTCAGGTGTATCAGTGTGTACATGTCAGGAAACTTAGTGTATGACTTACATAATGAGTTGTAGAACGTCAGATTCTAATACATACAGATACAAGTACAGGTACAGATAACGGCATCGTACTAAGGGCAAAAAATTCGTATACTCAAAACGTTAAGACATTGTCCTCAAAGGTCAATTGTACTAACGGTTACGATATAGTACTCAAAGGGTTAAACCAATGTACTTTAATCATCATAATGGTCTAATTCAATCAACTATACTGAAGAGGCTAAACAACTCCACAAGATCACGAGTTTTCCGATACAAAATAAACAAGAACATAAACATAAGAAAACACAAAGAGAAACACCACAACATGCTCATCTTTCCTGTTGTTTACGATCTTCAAATACCATCAAAACTAAACTTCCTCTTTATCAACAATACAAACGATGATAAACGTGAGGTGAACGAAAACAAAAGCAACACAATCATAAATCTGAAAGAGATACATGTGGATATTTTTCTCTGGCATTCGTTTTATTTCATTTATACATCACCCTGGCTGTACACTATGCTCATATCTTACTGATGACATTGGATCAGCTGACAGGAATATTTTTATCACCCAAAGATAAAAAGACTAGAGGCGGAGAGACTAGATGTAAATTAACTCTCAATATAGAGTAATACATTTCACCGTAAGATCAAGATATCATAAGAGGGTTAAAATCCTCTATAAAAGGTCGTTCTTATATCAACCAAGATGAGAAGTGGGTTCATTAGTTTTATAAAAAGGGTGTTTGGTTTATAGTCTTAAGACTTGTGTTCCGTGTCTCCAACATGGTAGTTGTTCCCAAAAGATAACTAAGACTTGTGTTCCGTGTTTCATAACCCCTGATAGTTGTTCCTAAAGATACTCTCAGACTTGTGTTTCGTGTTCCATAACCCTAATAGTTGTTCCAAAGATACCCCAGACTGGTGTTCCGTGTTCCATAACCCTAATAGCTGTTCCTGTCCCAGAAAGTAGTTAAGTCTAATACGTAATTCTCCATTCAGTTATAAGCGTCCCCACTTCTTCACACAACAAGTCCCAACACCTTGCTTGTCAATATGGTCACAGAATGGGTAAATGTGGGTGCTTAATACAACCTAATTTGTCTTATTTACCTGACATCTTCCTGGGCTTGTTCCTAACTCACTGTATACCTGAGCGTCACAGTACTGCTCACACACACACACACACACACACACACACACACACACACACACACACACACACACACACACACACACACACACACACAGAGCCTTAAGGTACCATAAGTGCCTCCACTGACCTACCCACAAACACTCGACGCAGCATAATGGTGATGTATGGAGCCATTAGAAATCTAGTGACACTTTAGTGATTTATTGACCATTAAACTGGGTGTAACTGCTGAGTGTAGAGGATTTGTTCTTCTATCTGTTCTCGTTATTCTGTTTTGTTATGGAAACAGTTTTCCCTCCTACCTAGTTACCTGTCCCTCCTTCCTCCTTTGCCATCTACATTTCACCATCTTTTTTATGTTTTCCCTATTCCTTTTTCTATAGTTATCGCCCTGCGCTTCCCCTCTTGTTATTTCTCTTTGACCTTAACACTTTTTAACCTTTTGACCCACCTCAAAAAAAAGAACAAAGGTTCATTGTTTTCATCCAACCACCCTGACCTTTGACCTGTTTTGACCCAACTAACTTGAACTTTGACCAATTTCATCCAAGTACTTGACCTTTGACCTGTTTTGACAATATTTATAAACTGTTAAGGGTGAAGGTGTTCACTCACAGCTTTATGGACACAACATCACATCGTGTCTGCTGCTTCAGGTTCGCGAGCTGAATCTTGGGGTTCGTGGTTCAAGGAAAGAGTCGACAAGAGTTATGTGAGGACTACACATGCCCTCCACACATACAGTCCTAGACCCCGAACTTTACTGGAGACCAAACCAAACCTAACCTCCAACCCTAATGTAAGCTAACTTAATCTAATCATAGTATAACCAAACCAAACCCAACCTAACGCTAATATAGCCTTAATCTATCCTAACCTAATCTAGCATAACAACATAAATTAATATAACTAAACCAGCCCAACCCTCAACCTTAATATGATTCTAACCGAGGAAAGCATAACCTAATCCAACGTAACCTTACCAAACCTAATCTAACATAACCTCTAACCTCTAAACTGAACCTGCTAAGCTAACTTGATCTCTCACAACCTTTAACCCAATCCCAACCTAACCTAACCAACCTAAACTAACCTAACCCAACCCAACCTAACCCAACCCAACTCTAACCTAACCCAACCTAACCTAACCTAACCTAACCTAACCTAACCCACAATAACATTAGGATATTTTAATCATAATGAATTAGCTAGAAGGAGACTAATCTTCAGGTGACCAACCCACCTAACACACACACACACACACACACACACACGGGAGACAGAGCATCAGCGTCAAATTGCCGATCAGTTTGACGTCAGTAGTGGGAAATTTCTTGAATATTTAGAGAAAACAAATTAATCTACGACTCAACATGGGTTTACAAAGGAAAATTCTCATCTAACAAATCGCTGACGTGTTTAAGGAAAGTTCGAGGTAGTATAATGCGTACCATGATGATATTTACTTTTAGATCTTTAAGCAAAGCGTTTGACAGAGTACTGCATCAGAGGCTTGAGAAAAGAAGGCTCATGGTATCGAGGGAAAGTTTTAAATTGGATAAAATCATGGCTCACCGATAGAACACATAGAGGGTCAGTAGATGGTGTTAACTCGAGTGTGGGCTGTGTAACCAGTGGGTTTCCCAAGGGTCAGTACTGGGCCCACTCTTGTTCAAAATCTACATAAACGATCTAGATATTGGGATCAGCAGTGACATAAGCAAGTTTGCGGATGACACCAAAATAGCGGCAGATATTAATCCAGGGCAGGATGGAAATGCACTCCAGGAGGATTTAAATAACTGCAGGAGTGGCCAGAAAATGACAAATAAACCCAACACAGTGCAGCGTACATAATATTGGAACAAATACTATCAATGTATACAGCCTTGCACCATTAACCGAGGTTGACTTGTAGGACCTAGGGTACGAAGCCGGACCTACGGCTTAAAAAACAGTGCGTTAATGTTCAAAATGAGGCAAACAGAGTATTAGGTTTTATATCTAAAAGTGTAAGTAATAAGAGTGCAGAGGTCCAATTGCAACTTTATCTTGCGCTAAGTTAGGCCACAATCTCATAATGCGGTTCAGTTCTGGTACCCTATTATAGAATGGATATCAATTCACTAGAGTCGGTGCAGCAAAGAATGACGAAATGATGCCGGACTTAGAAACTTCCATATCAAGATAGGTTAAAGAAACTAACCTACTCCCTAGAAGACGAAGAGTGGGGAGATATGATAGAAGTATTTAAGTGGGTGAAAGAATCCAATGGGGATATAGATAAAGTTCATAATATCCGAGCAGGATAGACTTGTAACAACGGATATAAGTTGATAAGTTTAGGTTTAGGAAGGAGATAGGAAGGAAACTGGTTTCACAAATAGGGTGGTGGACAAGTGGAAGTTAGCAAACTTTTGTGTAAGCTGGAACGCTGGAAAGTTTTTAAAAGGAGGCTAGATAGATTCATGGATGAGAGAGTGGTAGTAACTTGACAGGAGCTACTTGCACAGGCTCTTTATTTTCTTATGTTCTTATGTACCTGGCTCTTTCCCAAATGCCACAACGTCACCTAGAAAGTTCAAAAGAGGGCATGCAATATTATTCTCTCCCCTTCTTACTCCACATATCAAGAGGCGCTCAACACGCTGACCCTCTCTGCTTTCACTGACCATCACCACGACCTCATCTGCAAGTTTGGTGAGAAGCTTCTGCACCATCTCGACACCGCCTCTACTACCACCTGAGATCTCGTCCGAGAATTTCTGTTCGACACCACAACCGCATCCAGCCCATACACGCAAGTATAGATCGCTATAAGAACAGCCCAGTCCCAACCATTGTAAAGATACAATAACTTGTAATCAACCAGTGTATTCACTCCAGTAAATCCTACTTTTGCACTGTCACTATGTTGAAATGCCGTGTAGTTTGACCTTCTCCCCCACCTAGTTATTATATATCATATTTGTATCACTTATGTTACTTGTATATTATTGTAAATCAAGAGACCCATTCACCAATTATGTAACTGTATATTTTCAGCCTTCCGGCTGCCATGTCTTCAATAAACCTGAATTATTATATTAATATCACACACACACACACACACACACACACACACACACACACACACACACACACACACACACACACACACACACACACACACACACACACACACACACACACACACACACACACACACACACACACACACACACACACACACACACACACACACACACACACACACACACACACACACACACACACACACACACACACACACACACACACACACACACACACACACACACACACACACACACACACACACACACACACACACACACACACACACACACACACACACACACACACACACACACACACACACACACACACACACACACACACACACACACACACACACACACACACACACACACACACACACACACACACACACACACACACACACACACACACACACACACACACACACACACACACACACACACACACACACACACACACACACACACACACACACACACACACACACACACACACACACCACACACACACACACACACACACACACACACACACACACACACACACACACACACACACACACACACACACACACACACACACACACACACACACACACACACACACACACACACACACACACACACACACACACACACACACACACACACACACACACACACACACACACACACACACACACACACACACACACACACACACACACACACACACACACACACACACACACACACACACACACACACACACACACACACACACACACACACACACACACACACACACACACACACACACACACACACACACACACACACACACACACACACACACACACACACACCCAAATCACTAAAATATTCACAGAATCAAGAAGTATTTAAAAATCAACCTGCCTTGCAACTCCTCAAGACTTGAACACTAGTAATGTCTCAAGACTGAACATCAAATAATGCTCTAAGACTGAACACTAAGTAACGCCTCAAGACTGAATGCCTCATGAACATCATCAATGACCACAATCAAAGTAATGCCTCAAGCACAATGTAAGACTGAACACTTAAAGTAATGCATCATCGAAACTGAACCAAGACTGAACACCAAGAATATCCCTCAATAATGAAAATTGACTAAAATAACACCTCAAGACTGAACACTAAGTACCCTCAAGACTGAAAATACATTTCAAAATGACCGCAAGTAACACTTAAGACTGAACACTAAGTAATATTTTGAAGACTGAACACTAAGTAACACTCAAGACTGAACACTCAAGTAACACCTCAAGACTGAACACCTACAAGTAACACCTCAAGACTGAACACTAAAGTAACACCTCAAGACTGAACACTCAAGTAGCACCTCATGACTGAACACTAAAGTAACACCTCAAGACTGAACACTCAAGTAGCACCTCATGACTGAACACTCAAGTAGCACCTCATGACTGAACACTAAAGTAACACCTCAAGACTGAACACTCAAGTAACATCTCAAGACTGAACACCAAAGTAACACCTCAAGACTGAACACCAGTAACATCTCAAGACTGAACACTCAGCAACATTCAAGACTGAACACTCAAAGTAACACTCAAGATGAACACCAAGTAACACTCAAGACTGAACACTAAAGTAATGCCTCAAGACTGAACACTCAAAGTAATGCCTCAAGATCAACACTAAAGTAATGCTCAAGACTGAACACTAAAGTAATGCCTCAAGACTGATCACTAAAGTAATGCCTCAAGACTGAACACTAAAGTAATGCTCAAGACTGAACACTCAAAGTAACACCTCAAGACTGAACACTAAAGTAACGCCTCAAGACTGAACACTAAAGTAACGCCTCAAGACTGAACACTCAAAGTAGTCCCTTAAGACTGAACACTCAAGTAACACCTCAAGACTTAAACACTCAAGTAACACCTCAAGACTGAACACTCAAGTAACACCTCAAGACTGAACACTCAAGTAACACCTCAAGACTGAACACTCAAGTAACACCTCAAGACTGAACACTCAAGTAACACCTCAAGACTGAACACTCAAGTAACACCTCAAGACTGAACACTCAAGTAGCACCTCATGACTGAACACTAAAGTAACACCTCAAGACTGCACAAAGTAACACCTCAAGACTGAACACTCAAGTAGCACCTCATGACTGAACACTAAAGTAACACCTCAAGACTGAACACTCAAGCAGCACTCATGACTGAACACTAAAGTAACACCTCAAGACTGAACACTCAAGTAACATCTCAAGACTGAACACTAAGTAACACCTCAAGACTGAACACTCAAGTAACATCTCCAAGACTGAACACTCAAAGTAACACCTCAAGACTGAACACTAAAGTAACACCTCAAGACTGAACACTCAAGTAGCACCTCATGACTGAACACTAAAGTAACACCTCAAGACTGAACACTCAAGTAGCACCTCATGACTGAACACTCAGTAGCACCTCATGACTGAACACTAAAGTAACACCTCAAGACTGAACACTCAAGCAACATCTCAAGACTGAACACTAAAGTAACACCTCAAGACTGAACACTCAAGTAACATCTCAAGACTGAACACTCAAGTAACATCTCAAGACTGAACACTAGTAACACCTCAAGACTGAACACTCAAGTAGCACTCATGACTGAACACTAAAGTAACACCTCAAGACTGAACACTCAAGTAACATCTCAAGACTGAACACTAAATTAGCACCTCATGACTGAACACTAAAGTAACACCTCAAGACTGAACACTCAAGTAACACCTCAAGACTTAACACTCAAGTAACACCTCAAGACTGAACACTCAAGTAACACCTCAAGACTGAACACTCAAGTAACAACTCAAGACTGAACACCGCACATCTCAAGACTGAACACTAAAGTAACACCTCAAGACTGAACACTCAAGTAACACCTCAAGACTGAACACTCTGAACATCCTCAAGACTGAACACTCAAGTAACACATCAAGACTGAACACTCAAGTAACACCTCAAGACTGAACACTAAAGTAACACCTCAAGACTGAACATATATACCATATATAATCACAATAACTCTTGCTTGTATTAGCTAGATATTTATAATAGACAGACAGATAGAGGAGTACGCCGCCCTACTTAAGTAGCTCAAGCAAGAGTGTGAGTAAATGCGACCGAGTTCACAGAAGCAAGACGAACGGTGCCATTAGGAATTTGCTGTGTTAATATAGTGATTTATGTGACAATACGCCAACGTAATAGTAGGCTGGAGCACTGAGAGACGACGCAGAGAGCAATGAATACTGACTGCTGGCAGAGGATCGTGTGTGTGTGTGTGTGTGTGTGTGTGTGTGTGTGTGTGTGTCAATAGGTTGGTCAAGACTGAGCTGCTCGCCCTACTATGCGTCATGGTCAGAGTATAAGGAGTCAGCTACGGTCACCTGGTCAGACGGTCATGAATGAGGGATGAGGGGGACGACCTCCAGAGACCAGGAGATGAGCACCAGCCACAGCACCAAGACTAATGACACCATTACTGCCTCTTGCTTTAATACTCTCACATATGTTTATATTTCCAGGGTGAGGCGGCTGTGGTGGGAGGATGGTGATAGTGGTGGTAATGATGGTAGTGGTGGTAATATTGATGATAAACTGAGATGGTGGTAGTAATAGTGAAGTGGTGGTGATGGTAGTGAAGGCGATGAAAGGTTACCAAAAATATTTCCATGAACCGGAACCTTAGAAAGGTAGGTTAGGTTAGGTTAGGCTTGGTTTTGATTACGGTCCGGATAGTACTGAGTTATTCTCCTCGATGCTACGTTATCTTAGGTCAGGTGAGGTAATGTTAGGTTAAGCTAGGTCAGGCCAGGCCACTCTCAGCCACCTGGTGACACGTGACGAGGCTCCACCCCTACCACCACCACGCCCACCCACCACCACCACCAGCCTCCCCACCACCACCACCAGCCTCACCCACCACCACCACCAGCCTCACCCACCACCACCACCACCAGCCTCACCACCAACACCACCAGCCCACCACCACCACCACCAGCCTCACCCACCACCACCACCAGCCTCCCACCACCACCACCAGCTCCACCACCACCACCACCACCACCAGCCTCCCCACCACCACCACCAGCCTCACCCACCACCCACCATCAGCTCCCACCACCACCACCACCAGCCTCACCACCACCACCACCACCCCCTCACCCACCACCACCACCACACCAGCCTCCCCACCACCACCACCACCACATACACCACCACCACCACCAGCCTCACCACCACCACCACCAGCCCTACCCACCACCAACACCAGCCCACCACCAACACCACCACAGCCCTCACCACCACCACCACCAGCCTCACCACCACCACCACCAGCCTCCCACCACCACCACCAGCCTCACCACCACCACCACCACCACCACCAGCCTCCCCCACCACACCACCACACCAGCCCCACCACCACCACCCATCAGCCCCACCCACCACCACCACCAGCCTCCCCACCACCACCACCAGCCTCACCACCACCACCACCACCAGCCCCACCACCAACACCACCCACACCACCACCACCCACCAGCCCCACCACACCACCACCACCAGCCCACCCACCACCACCACCACCAGCCCCACCACCACCACCCCCACCACCACCACCAGCCTCACCACCACCACCACCAGCCTCACCACCACCACCACACCAGCCCTCACCACACCATCACCCCTCACCACCACCACCAGCCTCACCACCACTACCACCAGCCTCACCACCACCACCACCAGCCTCACCCACCACCACCACCAGCCTCCCCACCACCAGAAGAAACATAAGCAACAGTAAAAAATATGAGTCCGCAATAGGCCGATTGGCCTTGTATAGACAGCTCCTGTCGAGAGTTACTACCACTCTCTATCATCCATGAATCTATCCAGCCTCCTTTTGAAACTTTCCAGCGTTCCAGCACTTACTACAAAAGTTATTAAGCTTGTTCCACCTGTCCACCACCCTATTTGTGAACCAGTTCCTTCCTATCTCCCTCCTAAAACCTAAACGTATCCAACAAAACCGTTGTCTGAGTCCAATCCAACTAGGATATTATAAGAACTTTATCTATATCCCCTATTGAGTCCTTTCACCCACTTAAATACTCTATCATATCTCCCCGCACTCTCTGCTCCTTTCTAGGAATGCAAGTTTAGTTTCTTTAACCTAATCCTGATATGGAAGGTTTCAAGTCCCGGAATCATTTCGCTATTCTTTCGCTGCACCGACTCTAGTGAATTGATATCCATTCTATAAATAAGGCACCAGAACTGAACAGTGTAATCGAGGTGCGGCCAAACTAGCGCAAGATATAGCGAATAAGACCTCTGCACTCTATTACTTAAACTTCTAGATATAAAACCCAATACTCTGTTTGCCATATTTCGAATATTAACGACTATTTTCTAGGTTGTAGGTCCGGGCTTAAAGCACCTAGGTCTCTTTTCCCAAGTCGAATTCTACATTGATGTTGTTAGAGCTGTATACATTGACAGTATTTGTTCTTCCAATATTAAGTACCGCTGCACTTGCTGGTGTTGAATTTCATTTGCCATTTTTCAGACCACCCATGCAGTTTATTTAGATCCTCGTAGTGCATTTGCATCCTGCCCCTGAACAAATCTGTCGCCCTATTTTGGTGTCATCCGCAAACTTGCTTATGTCACTGCTGATCCCAGTATCTAGATCGTTTATGTTGATTATGAACAAGAGGGCCCAGTACTGACCCCCTGGGTAACCCCACTGGTTACACGGCCCACTCAGATTTAACATCATCTACGCTGACCCTCTGCGTTCTATCGGTGGCCACATGATTTAATCCAATTATTCCATTACCACCACCACCACCACCAGCCTCCCACACCACACAGCACCAGCCTCCCACACTCACACAGCACCAGCCTCCCACACTCACACAGTACCAGCCTCCCACACTCACACAGCACCAGCCCCACACTCACACAGCACCAGCCTCCCACACCACACAGCACCAGCCTCCCACACTCACACAGGCCCAGCCTCCCACACTCACACAGCACCAGCCTCCCACACCACACACAGCACCAGCCTCCCCACACCACACAGCACCAGCCTCCCACACCACACAGCACCAGCCTCCCCACACCACACAGCACCAGCCCCACACTCACACAGCACCAGCCCCACACCCCACACAGCACCAGCCTCCCCACCCCACACAGCACCAGCCTCCCACACCACACAGCACCAGCCTCCCACACCACACAGCACCAGCCTCCCACACCACACAGCACCAGCCTCCCACACTCACACAGCACCAGCCTCCCACACTCACACAGCACCAGCCTCCCACACCACACAGCACCAGCCTCCCCACACCCACACAGCACCAGCCCCACACCCACACACAGCACCAGCCCCACACCCCACACAGCACCAGCCTCCCACACCTCACACAGCACCAGCCTCCCACACCCACACAGCACCAGCCCCCACACCACACAGCACCAGCCTCCCACACTCACACAGCACCAGCCTCCCACACCCCACGCACCAGCCCCACACCCACACAGCACCAGCCTCCCACACCCCACACAGCACCAGCCTCCCCACACCCACACAGCACCAGCCTCCCACACCCACACAGTACCAGCCTCCCACACTCACACAGTACCAGCCCCACACCCACACAGCACCAGCCTCCCACACTCACACACACAGTACCAGCCTCCCACACCACACAGCACCAGCCTCCCACACCACACAGCACCAGCCTCCCACCACACACAGCACCAGCCTCCCACACCACACAGCACCAGCCTCCCCACACCCACACAAGCACCAGCCTCCCACACTCCACAGCACCAGCCTCCCACACCCACACACAGCACCAGCCTCCCACACTCACACACACCAGCCTCCCACACTCACACACACACACACACCAGCCCCACACCCACACAGCACCAGCCCCCACACCACACAGCACCAGCCTCCCACACCTCACACACAGCACCAGCCTCCCACACCTCACAGCACCAGCCCCACACCACACAGTACCAGCCCCACACTCACACAGCACCAGCCTCCCACACTCCACACAGCACCAGCCTCCCACACTCACAAGCACCAGCCTCCCACACTCACACAGCACCAGCCTCCCACACTCACACAGTACCAGCCTCCCACACCACACACAGTACCAGCCTCCCCACACTCACACAGCACCAGCCTCCCACACTCACACACAGTACCAGCCTCCCACACTCACACAGCACCAGCCTCCCCACACTCACACAGCACAGCCTCCCACACCACACACAGCACCAGCCTCCCACACCTCCACAGCACCAGCCTCCCACACTCACACAGCACCAGCTCCCACACTCACACAGCACCAGCCTCCCACACTCACACAGCACCAGCCTCCCACACCCACACACAGCACCAGCCTCCCACACCACACAGCACCAGCCTCCCCACACCACACAGCACCACCTCCCACACTCACACAGCACCAGCCTCCCACACCTACACAGTACCAGCCTCCTACACCCACACACAGCACCAGCCTCCCACACCACACAGCACCAGCTCCACACCCACACAGTACCAGCTCCCCACACTCACACAGCACCAGCCTCCCACACTCACAGCACCAGCCTCCACACTCACACAGCACCAGCCTCCCCACACTCACACAGTACCAGCCTCCCACACCCACACAGCACCAGCCTCCCACACTCACACAGCACCAGCCTCCCCACACTCACACAGTACCAGCCTCCACACTCACACAGCCCAGCCCCCACACTCACACAGTACCAGCCTCCCACACTCACACAGCACCAGCCCTCCCACACCCACACAGCACCAGCCTCCCACACTCCACACAGCACCAGCCTCCCACACTCACACAGCACCAGCCTCCCACACCTCACACAGTACCAGCCTCCCACACTCCACACAGTACCAGTCTCCACACTCACACAGCACATGCTCCACACTCACACAGTACCAGCCCCCCACACTCACACAGTACCAGCCTCCTACACTCACACAGTACCAGCCTCCCACACTCACACAGCACCAGCCCCACACTCACACAGCACCAGCCTCCCACACCACACAGCACCAGCCTCCCACACCTCACACAGCACCAGCCTCCCACACTCCACAGCACCAGCCTCCCCACACCACACAGCACCAGCCTCCCACACCCACACAGCACCAGCCTCCCACACCACACAGCACCAGCCTCCCACACCACACAGCACCAGCCTCCCCACACTCACACACCAGCCTCCCACACTCACACAGCACCAGCCTCCCCACACCTCCACACAGCACCAGCCTCCCACACTCCACACAGTACCAGCCTCCCACACTACACACAGCTTACACTCACACAGTACCAGTCCCACACTCACACAGCACCAGCTTCCCACACTCACACAGACTTCCACACTCACACAGCACCAGCCCTCACACTCACACAGTACCAGCCTCCACACCACACAGCACCAGCCCCACACTCACACAGCACCAGCTCCACACCACACAGTACCAGCCTCCCACACCTCACACAGCACCAGCCTCCCACACACTCACACAGTACCAGCCTCCCACACTCACACAGTACCAGCCTCCCACACTCACACAGCACCAGCTCCCACACCACACATGCACCAGCCTCCCCACACTCACACAGTACCAGCCCCACACTCACACAGCACCAGCCTCCCACACTCACACAGTACCAGCCTCCTACACTCACACAGCACCAGCCCCACACTCACACACAGCACCAGCCTCCCACACCCACACAGCACCAGCCTCCCCACACCCACACAGCACCAGCCTCCCACACCCACACAGCACCAGCCTCCCACACCCACACACAGCACCAGCCTCCACACTCACACAGCACCAGCTCCCCACACCACACAGCACCAGCCTCCCACACCTCACACACAGCACCAGCCTCCCACACCACACAGCACCAGCCCCACACCACACAGCACCAGCCTCCTCACCTCACACACCAGCCTCCCCACACTCACACAGTACCAGCCTCCCCACACCACACAGTACCAGCCTCCACACCACACACAGCACCAGCCTCCCACTCCACACAGCACCAGCCTCCACACTCACACAGTACCGCCTCCCACACTCACACAGCACCAGCCTCCCACACCTCACAGCACCAGCCTCCCACACCCACACAGCACCAGCCTCCCACACTCACACAGCACCAGCCTCCCACACCTCACACAGCACCAGCCTCCCCACACTCACACAGCACCAGCCTCCCACACCTCACACAGCACCAGCCTCCCACACTCACACACAGCACCAGCCTCCCCACACCCACACAGCACCAGCCCCACACTCACACACACAGCACCAGCCTCCCCACACCCACACAGCACCAGCCTCCCACACCTCACACAGCACCAGCCCACACTCACACAGCACCAGCCTCCCCACACCACACAGCACCAGCCTCCCACACTCACACAGCACCAGCCTCCCACACCACACAGCACCAGCCTCCCACACCACACACACACCAGCCTCCCCACACCACCCAGCCCCCCCAGCTCCCCACACCACACAGCACCAGCCTCCCCACACTCACACAGCACCAGCCTCCCACACCCCAGCACAGCCCCACACTCACACAGTACCAGCCTCCCACACTCACACAGCACCAGCCTCCCACACTCACACAGTACCAGCCTCCACACCACACAGCACCAGCCTCCCACACTCACACAGCACCAGCTCCCTACACCCACACACAGCACCAGCCTCCACCACACAGCACCAGCCCCACACCCACACAGCACCAGCCTCCACACCCACACAGCACCAGCCTCCCACACTCACACAGCACCAGCCCACACCACACAGCACCAGCCTCCCCACACCCACACAGCACCAGCCTCCCACACTCACACAGAGCACCAGCCTCCCACACTCACACAGTACCAGCCTCCCACACCACAGCACCAGCCTCCCACACTCACACAGCACCAGCCTCCCACACTCACACAGCACCAGCCTCCCACACTCACACAGTACCAGCCTCCCACACTCACACAGCACCAGCCTCCCACACTCACACAGCACCAGCTCCCACACCACACAGCACCAGCCTCCTACACTCCCACACAGCACCAGCCTCCCACACTCACACAGCACCAGCCTCCCACAATCACACAGCACCAGCCTCCCACACCTCACACAGCACCAGCCCACACCACACAGCACCAGCCTCCCCACACCACACAGCACCAGCCTCCCCACACCCACACAGCACCAGCCTCCCACACTACACAGCACCAGCCTCCCACACCCACACAGCACCAGCCTCCCACACCACACAGCACCAGCTCCCCACACCTACACAGCACCAGCCTCCCACACCTCACACAGCACCAGCCTCCCACACTCACACAGCACCAGCCTCCCCACACTCACACAGCACCAGCCTCCCACACCACACACAGCACCAGCCTCCCACACCACATGCACCAGCCTCCACACCACACAGCACCAGCCTCCCACACCACACAGCACCAGCCTCCCACACCACAGCACCAGCCCCACACCCACACAGCACCAGCTCCCACACCCACACACAGCACCAGCCTCCCACACCACACAGCACCAGCCTCCCACACTCACACAGCACCAGCCTCCCACACCTGCAGGCACCAGCCTCCCCACACCTCACACAGCACCAGCCTCCCACACCTACACAGCACCAGCCCCACACCACACAGCACCAGCCCCACACTCACACAGCACCAGCCTCCCACACCACACACAGCACCAGCCTCCCACACCCACACAGTGCACCAGCCTCCCCACACTCACACAGTACCAGCCTCCCCACACTCACACAGTACCAGCCTCCCACACCACACAGCACCAGCCTCCCACACACACACAGTACCAGCCTCCCACACTCACACAGCACCAGCCTCCACACTCACACAGTACCAGCCTCCCACACTCACACAGTACCAGCTCCCACACCCACACAGTACCAGCCTCCCACACTCACACACAGCACCAGCCCCACACTCACACACACACCAGCCTCCCACACTCACACAGCACCAGCCTCCCACACTCACACAGTGCACCAGCCTCCCCACCTCACACAGCACCAGCCTCCCACACCACACAGCACCAGCCTCCCACACTCCACACAGCACCAGCCTCCCACACCCACACACAGCACCAGCCTCCCCACACTCACACAGCACCAGCCTCCCACACTCACACAGTACCAGCCTCCACACCCACACAGTGCACCAGCCTCCCACACACACAGTACCAGCCTCTACACTCACAGCACCAGCCTCCCACACCACACAGCACCAGCCTCCCACACCCACACAGCACCAGCCTCCCACCCCACACACAGCACCAGCCTCCCCACACCCACACAGCACCAGCCTCCCACACCCACACAGCACCAGCCTCCCACACTCACACAGCACCAGCCTCCCACACCCACACAGCACCAGCCTCCCACACCACAGAGCACCAGCCTCCCACACTCACACAGCACCAGCCCCACACCACACAGCACCAGCCCCACACTCCACACAGCACCAGCCTCCACACCACACACACAGCACCAGCCCTCCTACACTCACACAGTACCAGCCTCCCCACACCTACACAGCACCAGCCCACACCACACAGCACCAGCCTCCCACACACAGTACCAGCCTCCCACACTCACACAGCACCAGCCTCCCACACTCACACAGTAGTACATGTAACTGAACGTAAGCATACTG
>NW_024722716.1:0-2013 GCF_018991925.1 Homarus americanus | reverse complement strand
TGCACTTTATTAATGTATAGATATGTACATACCAAGATATGTGAACACGCCTGACGCCAGGACTCTTGTTACCATTCATTGTACCATTTATTCACATGTCTGTATTACTACATATTATTATAGCATGTCTGATGTCTATGCTTATGTCTAATGCCTATGTTCATTTACTATGTCCCGATGTACTATGTCTGTACCGCGCTAGTTGAGTAATTAGAAGACCTCATTTATTGTCCTAGGAATGTCTAGCAACTCCCCTTGCCTGGCTAGCTAATTTCCCTCAGATCGGCCTCGGCCTACCTACGGTCCGGGGTCCCTAGTAACCGCTCCTGTATCGGTTGGCTATCACGCCCAGCCTTGTACCACTTATTGAATATATCTACTGCTCGTGCCCTGGAGTTTCAAGAACCTTGTCTAGGATTACATCCACCACACCACAATTAAGTTTGATGAACTTAGAATAGGTTAGGTATTATTTAACTCTGAGTCATGGGTACTTATTGGATACTTGGCAGAATAACTTGTTATAACTTGGTCCTAACAAAGGCGGAGTCTAAGCAAAAATTTTCACTTGACCTCATATTTGGATTTCATTACTGAAGGATATTTACAGCTATACCACATTAATAAGGTCTATCTGCAAGTTTATTCAGTCATAAAAAAAAATATACCCTAAATGTGGACAATAAAAATCTTCTATTTTGGTACAAATTACTTGAAAAGTTGTAAGAAGACAAAAGCTGCATCTCTTCCATAAAGCGAGAAATAGAACAGCCAAGCCTCTTCTTGTCGTAAAAAAAAACTAATATTGTATTTTAGTATGTTGATGTACAAAACATTTTCTTCATTATTCTATGATAAAACAAGTCTAACAAGCATTATTAAAACATATATTATTAATTTTTTTTCATGCAATCCGGAAATAGCGACTACTATATCCAGGTTGATCGTGTTGAGGTCCTGTAAGTTACAGGCTAGATTACGAGCTCACTTACGGAGTTCGATGCCAAATATTTGTTTTGAGAATCCCGATCGGAGACTGTAAGTCCAGTTACTTGGTAAACAAGTAGATACAGTGAAATAAACTGCTGTACCTAAATATTATGTAACTCAAAATATATTCCCAAAACAGCACGTTTACAGATGAAAATAAAAAAAAAGCATAAATAATACAAACAAAATCAATTAATATGTTTTTTATTACAGTATTTTTAAATATCAGAAGCGTAGGTTCAGCGCTTCTTTTGTGTCTTTTTCCCGGTGAAAATGTAGTCTCCCCATGGCAGGTACTGGTCCTTTTGTACACGGCAGAAAGTGGTAGTTTCCTTCTTCTTCTTGTTGTTTTGGGTCTTGTTGTTTTGGGTCTTAGTGTGTTTTGTGGTCTGCAGTTTGTTAGATCGGGGGCCCTTCTCCTTCATCTGGCAAGGCTTCACCTCCACCTTAGTCACCTTCGATACAGTGCGTCAGAACACCATTGTGATGTACTGACACTAACAGCTCTCTCACTGAGGTCAAATCAAAATTTGACCATACAGAAAGAATTACGGTTTAACCTTTGATGCGACATCAGGTGGCCCGCCAAATATTATATTAATTAAATGACAAAGCGGGGATATCCACGGCCTTGAAAAAACTTCCAAATGAGACGACATCTTGGGACTATATGTATTGAGGTATAGGAGTATTTCCTGAATGCAATATAGGCTATTTTTGTACTATTTTGTTTGATATTATCTGAATATGTAATACATATCTAAATTTGGTGTTTAGTAACCAAATTGATTAAATTTTTTTGCCATATACAGACATTGATTTATACCAATTTCCTGCATTTTGGGTATAAATGTTATTTTCTCTAAAATTTGCACACATATGTGAATTTTGTTTAGATTGGAAAATATACTAAAAGTTCTCTAGGAAACATATAGAAAATGTGATTATAGAAATTCATTTTGGCAGGATAATTGACACTTTTCAGGAACCGGGCGAGGTTATTCCGAACCTAAAGGGTTAATA
>NW_024722715.1:0-2946 GCF_018991925.1 Homarus americanus | reverse complement strand
GCTCATGGACCATGTCTGCTAGGTGCTTCTCCTAGATATTGTTGCAGTGCCTCTTCTCATGCACATTTATTCCTATGGGCATGCCCGTATTAAGTGTTCCTTTGATCATCCCTTTCATCTTCACCAGCGGATTACACCGTGTTCTCTTGAAAGCAGCACAATTGTTGTGACTGGGCATATGCTATCACTTTCCAGCAAAACAACTTCTCGCATATCTCATCACGTTTAACAATTGGGAGTTTTTAATTGTTAGCTGGATACAGTATTAATATACCGTAGTGTTCACACGAAGAGAGTGCCCTATTAACCTTGGAGTGATTATAACAACTGGACAAAACCTTAAATGAGAGAAGGGGTATCACGTTTGGGATGAGCCGTTACATGACCTGGCGTGGTCACCTTACACATATATGGTAATCATTGTTAAATCAAACAAGATAAGATGACCCTGCTTCTAACTGCATCATTGTCATCCTAAATTTACTACTGTGGTAAAAAATTAAGTCATTTATTGAATATTCACATTGTAAAAAATAAATGTTAAATTAATATTCTGGGAGAAACAATGTGCAGTCAAACTAAATATATAATTATTACAGCCACTTCAGACACAAAGGCGGAGATAAGCCCATCTCCTCTTACAGCTGCCAATGGAGGTGTGTTGTGGTAATTAAATTTGATGTTTATTTTCAGTTTGTCTAATTGTCATATATCCAAATTAATATTACTAGAAATTGTGTAGGTGTGGGCAGCACCAAACAGGGGTACTACTGCCTGGGAAGTGTGGGCTCAATGTGTTGTCTAATGGTGAACCCTGCGCATATGGCATCACGAAAATTGTGACCAAGTCCCGGAACCTGACTTTCTGCCTCATTTACACAATTGCAGTTCAATTGTTCCTCTTTTTGACAACTAGCATACATATTATTTCACTTTTTGATCTTTTTGTTTTGTATATTGTTTAGTTACTTAAAATAAGGCCAATTCATTTCAAGTAATATCGTCATAACCGGCTGGTGTGGTAAACACTAGTGACGTCACTTAAGCGTCTGTAACTTTGTCGATGGTTTCAAAATTAACGCACTCATTACTGAGTATTACGCATGAAAATAAATTTTAAATCAATTATTTATAGGAGAAAATATTATTATCAGTAAATATGCATTTCAGTGCCATTACTGATCCACCTCAACAACAAAATAGCCCAATCTCGCAGTGCTTACTTCTTGTCTCCTCACTGTGGAATTGGGGACTGTGTGTGATATAGCAGCTGTGTTTATTACAGAATTTATGTTAGAGAGGTTTATATACATTTTTATTATTTTTTAATATACCAAAAATCTGGTTTGAATCCAGCTTGCTTGTGGTTTCAGTATATAATTACTGGTAGGACTTTTGGCAGGTGACTTACGATGTTTCCTGTCACCACTCTTGACACAATATTTAGATGTAAGAATTTTATTCTCTACATGTGTGTTGGGTGTGGGGATTAGTGGATGTCATATTTGACCTAACCTCATGCGTTTTTAGGTCACCCTGTATATTTGCCCTCTGTCCATGTAATCCAGTTGCCTCTGAAGATGTCTTGAATAAAGACAAAGCTAAGGTAATTCGTTTCCATTTTCCCCGTGATTTTATCAAGATACAATTATTTAATATATATATATATATATATATATATATATATATATATATATATATATATATATATATATATATATATATATATATATATATATATATATATATATATATATATATATATATATATATATATATATATATATATATATATATATATATATATATATATATATATATATATATATACACACACAGTGGGGTATGCTATAACGAACGGATCCTACTACGAATATTCCTATAACGAACGGTTTTACCTATAAAATTGAGAATGCTATAACGAACGAAACTCCTAAAACGAACATTATTTAATTTTTTTTTTCTAATTTATTGTTTTTTATTACAAATATTAATGATATTCTTTATTTCAGGGGTTTAGATGCATATTTATGCACTTTTTTACAATTTTTACAATTTTATATTACATTTTTCAGTGTTAAGTGGTTGTATTTGGGGGCCTGGAACGGATTAATCCTATAACGAACGAATGCTATAACGAACAAGGTTCTAGAACCAATTAGATTCGTTATAGCATACCCCACTGTGTGTATGTATATATATATATATATATATATATATATATATATATATATATATATATATATATATATATATATATATATATATATATATATATATATATATATATATATATACACACAGTATATATATATATATACAGTTGGTCCTCACATTAAGCGGTCCCGCATTCCGCGTTTCACCGTTAACGCGGTGCCTTGCCAGAACCTAACATTCTTACATTCCGCGGTCGCGAACGCCATTACGCGGAGAGCGGCTGGCAAGCCGCGCCATTTTTGGATCCAAACCTCCCGCCATCCGCCATGTTGTGTAAGAGGCGCGAAAATGGTGCGCACAAGGCCGCCCAGTCATCAAAACATTACCGAGTTCTTTACCCGCCACCCACCACAACCGGCCCAAGTCAGTGATAGTGATAATTATGGTGAGGATATGGACTTATATGGACTTTGAGGGGTTTAACAAAGAGGCCCTGCAAGCCTCTGTGGTGGATAGTGATACAATTGATACCAGTGATACAGGTGAGGGCCAATAATCTGCCCTCTGCATCGGAACCAACCCCCCATCCCCGTGTGCCCAGCCATCTTTTCTACTAATGTAAGTGTTAAAAAACCTAATATTATTGATATTTCTCTTAATTATTAATTGTGTGTGCATGCCATCATAAAGTTAAGATAATATTTTTACTACAACATACTGTAGTTGTGTGTCGTCAAAAAGTGGAGTTTGGGGATCGGCCTGGACTCCATTTCAATTAATCCCATACCG
>NW_024722714.1:0-14451 GCF_018991925.1 Homarus americanus | reverse complement strand
ATATTTCACACAAAGCCTGATCAACGAGCTTATGGCGCAGTGAACCACTATAGGGGACCACCCGTGCCGCTTAGGAGATCAGAGCAACGTTTTACCAAATGCGGCTTCGAAACACAAGGATCCATATATATTTCATTAGCCCAATAAAGCACGCGGACTTCTACATATAATCAACACCTCACCCTACCAGGATTTAAACCCACAATCTTATAATTGTGACCGGGGAACGCTACCTCTGGGCCACCAGGAAAAATAAAGCAGTCCTAGACTTTGCTATATTTCACACAAAGCCTGTTCAACGAGCTTATGGCGCCGTGAACCTCTAATGGGGACCACCCGTGCCGCTTAGGTGATCAGAGCAACGTTTTACCAACTACGGCATCAAAACACGAGGATCCATATATATTTCATTTGACCAATAAAGCAAGCGGCTTCTACATATGATCAACACCTAACCTCACCAGGATTCGAACCCACGATCTTCTAATTGTGACCGGGGAACGCTACCTCTGGGCCACCAGGACAATAAAAGCAGTCCTAGACTCTGCTATATTTCACAAAAAGCCTGTTCAACGAGCTTATGGCGCTGTGAACCTCTAATGGGGACTATCCGTGCCGCTTAGGTGATCAGAGCAACGTTTTACCAAATCCGGCTTCGAAACACAAAGATCCATATATATTTCATAAGCCCAAAAGAGCACGCGGACTTCTACATATAATCAACACCTCACTCCACCAGGATTCGAACCCACGATCTTATAATTGTGACCGAGGAACGCTACCTCTGGGCCACCAGGATACTATAAGCAGTCCTAGACTCTGTTATATTTCACACAAAGCCTGTTCAACGAAATTGGCGCCATGAACTCTATTAAGGGACCACCCATTGCCGCTTAGGTGATCAGAGCAACGTTTTTACCAAATCGACTTCAAAACCTGAAAGGATCATATATATTTCATTGTATTTAATAAAGCGCGGACTTCTACATATAATCAACGCCTCACCCCACCAGGATTTGAAGCCACGATGTTATAATTTGTGATCGGGAACACTACTCTGGGCCACCAGGACAATAAAAGCAGTCCTAGACTCTGCTATATTTCACAAAGCCTGTTCAAGCTTGAGCTTATAGCGCCGTAAACCTCTAATGGGGACCATCCGTGCTGCTTCGGTGATCAGAGCAACGTTTTACCAAATCCGACTTCGAAACACAAGGATCCATATATATTTCATTAGCCCAATAGAGCACGTGGACTTCTACATATAATCAACACCTCACTCCACCAGGATTCGAACCCACGATCTTATAATTGTGACCGAGGAACGCTACCTATGGGCCACCAGGACACTATAAGCAGTCCTAGACTCTGATATATTTCACACAAATCCTGTTAAACGAACTTATGGAGCTGTGAACCACTATAGGGGACCACCCGTGCCGCTTAGGTGATCAGAGCAACGTTTTATAGAATGCGGCTTCAAAACACGAGGATCCATATATATTTCATTAGCCCAATAAAGCACGCGGACTTCTACATATAATCAACGCCTCACCCCACCAGGATTTGAAGCCACGATCTTATAATTGTGACCGGGGAATGCTACGTCTGGGCCACCAGGACAATAAAAGCAGTCCTAGACACTGCTATATTTCATACAAAGCCTGTTCAAAGAGCTTATGGCGCCGTGAACCTCTCATGGGGACCACCCATGCCGCTTAGGTGATCAAAGCAACGTTTTACCAAATGCGGCTTCGAAACACGAGGATCCATATATATTTCATTAGCCCAATAAAGCACGCGGACTTCTACATATAATCAACACCTCACCCCACCATGATTTGAACCCACAATCTTATAATTGTGACCGGGGAACGCTACCTCTGGGCCACCAGGACAATAAAAGCAGTCCTAGACTCTTCTATATTGCACACAAAGCCTGTTTAACGAGCTAATGGCGCCGTGAACCTCTAATGGGGACCACCCGTGCCGCTTAGATGATCAGAGCAACGTTTTACCAAATGCGGCTTCGAAACACGAGGATCAATATATATTTCATTAGCCCAATAAAGCACGTGGACTTCTACATATAATCAACACCTCACCCCACCAGGATTCGAACCCACGATCTTTTAATTGTGACCAGGGAACGATACCTCTGGGCCACCACGACAATAAAAGCAGTCCTAGACTCTGCTATATTTCACACAAAGCCTCTTCAACGAGCTTATGGCGCTGTGAACCTCTAATGGGGACCATCCGTCCCGCTTAGGTGATCAGAGCAACTTTTTACCAAATCCGGCTTCGAAACACGAGGACCCACATATATTTCATTAACCCAATAAAGCAAGCGGACTTCTACATATAATCAACACCTCACTTCACCAGGATTCGAACCCACGATCTTATAATTGTGACCAAGGAACGCTACCTATGGGCCACCAGGACACTATAAGCAGTCTAAACTCTGCTATATTTCTAAAGCCATTCAACTGGCTTATGGCGCTGTGAACCTCTAATGGAGACCATCCGTGCCGCTTAGGTGATCAGAGCACAACGTTTATCAAATCCGGCTTAGAAACACAGGATCCATACATGTATTTCATTATCCCCAATGAAACCTTGGGACTTCCATATAATCAACACCTCACTCCGCAGGATTCAGACACGATCTTATAATTGCTTGACCGGAACGCTACCTATGGGCCGCAGGACACTATAAGAAAGCGGTCTAGACTCTGTTATATTTCACACAAAAGCCTGTTCAACGAGCTTATGGCGCTGTGAACCACTATAGGGGACCACCCATGCCGCTTAGGTGATCAGAGCAACGTTTTACCAAATGCGGCTTCGAAACACTAGGATCCATATATATTTCATTAGCCCAATAAAGCACGCGGCCTTCTACATATAATCAACACCTCACCCCACCAGGATTTGAACCCACGATCTTATAATTGTGACCGGGGAACGCTACGTCTGGGCCACCAGGACAATAAAGGCAGTCCTACACTCTACTATATTTCACACAAAGCCTGTTCAACGACCTTATGGCGCCATGAACCTCTAATGGGGACCGCCCGTGCCGCTTAGGTGATCAGAGCAACGTTTTACCAAATGCGGCTTCAAAACACGAGGATCCATATATATTTCATTAGCCCAATAAAGCACGCGGACTTCTACATATAATCAACACCTCACCCCACCAGGATTCGAACCCACGATCTTCTAATTGTGACCGGGGAAGGATACCTCTGGGCCACCAGGACATTAAAAGCAGTCCTAGACTCTGCTATATTTCACACAAAGCCTGTTCAACGAGCTTATGGCGCTGTGAACCTCTAATGGGGACCATCTGTCCCGCTTAGGTGATCAGAGCAACGTTTTTCCAAATCCGGCTTCGAAACACGAGGACCCACATGTATTTCATTAACCAAATAGAGCACGCGGACTTCTACATACAATCAACACCTCATACCAGGATTCCAGACCCACGATCTTCTAATTGTGACCGGGGCTTGCTTTACCTCTGGGCCTGGGACAATAAAAGCAGTCCTAGACTCTGCTATATTTCACAAAAAGCCTGTTCAACTGAGCATGGCGCTCAGACCTCTAATGGGGACCATCCGTGCGCTCTGCCAAATTGATCAGAGCAACGTTTACCAAATCCGGCTTCGAAACACAAGGATCCATATATATTTCATTAGCCCAAAAGAGCACGCGGACTTCTACATATATTCAACACCTCACTCCACCAGGATTCGAACCCACGATCTTATAATTGTGACCGAGGAACACTACTTATCGGCCACCAGGATACTATAAGCAGTCCTAGACTCTGTTATATTTCACACAAAGCCTGTTCAACGAAATTATAGCGCCATGAACCTCTAATGGGGACCACCCGTGCCGCTTAGGTGATTAGAGCAACGTTTTACCATATCCGGCTTGGAAACACGAGGATCCATATATATTTCATTAGCCCAATAATGCACTCGGACTTCTACATATAATCAACACGTCACCCCACCAGGATTCAAACCCACAATCTTATAATTGTGACCGGGGTATGCTACCTCTGGGCCACACGGACAATAAAAGCAGTCCTAGACTCTACGATATTTCACACAAAGCCTGTTCAACGAGCTTATGGCGCAGTGAACCACTATAGTGGACCACCCGTGCCGCTTAGGAGATCAGAGCAACGTTTTACCAAATGCGGCTTCGAAACACAAGGATCCATATATATTTCATTAGCCCAATAAAGCACGCGGACTTCTACATATAATCAACACCTCACCCTACCAGGACCCAAACCCTGACTCATATAATTGAGCCGGGAACCTTTACTCTGGGCACCGGGAAAATATAAAGCAGTCCTGAACTTTGCTATATTTTCACACAAAGCCTGTTCAACGAGCTTATGGCGCCGTGAATACTCTAATGGGGACCACCCCGTGCCGCTTAGGTGATCAGGCAACGTTTTACCAACTGCGGCATCAAAACCACGAGGATCCATATATATTTCATTTTGACCAATAAAGCAAGCTGACCTACCGCGCATTCAACCCCTCCCCACCTCACCAGGATTCAAACCCCGATCTTCTAAATTTGTGACGAGGAGCGCTACCTCTGGAGCCTGGGACAATAAAAGCGGTCCCCTAGACTCTATATTTCACACAAAGCCTGTTCAACGAGCCTTTGGCGCTGTGAACCTCTAATGGGGACTATCCGTGCCGCTTAGGTGATCAGAGCAACGTTTTACCAAATCCGGCTTCGAAACATGAGGATCCATATATATTTCATTAGCCCAATTAAGCACGCGTACTTCTACATATAAACAACACCTCACCCCACCAGGATTTGAACCCACGATCTTATAGTTGTGACCGGGGAACGCTACCTCTGGGCCCGCGAGGATATAAACCTGCAGTCCTAGACTCTGTTATATTCCTAAAACCTGTTCAACGAAATTATGGGCGCCATGAGACACTCTAATAGGGACCACCACGTGCGCTTAGGAGATCAGGTAGCGTTTTTACCGTCGGCTTCGAAACACAAGATCCGCCCTTATATTTCATTAGCCAATAAAGCACGCGGACTTCTACATATAATCAACACCTCACCCTACCAGGATTTAAACCCACAATCTTATAATTGTGACCGGGGAACGCTACCTCTGGGCCACCAGGAAAATAAAAGCAGTCCTAGACTTTGCTATATTTCACACAAAGCCTGTTCAACGAGCTTATGGCGCCGTGAACCTCTAATGGGGACCACCCGTGCCGCTTAGGTGATCAGAGCAACGTTTTACCAAATGCGGCATCAAAACACGAGGATCCATATATATTTCATTTGCCCAATAAAGCAGGCGGACTTCTAAATATAATCAACACCTCACCCCACCAGGATTCGAACCAACGATCTTCTAATTGTGACCGGGGAACGCTACCTCTGGGCCACCAGGACAATAAAAGCAGTCTTAGACTCTGCTATATTTCACAAAAAGCCTGTTCAACGAGCTTATGGCGCTGTGAACCTCTAATGGGGATCATCCGTGCCGCTTAGGTGATCAGAGCAACGTTTTACCAAATCCGGCTTCGAAACACAAGGATCCATATATATTTCCTTAGCCCAAAAGAGCACGCGGACTTCTACATATAATCAACACCTCACTCCACCAGGATTCGAACCCACGATCTTATAATTGTGACCGAGGAACGCTACCTATGGGCCACCAGGATACTATAAACAGTCCTAGACTCTGTTATATTTCACACAAAGCCTGTTCAACGAAATTATGGCGCCATGAACCTCTAATGGGGACCACCCGTGCCGCTTAGGTGATCAGAGCAACGTTTTACCAAATGCGGCTTCAAAACACGAGGATCCATATATATTTCATTAGCCCAATAAAGCACGCGGACTTCTACATATAATCAACGCCTCACCCCACCAGGATTTGAAGCCACGATCTTATAATTGTGACCGGGGAACACTACCTCTGGGCGACCAGGACAATAAAAGCAGTCCTAGACTCTGCTATATTTCACACAAAGCCTGTTCAACGAGCTTATGGCGCCGTAAACCTCTAATGGGGACCATCCGTGCTGCTTAGGTGATCAGAGCAACGTTTTACCAAATCCGACTTCGAAACACAAGGATCCATATATATTTCATTAGCCCAATAGAGCACGTGGACTTCTACATATAATCAACACCTCACTCCACCAGGATTCGAACCCACGATCTTATAATTGTGACCGAGGAACGCTACCTATGGGCCACCAGGACACTATAAGCAGTCCTAGACTCTGATATATTTCACACAAATCCTGTTAAACGAACATATGGAGCTGTGAACCACTATAGGGGACCACCCGTGCCGCTTAGGTAATCAGAGCAACGTTTTATAGAATGCGGCTTCAAAACACGAGGATTCATATATATTTCATTAGCCCAATAAAGCACGCGGACTTCTACACATAATCAACGCCTCACCCAATCAGGATTTGAAACCACGATCTTATAATTGTGACCGGGGAACGCTACGTCTGGGCCACCAGGACAATAAAAGCAGTCCTAGACACTGCTATATTTCATACAAAGCCTGTTCAAAGAGCTTATGGCGCCGTGAACCTCTCATGGGGACCACCCATGCCGCTTAGGTGATCAGAGCAACGTTTTACCAAATGCGGCTTCGAAACACGAGGATCCATATATATTTCATTAGCCCAATAAGCACCGCGGACTTCATATAATCAACACCTCACCCCACCATGATTTGAACCCCAATCTTATAATTGAAGCCGAGAACATACCTCTGGGCCTGGGACAATAAAGCAGTCTAGACTCTTCTGTGTGCACACAAGAGCTGTTTAACGAGCTAATAATGTGCCGTGGCGAACCTCTAATAGGGACCACCGTGCAGCAGATGATCAAACAACGTTTTACCAAATGCGGCTTCGAAACACAGGATAAATATATATTTCATTAGCCCAATAAAGCACGGACTTCTACATATAATCAACCTCACCCAAGGTTCAGACCCACGATACTTGGTGTGACCGGGGAACGATACCTCTGGGCCACCAGGACAATAAAAGCAGTCCTAGACTCTGCTATATTTCACACAACGCCTCTTCAACGAGCTTATGGCGCTGTGAACCTCTAATGGGGACCATCCGTCCCGCTTAGGTGATCAGAGCAACTTTTTACCAAATCCGGCTTCGAAACACGAGGACCCACATATATTTCATTAACCCAATAAAGCAAGCGGACTTCTACATATAATCAACACCTCACTTCACCAGGATTCGAACCCACGATCCTATAATTGTGACCGAGGAACGCTACCTATGGGCCACCAGGACAATAAAAGCAGTCCTAGACTCTGCTATATTTCACACAAAGCCTGTTCAACTAGCTTATGGCGCTGTGAACCTCTAATGGGGACCATCCGTGCCGCTTAGGTGATCAGAGCAACGTTTTATCAAATCCGGCTTAGAAACACAAGGATCCATATATATTTCATTATCCCAATAGAGCACGCGGACCTCTACATATAATCAACACCTCACTCCACCAGGATTCGAACCCACGATCTTATAATTGTGACCAAGGAACGCTACCTATGGGCCACCAGGACACTATAAGCAGTCCTAGACTCTGTTATATTTCACACAAAGCCTGTTCAACGAGCTTATGGCGCTGTGAACCACAATAGGGGAACACCCGTGCCGCTTAGGTGATCAGAGCAACGTTTTACCAAATGCGGCTTCGAAACACTAGGATCCATATATATTTCATTAGCCCAATAAAGCACGCGGACTTCTACATATAATCAACACCTCACCCCACCAGGATTTGAACCCACGATCTTATAAATGTGACCGGGGAACGCTACGTCTGGGCCACCAGGACAATAAAGGCAGTCCTACACTCTACTATATTTCACACAAAGCCTGTTCAACGACCTTATGGCGCCATGAACCTCTAATGGGGACCGCCCGTGCCGCTTAGGTGATCAGAGCAACGTTTTACCAAATGCGGCTTCAAAACACGAGGATCCATATATATTTCATTAGCCCAATAAAGCACGCGGACTTCTACATATAATCAACACCTCACCCCACCAGGATTCGAACCCACGATCTTCTAATTGTGACCGGGGAACGATACCTCTGGGCCACCAGGACATTAAAAGCAGTCCTAGACTCTGCTATATTTCACACAAAGCCTGTTCAACGAGCTTATGGCGCTGTGAACCTCTAATGGGGACCATCTGTCCCGCTTAGGTGATCGGAGCAACGTTTTTCCAAATCCGGCTTCGAAACACGAGGACCCACATATATTTCATTAACCAAATAGAGCACGCGGACTTCTACATACAATCAACACCTCACTTCACCAGGATTCGAACCCACGATCTTCTAATTGTGACCGGGGAACGCTACCTCTGGGCCACCAGGATACTATAAGCAGTCCTAGACTCTGTTATATTTCACAAAAAGCCTGTTCAACGAGCTTATGGCGCTGTGAACCTCTAATGGGGACCACCCGTGCCGCTTAGGTGATCAGAGCAACGTTTTACCAAATCCGGCTTCGAAACACAAGGATCCATATATATTTCATTAGCCCAAAAGAGCACGCGGACTTCTACATATATTCAACACCTCACTCCACCAGGATTCGAACCCACGATCTTATAATTGTGGCCGAGGAACGCTACTTATGGGCCACCAGGATACTATAAGCAGTCCTAGACTCTGTTATATTTCACACAAAGCCTGTTCAACGAAATTATAGCGCCATGAAACACTAATGGGGACCACCCGTGCCGCTTAGGTGATTAGAGCAACGTTTTACCATATCCGGCTTGGAAACACGAGGATCCATATATATTTCATTAGCCCAATAATGCACTCGGACTTCTACATATAATCAACACCTCACCCCACCAGGATTCAAACCCACAATCTTATAATTGTGACCGGGGTATGCTACCTCTGGGCCACACGGACAATAAAAGCAGTCCTAGACTCTACGATATTTCACACAAAGCCTGTTCAACGAGCTTATGGCGCAGTGAACCACTATAGGGGACCACCCGTGCCGCTTAGGAGATCAGAGCAACGTTTTACCAAATGCGGCTTCGAAACACAAGGAACCATATATATTTCATTAGCCCAATAAAGCACGCGGACTTCTACATATAATCAACACCTCACCCTACCAGGATTTAAACCCACAATCTTATAATTGTGACCGGGGAACGCTACCTCAGGCCACCAGGAAAATATAAGCAGTTCTAGACTTTGCTATATTTCACACAAAGCCTGTTCAACGAGCTTATGGCGCCGTGAACCTCTAATGGGGACCACCCGTGCCGCTTAGGTGATCAGAGCAACGTTTTACCAACTGCGGCATCAAAACACGAGGATCCATATATATTTCATTTGACCAATAAAGCAAGCGGCTTCTACATATGATCAACACCTCACCTCACCAGGATTCGAACCCACGATCTTCTAATTGTGACCGGGGAACGCTACCTCTGGGCCACCAGGACAATAAAAGCAGTCCTAGACTCTGCTATATTTCACAAAAAGCCTGTTCAACGAGCTTATGGCGCTGTGAACCTCTAATGGGGACCATCCGTGCCGCTTAGGTGATCAGAGCAACGTTTTACCAAATCCGGCTTCGAAACACAAGGATCCATATATATTTCCTTAGCCCAAAAGAGCACGCGGCTTCTACATATAATCAACACCTCACTCCACCAGGATTCGAACCCACGATCTTATAATTGTGACTGAGGAACGCTACCTATGGGCCACCAGGATACTATAAGCAGTCCTAGACTCTGTTATATTTCACACAAAGCCTGTTCAACGAAATTATGGCGCCATGAACCTCTAATGGGGACCACCCGTGCCGCTTAGGTGATCAGAGCAACGTTTTACCAAATGCGGCTTCAAAACACGAGGATCCATATATATTTCATTAGCCCAATAAAGCACGCGGACTTCTACATATAATCAACGCCTCACCCCACCAGGATTTGAAGCCACGATCTTATAATTGTGACCGGGGAACACTACCTCTGGGCCACCAGGACAATAAAAGCAGTCCTAGACTCTAAGCAGAGGCTCAAGCATTAAAGCCTGTCTAACGAGTGCTGTAAACTCTAATGGGACCCATCCGATGCTTTAGTGACGATAAATTGTTACCAAATCCGACTTCGAACAACACAAGGATCCATATATATTTCATTAGCCCAATAGAGCACGTGGACTTCTACATATAATCAACACCTCACTCCACCAGGATTCGAACCCACGATCTTATAATTGTGACCGAGGAACGCTACCTATGGGCCACCAGGACACTATAAGCAGTCCTAGACTCTGATATATTTCACACAAATCCTGTTAAACGAACATATGGAGCTGTGAACCACTATAGGGGACCACCCGTGCCGCTTAGGTAATCAGAGCAACGTTTTATAGAATGCGGCTTCAAAACACGAGGATTCATATATATTTCATTAGCCCAATAAAGCACGCGGACTTCTACACATAATCAACGCCTCACCCAATCAGGATTTGAAACCACGATCTTATAATTGTGACCGGGGAACGCTACGTCTGGGCCACCAGGACAATAAAAGCAGTCCTAGACACTGCTATATTTCATACAAAGCCTGTTCAAAGAGCTTATGGCGCCGTGAACCTCTCATGGGGACCACCCATGCCGCTTAGGTGATCAGAGCAACGTTTTACCAAATGCTGCTTCGAAACACGAGGATCCATATATATTTCATTAGCCCAATAAAGCACGCGGACTTCTACATATAATCAACACCTCACCCCACCATGATTTGAACCCACAATCTTATAATTGTGACCGGGGAACGCTACCTCTGGGCCACCAGGACAATAAAAGCAGTCCTAGACTCTTCTATATTGCACACAAAGCCTGTTTAACGAGCTAATGGCGCCGTGAACCTCTGATGGGGACCACCCGTGCCGCTTAGATGATCAGAGCAACGTTTTACCAAATGCGGCTTCGAAACACGAGGATCAATATATTATTTCATTAGCCCAATAAAGCACGTGGACTTCTACATATAATCAACACCTCACCCCACCAGGATTCGAACCCACGATCTTTTAATTGTGACCGGGGAACGATACCTCTGGGCCACCAGGACAATAAAAGCAGTCCTAGACTCTGCTATATTTCACACAAAGCCTCTTCAACGAGCTTATGGTGCTGTGAACCTCTAATGGGGACCATCCGTCCCGCTTAGGTGATCAGAGCAACTTTTTACCAAATTCGGCTTCGAAACACGAGGACCCACATATATTTCATTAACCCAATAAAGCAAGCGGACTTCTACATATAATCAACACCTCACTTCACCAGGATTCGAACCCACGATCCTATAATTGTGACCGAGGAACGCTACCTATGGGCCACCAGGACAATAAAAGCAGTCCTAGACTCTGCTATATTTCACACAAAGCCTGTTCAACTAGCTTATGGCGCTGTGAACCTCTAATGGGGACCATCCGTGCCGCTTAGGTGATCAGAGCAACGTTTTATCAAATCCGGCTTAGAAACACAAGGATCCATATATATTTCATTATCCCAATAGAGCACGCGGACCTCTACATATAATCAACACCTCACTCCACCAGGATTCGAACCCACGATCTTATAATTGTGACCAAGGAACGCTACCTATGGGCCACCAGGACACTATAAGCAGTCCTAGACTCTGTTATATTTCACACAAAGCCTGTTCAACGAGCTTATGGCGCTGTGAACCACAATAGGGGAACACCCGTGCCGCTTAGGTGATCAGAGCAACGTTTTACCAAATGCGGCTTCGAAACACTAGGATCCATATATATTTCATTAGCCCAATAAAGCACGCGGACTTCTACATATAATCAACACCTCACCCCACCAGGATTTGAACCCACGATCTTATAATTGTGACCGGGGAACGCTACGTCTGGGCCACCAGGACAATAAAGGCAGTCCTACACTCTACTATATTTCACACAAAGCCTGTTCAACGACCTTATGGCGCCATGAACCTCTAATGGGGACTGCCCGTGCCGCTTAGGTGATCAGAGCAACGTTTTACCAAATGCGGCTTCAAAACACGAGGATCCATATATATTTCATTAGCCCAATAAAGCACGCGGACTTCTACATATAATCAACACCTCACCCCACCAGGATTCGAACCCACGATCTTCTAATTGTGACCGGGGAACGATACCTCTGGGCCACCAGTACATTAAAAGCAGTCCTAGACTCTGCTATATTTCACACAAAGCCTGTTCAACGAGCTTATGGCGCTGTGAACCTCTAATGGGGACCATCTGTCCCGCTTAGGTGATCAGAGCAACGTTTTTCCAAATCCGGCTTCGAAACACGAGGACCCACATATATTTCATTAACCAAATAGAGCACGCGGACTTCTACATACAATCAACACCTCACTTCACCAGGATTCGAACCCACGATCTTCTAATTGTGACCGGGGAACGCTACCTCTGGGCCCCCAGGACAATAAAAGCAGTCCTAGACTCTGCTATATTTCACAAAAAGCCTGTTCAACGAGCTTATGGCGCTGTGAACCTCTAATGGGGACCATCCGTGCCGCTTAGGTGATCAGAGCAACGTTTTACCATATCCGGCTTCGAAACACAAGGATCCATATATATTTCATTAGCCCAAAAGAGCACGCGGACTTCTACATATATTCAACCCCTCACTCCACCAGGATTCGAACCCACGATCTTATAATTGTGACCGAGGAACGCTACTTATGGGCCACCAGGATACTATAAGCAGTCCTAGACTCTGTTATATTTCACACAAAGCCTGTTCAACGAAATTATAGCGCCATGAACCTCTAATGGGGACCACCCGTGCCGCTTAGGTGATTAGAGCAACGTTTTACCATATCCGGCTCGGAAACACGAGGATCCATATATATTTCATTAGCCCAATAATGCACTCGGACTTCTACATATAATCAACACCTCACCCCACCAGGATTCAAACCCACAATCATATAATTGTGACCGGGGTATGCTACCTCTGGGCCACACGGACAATAAAAGCAGTCCTAGACTCTACGATATTTCACACAAAGCCTGTTCAACGAGCTTATGGCGCAGTGAACCACTATAGGGGACCACCCGTGCCGCTTAGGAGATCAGAGCAACGTTTTACCAAATGCGACTTCGAAACACAAGGATCCATATATATTTCATTAGCCCAATAAAGCACGCGGACTTCTACATATAATCAACACCTCACCCTACCTGGATTTAAACCCACAATCTTATAATTGTGACCGGGGAACGCTACCTCTGGGCCACCAGGAAAATAAAAGCAGTCCGAGACTTTGCTATATTTCACACAAAGCCTGTTCAACGAGCTTATGGCGCCGTGAACCTCTAATGGGGACCACCCGTGCCGCTTACGTGATCAGAGCAACGTTTTACCAACTGCGGCATCAAAACACGAGGATCCATATATATTTCATTTGACCAATAAAGCAAGCGGCTTCTACATATGATCAACACCTCACCTCACCAGGATTCGAACCCACGATCTTCTAATTGTGACCGGGGAACGCTACCTCTGGGCCACCAGGACAATAAAAGCAGTCCTAGACTCTGCTATATTTCACAAAAAGCCTGTTCAACGAGCTTATGGCGCTGTGAACCCTAGCTGGGACTTATCCTGTATGCTAGGGTGACCAGGAGCACCGTTTTTGCCAAATCCGGCTTGAAATGACAAAGATCCAGGATATTTATAAGCCTAAAGAGCACGCGACTTTGTATATATAATCAACACTCACTACCCAGGATTCGAACCCACGATCTTATAATTGTGACCAAGGAACGCTACCTATGGGCCACCAGGATACTATAAGCAGTCCTAGACTCTGTTATATTTCACACAAAGCCTGTTCAACGAAATTATGGCGCCATGAACCTCTAATGGGGACCACCCGTGCCGCTTAGGTGATCAGAGCAACGTTTTACCAAATGCGGCTTCAAAACATGAGGATCCATATATATTTCATTAGCCCAATAAAGCACGCGGGCTTCTACATATAATCAACGCCTCACCCCACCAGGATTTGAAGCCACGATCTTATAATTGTGACCGGGGAACACTACCTCTGGGCCACCAGGACAATAAAAGCAGTCCTAGACTCTGCTATATTTCACACAAAGCATGTTCAACGAGCTTATGGCGCCGTAAACCTCTAATGGGGACCATCCGTGCTGCTTAGGTGATCAGAGCAACGTTTTACCAAATCCGACTTCGAAACACAAGGATCCATATATATTTCATTAGCCCAATAGAGCACGTGGACTTCTACATATTATCAACACCTCACTCCACCAG
>NW_024722713.1:0-3571 GCF_018991925.1 Homarus americanus | reverse complement strand
ACTTTATTATACTCGATCAGGGGTTTTTATTACACAAATCAGGGGACTTTGTTATACTTTGTCAGGGGTTTTTATTACACTAGATCAGGGGACTTTGTTATACTCGTTCAGGGGTTTTTATTACACTAGATCATGTGACTTTATGCTATATCAGGGGTTTTATTACACTAGATCAGGCGACTTTGTTATACTCGGTCAGGGGTTTTTATTACACTAGATGAGGGGACTTTATTATACTCGATCAGGGGTTTTTATTACACTAGATCAGGCGACTTTGTTATACTCGGTCAGGGGTTTTTATTACACTAGATGAGGGGACTTTATTATACTCTATTATACTCGATCAGTGGTTTTTATTACACAAATTAGGGGACTTTATTATACTCGATCAGGGGTTTTTATTACACTAAATTAGGGGACTTTGTAATACTCGATCAGGGGTTTTTATTACACTAGATCAGGGCACTTTGTTATACTAAATTAGGGGACTTTATTATACTCGATCAGGGGTTATTACACTAGATCAGGGGACTTTGTTATACTCGATCAGTGGTTTTTATTACACTAGATCAGAGGACTTTGTTATACTAGATCAGGGGACTTTATTATACTCGATCAGGGGTTTTTTTTACACTAGATCAGTGGACTTTGTTATACTAGATCAGGGGATTTTTTTATACTCGATCAGGGGTTTTTATTACACTAGATCAGGGGACTTTGTTATACTAGATCAGGGGATTTTTTTATACTCGATCAGGGGTTTTTATTACACTAGATCAGGGGACTTTGTTATACTCGATCAAAGGACTTTTTTATACTCGATCAGGGGTTTTTATTACACTAGATCAGGGGACTTTGTTTTCTACTAGATCAGGGGACTTTATTATACTCGATCAGGGGACTTTGTTATACTAGATCAGGGGACTTTATTATACTCGATCAGGGGACTTTATTATACTCGATCAGGGGACTTTATTATACTCGATCAGTGGGTTTTATTATACTAGATCAGGAGACTTGTTATACTCGATCAAGGGTTTTTATTACACTAGATCAGGGGACTTTGTTATACTCGATCAGGGGTTTTTATTACACTAGATCAGGGGACGTTGTTATACTAGATCAGGGAACTTTATTATACTCGATCAGGGTTTTTTATTATACTAGATCAGAGGACTTTGTTATACTCGATCAAGGGTTTTTATTACCATAGATCAGGGGACTTTATTATACTCGATCACAAGTTTTTATTACACTAGATTAGGGGACTTTGTTATACTATATCAGAGGACTTTATTATACTCGATCAGTGGTTTTTGTTATACTCGATCAGGGGTTTTTATTACACTAGATCAGGGGACTTTGTTATACTATATCAGGGTTTTTTATTACACTAGATTAGGGGACTTTGTTATACTCGATCAGTGGTTTTTATTACACTAGATAAGGGGACTTTATTATACTCGATCAGGGGTTTTTATTACACTAGATCAGGGGACTTTATTATACTCGATCAGGGGTTTTTATTACACTACGTTCAATGGTTATTACACACTGAATCAGGGGACTTTGTTATGCTCGATCAGGGTTTTATATTACACTGGAATCAGGAACTTTGTTATACTAGATCGGGGGACTTTTATATTCGATCAGGGGTTTTTATTACACTAGATCAGGGGACTTGTTTATACTCGATCAGGGTTTTGTATTACACTAGATCAGGGGACTTTGTTATACTTGATCAGGGGACTTTTTTATACTCGATCAGTGGGTTTTATTATACTAGATCAGGGGACATTGTTATACTCGATCAGTGGGTTTTATTATACTAGATCAGGGGACTTTGTTATACTCGATCAGGGTTTTTTATTACACTAGATCAGGGGACGTTGTTATACTAGATTAGGGAACTTTATTATACTAGATCAGGGGACTTTATTATACTCGATCAAGGTTTTTTATTATACTAGATCAGGGGACCTTGTTATACTCGATCAGGGGTTTTTATTACCATAGATGAGGGGACTTTATTATACTCGATCAGGGGTTTTTATTACACTAGATCAGGGGACTTTGTTATACTATATCAGGGGACTTTATTATTCTCGATCAGTGGTTTTTATTACCATAGATCAGGGGACTTTGTTATACTCGATCAGGGGCTTTTATTACACAAATCAGGGGACTTTATTATACTCGATCAGGGGTTTTTATTACACTAAATTAGGGGACTTTGTAATTCTCGATCAGGGGATTTTATTACACTGGATCAGGGCACTTTGTTATACTAAATTAGGGGACTTTATTATACTCGATCAGGGGTTATTACACTAGATCAGGGGACTTTGTTATACTCGATCAGGGGTTTTTATTACACTAGATCAGGGGACTTTATTTATACTCGATCCAGGGGACTTTGTTATACTCGATCAGGGGGACTTTGTTATACTAGATCAGGGACTTTGTTATACTCGATCAGGGGACTTTTTGTTATACTAGATCAGGGGACTTTGTTATACTAGATCAGGGGACTTTGTTATACTTGATCAGGGGACTTTGTTATAGATCAGGGGACTTTGTTATACTCGATCAGGGGACTTTGATATACTAGATCGGGGGACTTTGTTATACTAGATCAGGGGACTTTGTTATACTTGATCGGGGGACTTTGTTATACTAGATCAGGGGACTTTGTTATACTCGATCAGGGGACTTTGTTATACTAGATTAGGGGACTTTGTTATACTCGATCAGGGGACTTTGTTATACTAGATCAGGGGACTTTGTTATACTAGATCAGGGGACTTTGTTATACTCGATCAGGGGACTTTGTTATACTAGATAAGGGGACTTTGTTATACTCAATCAGGGGACTTTCTTATACTAGATCAGGGGACTTTGTTATACTAGATCAGGGGACTTTCTTATACTAGATCAGGTGACTTTGTTATACTAGATCAGGGGACTTTGTTATACTAGATCGGGGGACTTTGTTATACTAGATCAGGGGACTTTGTTATACTAGATCAGGGGACTTTGTTATACTAGATCAGGGGACTTTGTTATACTAGATCAGGGGACTTTGTTATACTAGATCAGGGGACTTTGTTATACTAGATCAGGGGACTTTGTTATACCAGATCAGGGGACTTTGTTATACTAGATCAGGGGACTTTGTTATACTAGATCAGGGGACTTTGTTATACTAGATCAGGGGACTTTGTTATACTAGATCAGGGGACTTTGTTATACTAGATCAGGGGACTTTGTTATATTAGATTAGGGGACTGTGTTATACTCAATGAGGGGACTTTGTTATACTAGATCAGGGGACTTTGTTATGCTCAATCAGGGGACTTTGTTATACTAGATCAGGGGACTTTGTTATACTAGATCAGGCGACTTTGTTATATTAGATTAGGGGACTTTGTTATACTTGATCAGGGGACTTTGTTATACTAGATCAGGGGACTTTGTTATACTGGATCAGGGGACTTTGTTATACTAGATCAGGGGACTTTGTTATACTAGATCAGGGGACTTTGTTATACTAGATCAGGGGACTTTGTTA
>NW_024722712.1:0-19263 GCF_018991925.1 Homarus americanus | reverse complement strand
CCCATCTCTAATGGGTCCCAGTATTAATGGGCCCCAACTCTAATGGGATCCAGTATTAATGGGTCCCAACTCTAATGGGTCCCAGTATTAATGGGCCCCAACTCTAATGGGTCCTAGTTCTGATGGATTTCATTTCTAAATGGACCCTAGCCAGATTGGCCCCAACTAAGCCTTAACCTAACTTAACCTCTGGTATCGATCCTCAGGTTAGGTTAGGTTAGGTTAGGGACTTTTTGGTCTGGAACCCATTAGAGGTGGTATTTACTAGGACTGATGCCTCTTAGAACTGGAACGCTATTGTGATTGGGTCCCATTACGTACAAGTGAGGCCAGGGCCGGATTAAGGCCAATTGATGCCCTAAGCACAGCCCAACAATGGTGCCCCCTCGGCCCTCCCATTGCTTAACTGACAAGATATTAAGACCATGATTAAGACTCAATGAATACTGATGTTGAAATATAAGATAAAAAATTCAGGTTTCTTCCAGGCCACCCCACAAGCCAGATCCTACAATTTTCTCATCACTGATGTTAGACTAGAACCAGAACAAATACAGTTAAAGACAATTAAGAAATAAAAACAAAGAGTTGAAGTTTGTCAACATTTGATAATTATAAAAATCACTTAAATTAGACAGTTTTGATTTAACCTTATTTATTATAACAACTAGGCCTAGAGTTACTGCTCTTAATTTAGTAACACACTATATTTATATAGTTAAAATATCTACCTCTTTATTTTATAAATATAAAGTAATTTAATTAATGAGAAATTCAGAAACTTACTTGTTACTTCACACAATCCACCTCATACCACAATTTAAAATAGACACATTTCGTTGATACTGCAAGAACCTGAGTGACGGGCTGAGAAGCGAGGGAACGAACTTCGACAATTTCAGACGTTCAGGAACGCTCTTGAACGTGTATAAAATAAAGCCGTTTTCCATTGGGCAACGTGTCCTCTAAAAAAAAAGGAGCACAGTTTTCTTGGTTTAAAACCCTTACAAAACATAGTTAACGAACAAAATGGGATAAATATTTTTCACCAATTTTATACGGCGGTTTTACACTAGCCTATTAGGTTTTATCGCAAATATGATCTGGTCACTAGAAGGCATAATACCTTCAAAAGAAAAACCTGTGGTGCCCCCTTCTTTTGGTGCCCTAAGCACGTGCTTATTTTGCTTAATGGTTAATCCAGCCTTGAGTGAGGCCCAGGATTAGTGAGGCCTCTTATAACTGGGGGTCCATTATAACTGGGGCCCGTTATAAATGAGGCCCATTAGAACAGAGACCTATCATTACAACTGGGGGTTATTACAACTGGGGGATCACTATAACTGAGATTCATTATCACTTGATACCCATTAGAACTAAGACCTAGTAGAACTGGAACTCATTAGACTTGCAGACTCCTCGTGTAAACAAAGTGAAAAACACTGACTGAGGGCGGGGGGGGGGGTTGAGGATGTGTTGGACCCGGTAACACCTCCCCGGGCGTGTTGGTCTTGTGATTAATTTACGAGTCTACCCTGAGCCTGAAGGTTGTAAGTGTGGTCCTCTGTTGACACGTGTCACTTCATTCCTGCACTCTGCTACATGAGTTCTTCTTTTGTGTGTTAGAATGTGATGCCAGGCTTGGGTTTATGTCATGGCTGTGAGGTTTGGTTTTGTCATTAATGTTATGGTCAGGCTTGTTGTAAACGTCATGTCAGGTTTCTATTACTTATATTAATTTGAAGTCGGTCAAGTCAATGCAATCTCAGACTTTTCGACAGCCGTATTCTCGTTTAGCAAATTAATGGGATCAGTTTTACAGTTGTGTAAGCCCCTTGAGAACGTTGGCTTAATCCTTAATCCTCTGAATACAATGGCTTACTCCCTTGATCACGTTGTTATAACCCTTTCTATATGATGACCTGTTCCTGAGTACAGTGACTTAACCACCTAAGTACAGTGTCTACGTACCCACAAGAATAGGTCATCTCATTCAAAGGGTTAAGTCATCGTACTCAAGCGGTTAAGGTACCTTACTCGGTTGATTTACTGTACTCAGAGGCTGGTATTGTACTCAACTGGTGATATACCTAACCCACTGGTCTATTTCAAGGGGTAAATATATCTTGTTCATTGTGTTAAATAATCGTACTCTATAGGGGGGGTCTGGGTTAATTCATTGTACTCAGGGGGGTTGGCATCGTACTCAGAGGGTTAAGTTAGGAAACAATAATGCCAAGTCTCCACGTCATTGATTCTTCACGCTACCCGGTGTGGAAAATACAATTACTCTACCATGGTCAACCTTACGCTTTGTCTCCACATGTAAAGATATTTTTCCACTTGTTGTCTTCGTCTCTGTACTAAGACTTAATTCTGTTTGCTCGTTATAGTCCTGGATTTATGTGGCCTCGGCTCTGAAGTCTTGAGGGAAATTCTTCTCAATCGTGATGTAATAAGTTGTGGTTCCCCGGAGAGATACAAAGTCTGGCAGGATTGATAAAGGCAGCTTGAAAATCCTTGGAGTGGAGAGCCTTGATTGCCAACCCTAAGGCATGATTGATTGATTGAATAAGCTTTGAGTTTGTGACTCAGAGCTTCGTATATTTCTTCAAATTTATTTTTTCACAAATGCAAATGAGATGAACTCCTCCTCGTGGTCACAGGTGTAAAATTAAGATGATTGTGAGATATTACTGTTCACAGGGATGAGTCTTCGGAAAGATCTGTATTATCTCAGGATATAATACTCGTTGAATCCACTAATTTAAGGCTTATCATAGACCTTCAAATTATTTTTCTTCTCTGATAACTAAGTTGTCTGGATTCTTGTGGTCGTAGGGAAGAATTGCCAATAAAAAAATTCTTTATAAAAATATTGATCTCAGATCCCATCATTTCAAGGGATTATAATTTAGCTTCAAATTGAGACTCGTTCTCTGCCAACCAGATGGTGGTCGCAAGTGTCGTGGCCGCTGGACGACGACGGATTCTGTGGGAGAGGTTTCTTTTTTGCATATATGATACTGGAACCCTACAGTACACTAAAAGGCTCCGAATTTAGTTTCGGATTGTAGATGAAGATTTTTACATGTAAGTGGTCTGTTCCGGTTATGAAATTTGTCAAATAGTTATGTAACAATGTCTCAACGGATATGTGAAAAGGTGTATTAAGTAAAGACACTAGTATTTGAGTTAAGTGAGTCACCAGATCACAATAGAAGTTGGTTGATAAAGTGGTGTGAGATAAATTAAGTGAGGCTTGTGTTGAAATTGATGACAAATTTGTATTATGTGAAGGTTATATTAGCTAAATAAAAGGCGGAGTTTTCATATGCTAATTACTCAAGTATACTCAAGTTTGGATGTAGGGAATAATATGTATGTACAGGTATGTATTAATTGCAAGACTTAACAAACACCAAGGTAAATTATTGGTTGCAGACATAGTGACGGTTATGTCTCTCTCTCTCACACACACACACACACACACACACACACACACACACACACACTATTCCAACCTTATGAATCCTAACAATACCTCCAGTTTTTCACCTCCAGATTACAGAACAAAACTCTGCCTAACAAAAGCTTCATTATCATCATCAGCACACACACAGCGTCACCACACCTTGCAATATCACAACACAAGGCGAATGCAGAAAAAAACAATGGTAAATATACTTTTTTTCTTATTATTCTCATCTTGACGATTAAATCTCTATCATTAAGTCCAGAGTCTAGCAATGTTCCATGTTGTTGCCCGCACCTGCTGTAGAGTGAGTCATTGTTAGTATGGGAAGGACCGTGTCTCGGGTCTTGTGTCTGTTGTGTGTGTTTTTTTTTTCAGTACTGAAATCAGATGCTGGGATGACGGTAACCCCTCATGTCCGGTTACTCCATTAAGGTACTTTAGTTAATTAGTGTTTCACCTGGAGACCTTTACCTATTAGGGTTGTATGGATGACTTGATGTTTGACGTGACATAATAGGATTTCAGTATTAAGTTTAGACAAGAGATGAGATTATTTTCAGTTTATCATGTTGGTATGCAAATAAGTCTAAAAGGTTAAATGAATCACTTGCAGATTAGCAACCCACCATATTTTACCTGATGATTAAACACCTTAACGTTATCTAGGGGAGAAGTGGATCTTTCATCCCATCCCGACTCTGGGGTGGAGGTGAGTTGGAGGAGGGGGAGTGGAGAGGAGGGGAGGGGGCAGAGAGAGTGTCAGATGAGGGTGGGGGGTGTCAGAGTTAAGTTGGACCGTTTGGTGGTCTGCCAAGGGACTGTCATGTGAGTGGTCAGGTGGAATTTAATTTTGGATGTCGTGTAGGTTGGTGTCGGGGGTAGGAAACGGGTGGACTTTCATATGAGAAGTCAAGGTGGTTAGATAGACTGCCATGTAGGGTCGGAGGGGGAGGTGTGACTGTTCTCAGTCTCATAGTATGCTGCTTTCACTACAGAACCATAGCTAACGTGTAGGGTCGGAGGGGGAGGTGTGACTGTTCTCAGTCTCATAGTATGCTGCTTTCACTACAGAACCATGGCTAACGTGTAGGGCCGGAGGGGGAGGTGTGACTGTTCTCAGTCTCATAGTATGCTGCTTTCACTACAGAACCATGGCTAACGTGTAGGGTCGGAGGGGGAGGTGTGACTGTTCTCAGTCTCATAGTGTGCTGCTTTCACTACAGAACCATACAAAGTGTAGGGTCGGAGGAGAAGGTAGTCTGTTCTCAGTCCTACAGTGTGCCAAGCTTTCAGCAGAACCATGGCTAACGTGGAATGGAGGAGGTAAGACTATGTTCTCAGTCCCAGCAGTGTGCCAGTTTACTACAGAACCATGGCTAACGTGTAGGGTCGGAGGGGAAGGTGTGACTGTTCTCAGTCTCATAGTGTGCTGCTTTCACTACAGAACCATGGCTAACGTGTAGGGTCGGAGGGGGAGGTGTGACTGTTCTCAGTCTCATAGTGTGCTGCTTTCACTACAGAACCATGGCTAACGTAACACCGTCGCTTGAAGGATAAGGTTAGCGATCTTGCCCAGGTCGTGTTCTTAGCTGTCTGAGTTTTATCATCTCCTTTGTTTTAATTTTTCCTTCTTCATGTTACCTGAACTTTGGGATTTATTCCAGGATTAATTTATAACCAAATTTTGTATATAGTTGAAACCTTATACGAAATTGGTTCTTGAAGATTTACGCCATCACATATGAGAGTAAATGGTCAAAACGTGATTTTTTTCTTAACAGACATACTTGCTGGTGAACACAGTTAGGGACATCACGTGTATATCTGCCGTTCATACCAAGGATGTTCACTGAAGTTCAGTGTTATAGCGTGAGCAGTATTTTGAATGATCTAAGTACAATTTTCTTAAGTGTACAGACACGAGTATATTTTCAGAGTAATTTTTCTCACTCGTTCTAAACTCCGTCCCTATTATCACCCGGTCCTTCTACCACAAATCCTACGTCACACATTTTATTATACATCATCCCATGTCATTTCCAAGTTTATTCTCATGGTCACTCGGTCATCACTTTTTTTTTCCATTTCATATCTTTCACACTACCTTTTATTGGTCCCTCAGGGTAACATAATTATCTCCACTCTACTTCCCCAGTGCTGCCTCCGTTCCGCCTTCCCGTTGATGCCTCCTTTCCACCCCCCCACTGGTGCCTCCACGCCACCTCCCCACTGGTGCCTCCACGCCACCTCCCCACTGGTGCCTCCACGCCACCTCACCACTGGTGCCTCCACTCCACCTCCCCACTGGTGCCTCCACTTCACCTTCCCACTGGTGCCTCCACTCCACCTCCCCACTGGTGCCTCCACTCCACCTCCCCACTGGTGCCTCCACTCCACCTCCATGCTTCTCTCCCCTGGCACTCTTACCTTCTAGTATTCGTGCTCGACGCTCCCTATTACTCTTCTTCTACAACTCCTCTTGTCCCTCTCAGGTTCCCTCCCTCCCTTCCTCCTTCCCTCCCTTCCTCCTGCCCTCCCCTCCCCTCCCCTACCCTCCCACGCATTTCAGCATCTACCCTCCCTTCCCTCCATCTACTCCTTCTATAAACCGCTGTAGTTCCTTCACCCCGTCCCTCCTTCCATTCACTCCCTCTTTTATCACTTCCCTCCTTCCTTTCATCCATTCCTCTGCCCCTTATGCTTTCCTTTGCTCCTTACATCGTCTCTCTCTCTACCTCTTACAACCCTCCCCTCTTTCCTCCTTCCTTCCTTCCTTCCTCCCATTCTTCCTCCCTTCCTTCCCTTCTTCCTTCTTTCCTCCTCTTTTTCCTCCTTCCTTCCTTCCTTCCTCTTGCATCTCCTCTCTCTCTCTCTCTATCCCCCCCATCTCTCCTTACCCCCCTTTCTTACACCCCCTGCACCTCCCTACACCCGTCACGGCTACACACCCCTGCTACACCAATACACCTGCTGGTCGGCAAGTGTCAACACTCCCACACCCTTTACAGTAAACACACACACACCATCGCCACATACCTAAACGTTCTCACTGTATATTTTAATTTATATTTTCTTTTATAGGATTGAAAATTTGCATTAAAATATCTTGAGTAAATAAACTTTTGTCTGTCTGTCTGTTTGTCATAGTTTACCGAGAGGGACAAAATCAGTAGATGATTTTGTCTGAAAGTATTCGTGAACTTTGGCAATTAATTCATGAAAATTTGTTCATTATCGCTTCCTCCCTCTCTTGTTTTGTTTAGCTGACTCTCTGCCTTGTTGCTTTAATTCACGGCTGTAACTAAACCAACAGGCTTGTATATGGCGCACATATATACAGATATATATCTTTATTACTGAGGCGTGTCAGTACACACGTATATTTTAATCTAAACACACACACACACACACACACACACACTGACTTAGCGGACCAGTACCAACCACCTCAACCAATGCCTCCTATCGGGTGTAGCACACACTTATCAGTGCTCTGGTCCCCAGCTGCCACTCCCACTCAAGTACAGAGACCCTACATCAAGACCTACAGGCCGATTACTGACTCTGCAGTGCGCCTCTTCGGGCAGTGGATAGTTCACCATCCCTGGACTGAAGTACTTAGCGTGGATGACGTGGAAACCAAATGGATAAATTATACCAACACCACCACGGAAGCCCACCACCACTTCTTCCCCGAGAAGTCCGTCAGATCTCACCCAGCTGACTTGCCCTGGATCACACCTCGGATCAAAAGACTTATGCAATAGAGAGACAGAGCCTTTCATCTCAATGACCACATCCGCTACAGGTCCCTTCGCAACCGAGTCATCCGCGAAATACGCACTGCAAAGAAGTCCCACTACCCAACCAAATTACAACACCTGAAGCAGACCAACATCAGTCAGTGGTATGGTAAGCTTAAAGAACTCTGTGGACTAAACAATAAGACACACCCCTCCCCATCCTTAGCTATCTCACTAATGTTGACGCAGCTGAGCAAACAAATAACCATTTCGCTACTATATGCCAGACGCTCCCCCGGCTTGACACAACCACTCTCCCTGCTTACCTACCAGCCCCCCTTCCCACTGACTTAGTAGAAGAATTTGAAGTAGCAAAACGCCTGGACAAACTAAAATTAAAACGCTCTACCACCCCCATTGACTTACCAATGAAACTCTTCAAGGAGTTCTCCCCGGAGCTTGCTAAACCCCTATGCTCCATCATCAATGCTTCTCTCAGTCAAGCCAGATGCCCAGCTGAGTGGAAGACCTCTTATGTATCACCAGTGCCCAGGTCAACCAGCCCACAATCCTTAAATCAGCTACGACCTATTGCAATCACCCCAATACCCAGCCTAATCTGTGAAAGTTTTGTGTTCGACTGGGCTTATGCTGATATTGCAGGAGTCGTAGACCCTCAGCAATTTGGCAACATGAAAACTTCCTCCACCACTCACTGTCTTGTCAGCTTTCTCGATTACATATACCGCCATCTCGAGAAACGAAAACGTCTGTAGCTGTCGCCTCTATTGATTTTCACTTCAAAGCGTCTGACCTAGTCGACTACAATATAACTATCAACAAAGCTATTGACCTCGGGCTTGAGAGTTCGGCACCATAGACTCTCAGTGACTGACGCTGTTGTACGCCCGAGGTTAAAACCCCCACCTTTCAGTCACTCACCTGTGGCGTCCCCCAAGGCACCAAGATGGGACCACTCTGCTTCCTTATGCTCATCAATGATGCCCTAAGAGAAACCCCTGCTCGCTGGAAATATGTCGATGACTCCACCATTGGGATCAGCGTCAACAATTCTGCCCCCAACTATACCGCCCCTCAGGATTTATTGAACAGTCTCCAAAACTGGGCCACCAACAACCATGTCACCATCAACCATATCAAGACCATGGTTATGCACATCAACCTCTCCTCCGACATTGTCCCACCTCCTTCCATTACTCTAGGTCCGAACACACTCCAGGTTGTAGATTCCACGAAGCTCCTCGGCGTCACCATAGACAACAAACTGAATTGGAAACCACACGTCAGTGAAGTTATCAAATCCTCCAGTTTCCGTCTCCACCTCCTCCGCCGACTCAAGTCCCTCGGAGTTCCTGCACACGAGCTCCTCAGTGTTTACACAACATTCATACTCCTGCTCACCTATGCCTCCCCCACCTGGTCTTCCTCTCTAAATGCCACACAACGTAAACACCTAGAAAAAGTGCAAAAGAGGGCATGCAAGATTATTCTCTCCCCTTCCTACTCCACATATCAAGAAGAGCTCAACACACTGACCCTTTCGACTCTCACTGACCATCACCACGACCTCATCTGCAAATTTGTTAAGAAGCTTCTACACCATCCTCGACACCGGCTCCTACTACCACCTGAGATCCCTAGCCCGAGAATTGCTGTTCGACACTACAACCGGTCTTAAAGCCCATATGTGCATACGAGGAACTGGGGGATCGCCATAAGAACAGCCCAGTCCCAACCATTGTAAAAATTATCAATAACTTGTAATAAATCAGTGTATTCAATTCCTTCTAGTAAACACTACCTTGTACTGTCACTATGTTGAAATGAACTGTAGTTTGAGCTTTTCCCCATCTAGTTATTATATGTCTTATTTGTGTCACTTATGTTACTTGTATATTATTTGTAATTCGTAACCCATTCCCCAAATGTGTAACTGTATATTTTCAGCCTTCTGGCTGCCAAGCTCTTCCAATAAACCGTTAATTATTATTATTATTATTATTACACACACACACACACACATCTTTATAGGAGGAGCGTGTAAACAGTAAGATATAGTGGTCCCTCCCAGGTTAACGTTGTCTACTTCTAATACTCCTCACTGGAGCTGTTGTAGAGACAAGCTATCATCATAAAGTATCGCTGGCACAGTTTGGAGGCTTTATATAATATTTTTTTCCCGTTTATGTTTTATGATCTAGAATCTGTGTGTGTGTGTTTAGTTATCGTAATATTGTTTTTGTTGTGTATTGTGGACGAACGCACAAGCGAACATAGATTTAGCTTTATATTCTACGTAGATTTCATTTATCCTGAAGAGCGAGGGTCAGAGACAACCTCCCTTGGGTGTCATTGTATTGGCTGAAGCTTTGTTTCTGACTCTATACCCAGTGCTTGTCTCATTGTCTCTCAGCATCGACTGTTGGGTAAAGAACAGTGTCCATAACTTGTTAAATCTCGACATGTTTGATCCTCGTTAATATTAAAGGTTAAATACAATGCTATTTTATTTTCGTTAGTAGTATAAGTATAGATTTTTTATCGTCCGTCATAACTCTCAGCTTGTACGAGTATACGTTTGACACTGACTTGCTGGAACATGCTCGTCAACCTTTAATCAGCGCTGTAATATCTCATTTGATGTTTAGTACCGTTCCGATAGGTATGCAGCGACTGAGTTTGTTACAGTACTCGTCACCTGTAGTAAGGATCATTGGTTTGATCCTAGAGCACTCTCAGTCCACCCGGTAGCAAATGGGTACCTAAATCTACAGTTGGAGAAGTGAAGGTTATTGAGTACAGTGCCGGTCATCCTGCCTCCTAATGGGTAGTTAAAGCCCATGAGACCTCTTTCACTTTTATAGTTTCTATCAGGCGCGTATAGAAAGTTTTGGTTGCTGGCTGTAGGTGTCTGTACTGCACACTGTAAACATTGACCATCCAGCAACACAGAACAGGGCATTATGTTACTGAGGTCCATGACTATGTGTATTTCCTGAAGTTACTGTGTATTTATCTTGCGTCTGTATTACATAAAAGAAGAATTATCTGTACAAGGCCAGGGATTTGTCTAGCTTTAATATAGTGTATACTGTTGAATACAAGATGAAAAATTAATAATGATACTGATAATAATAATAATATAATAATGACACTAATATAATAATGATACTAATATAATAATGATAATAATCATATATAAATGATTGTGAAAGTTACATTTATTGTTAGTTTTGTTAGTATCGTTATTACCTCAGAAAATGTAAAGTATTAAAAAAAAATATTGATGTCGTCTCTGATAACCAACACGTCTGTAAGTAACTCTGAGTTATAAAGCCTAGAGGAGTTATGCGGTGTGGCCATTAAATGTTTTTTTGTTTTCGTTTTATTACAATTGGATATATCAGCTGAAGACCTGAGTTTGGACAAGGGGTTCGAGCCTGTATTGTGGACTGAAGTGTGAATATATTACTCATTCCACGTTATCAACATCATCTACCCCTGTCAGGTGTTGCTGCCAGCACAGGGGGCAGGGGGTAATGTAAGATTGTTTACAATGAGGCAGACACACCTGGCAGTGAGGTGGTGAAAAAAGACACTTTAGTGTAAACTGAGTGATACTGAGAGTAAACATTTGCTTTGTCTTAAAGCTCTCACTACGTGAACTTTGGCGTAACTTTATATCGCGACCAAAAATGTCACAGCTTGACACATTAGCTTGATCTAGGTGATGTTCAGTGTCATATCCAATGTGTCACGAGGCATTGACAGTGAAACAGTTGTTAGTTTGATAGTTTGTTATAAGCTTAGTGAGGTTATCCGTGAAGGTCAGTGGGCACACAGGGACCTTGAATCATGCCCAGAACTCGGTGCCTCCTAGCCAAGTCTTCACACTATTTGTAGACGAGGTCATCCTACAAGTGGTAAGTTACAGTGTTGCATTAGCTATGTGGTGTTGACAATGTTTATAATTTATAGGGTTTACCCGTAATACTGGCGCCATTGTTTACACTACAAAATAATTTCTAGTGGTCGATATGTTTTTCACAAATATTTGAAATTTTATTTTTCTGTTTGTACTTCAATAAAATCTGTTGTGTAAATCAAGTTGGTTCCAAAATAAGATGTTGCCATTTCAGAGTGAGTACGGATATTATTTATATATGCAGAATAATTCGTAATGACGAAAATGCACACTGATAATAAACTTGGTTTTCTCTATAAAATAATATTATTTATTAGCTAAGCATTTGGACATTTACAATTGATTTTTATGCACAAAAATGTCTCTCTTCATAAGAAAACTACTTACATTTGTTTTTTTATTGTATGTACTTTCGGAAAATAAACGTATGACGGAAATTAAATTTGAAAAATATAAAGAAAAAATGCTCCTGTAGTCGCCGGTGTGCTTCTCTGCCTGGCAGTTGTATAATTGTTCTCATTTGTACATTATTTTTTGTGTTATTTTTATAATCTAGAAAACAGACATTAAAATGCCATTATAAGCAACTTAATAATGGGGAGAACAAGTGTGAACCTTCATGTAAAATATTATTTTAAAGAATTAGCAGCCAGAAAATTCGCAGTGAATTAAAGGATAAAAAGACAAAAACTTGCAGCTTATGATAAATTCACTATTACTCTGATATATGATTGATAATTTAAAAAACAGGGTTAGAAGCCAATAGAAAATAACGTGTTCCTCCTCGTTTTATTATTTATTAAACAATAATTTCATATGATCTTCAGAACTGGCTGGTATAAAACACACTGTAAAAGATTATGAAGACAGGTACAGTACAGTACACAGTAAAGAAGAAACTGACGTTATACTGTTCCTCGTTCACCGTTAACAGTCTTGTAGGAATAATTGATGTACTCTACTGTATATGGTGGGACTAAACGACTCCTGCGCTGTAAGCATGAAAATCAGATTTACCTTGGAGGCGCTGCTTGGTATGCAAGATCACGCAAGCTGTGTACTGACAGATAAGGGTGGAGGTGGTCGTAGTGTTGAGTGAGGACGGGTGTAGTTTGTAGGTCAGACGTTGTGCGTTTTGTTACGCTCACACGCAATTTCCAAGCAGTTCCAGACGTCACATATATAGTTTTTCTGTCTAGTAGTAGTTGACTCAGCTGACCGGAGTACTTATAAGGTACACAGCAAGGCAGTAACTCCTGGCAACTAATAGTTTTTGTAAATGAGGACAGTAACGTACTGTACATTGAGTGAATCGTTTCGGACACTGGCCAGGACTAGATCAATGTTTTGTTGACAGAAATCAGCTGATGGACCGAGATAAATGTTTACTGAGTTCTGCGTGTGGATATAAAACGGCTCCGCTAGCCTGGTGAATATTGACACACTGATGATGTACGATCCATACATAATGTATAAAGACGACCCATTACATGAATACAGATGGATAGTGACTGTGATGCACACGTAGTTACTTTCTCATGTCTTTCTCTCTCACTTTCACATTGACACACAAATACACACACAAGGCGTTAATCATCTATAGTACTCAAGATTTGGTGTCAGGAATTCATTTACTTCATAATTAGACATGACATACAGACTCATTGTGGTGTTTACTAAGAGTATTTGTCTGTTGGTATTCATGTGTCATCATCGTGGGAAGATTTAATGCGATATAGTTCAAGATTTACGTGGCTACCTAAGGTCACACGTGAAGCAGTCAATGGTCGGCAAAAAACCTCAATCATATATTATATTAATGAAAATAAACCACTGAGTTTGTTTTCGTTTCGTTGGTGAATGTTTGGTTTAGCCTTTATTGTGTTAAGAGCTTGCGATGCCTGAGAGTCACTGTACGGGGTGACAGAAGTGTCTCAGTGTTTATGTTGCCTACTTAGTGTATATATATGTAACCGGTCGGAATTTGCTGGACTTTAATTTCTCACTTGACTTGGGGTTTATTAAAATTTAATAGATGGTAAAGGCAGTGGAAGCGCCCCTTTGAGAAAAATCCCGAACCAGCACAAGAACACTTAAATCTACTACACAAAATGAACTGTCCGTGACCCGTGGAAGGATAGCGTCTGTGACTGGGATGAATGAGACACACTGTAAAATTTAGACACTTATATTCCCTCCAACACTACAAACACAATCAAATAATGGTACACCAATATGCGCACCTCTTAACTTAAACTTAAAACACTACTCTGGGGAATAAAAGTTATAAATGACATAGAAATTATTAGAAACACAGGCAACAATAAATTTGAAGTATTAAGAAATGTTGCTTGCACACAAGAAACAGGCCTCTTAAGGGCTTTCACAAAATAATATCAGTCACTTAGGAAATGGTATTAAAAAATAAGAAATTAACTACTCTACAATGAATAGGCCTTAAGGGCTTTCAACAAAATTATAGCACCCCAACAGATGTACACTTCCTAACCTAACCTAACCACTACTCTGGGGAACAAGGTTATACCTGAGATCAGAATTATGAAGAACAATTAGAGGCATTAAAAGAATCAAATCACAGTATCACTCTGGTTCCACTTAATGGCACAAACATTCAAAAAAACACTACTATCAGAAATTATTTAAGAAATATTAAACTACACACGTCAAGATAATATCAGTCTGAGGAATGGTGTTAACTACACCCGTAATAAGGAAGATAAAATGTTCCTCTAGGTATCTCCTAGAATCCTAGACTCACGGTCTCAGTGTGTGACCATTAATATACTCAGATAGCCCCAGTGTACTCCCAGTGCGTCCATGGGCAGGAAGAGAGTGAGCCAATCAGACCTTGCGCAGTTGAGAGAAACTTTAGCTTCCCGTTAGCAAGAGGGTTTCACTAGCTGCTCGGGACATGTGGGGTTGTGCACCGGAGTGGTAAGAACTGATCACCCACTGCTGATGCTGGTCCCGTGTCGTGTTAGTTGTCGGGAGCACTCGTTCACTCAAGAGATCCTTTGCTACCCCGCTAAACAGTGACAGGCCTACACTGATCGGTCCAATGGCGACAATCGCCACCCTCAATCATCAACGGCAGTCAATCTCTCGCAGTCAACTCCGGTCAACTCCAGTCAAGTGGGTTCTGACGGAAACCCTGAAATGAACTCACTGTTAGCTCTAGTTTACTTTATCACTGCCCTATCTAACCCTGTCTGAGATCGAATGAGACTTACTTGTTATACTGCAATAGCGCAGCACAGGTGACTAGGCCACGTGACTATTTCTGATGGACGCGCGGAACGTCTTGTCTGTGTGAATGCTCTCCGGGACTGGGCCTAGCCAGCGTCGCGTCTCCCCAAGGCGTTAGCTTGGGCCTACGTGATATATTTACCGCCTAACTAATAACTCCTTGGGACACCCGTAACATTATTCAGACTGCTAAACGATCTATAATAATTTCAAATTCAATAATAGTCCCTTAACTTCATGAATCGCATCATTATTAATTCGGTAAATCACATTTAATATCATATAGGCCTAGTTCCGCAATCTCTCGCTACGAGCAGGCAGCGCTCCCTCCCCTCAGATGACCTTGAACGCTCAGTATCACTCATGGCGGGGCATTTAAAATTACTCTGAAATTTCTGGATATCACAATCGACCCCCCTAAAAAAAAGACAGCACTGTCCTCATGTGCTGAGAAAACATGCATACGACCCCCCTAAAATTTTGTTCTAAGGACTGCACCTCACCCCTTTTGCTAAATGCAGCATTCCCGTCTTCTCTTCTCTCCTTTTCTCTCCCGCTAACACTCGACCCCCTAAAAAAAAAGACAGCACTGCCCTCATGTGCTGAGAGAACAACTTAGAACCCACCTTCAACTCTGTACTATTCCACTCGCAGCTAGCAACTCCATTTCTTCCTAGCCCAACTCAATCCAACCAGAACATCACGCTCCCCTTTTGCCTGGCCCTTAACTAGAGAACCAATGTCAAAATTAATACCAGCCCAAAACAAACATGCTCTCCTTTGGCCTGGCCCTTGAACTAAGAGGAACCAGTGTCAAAAAAAATACTCAGTCCATCTCCAACATGCTCTCCTTTTGCCTGGCCCTTGAACTAAGAGGAACCAGTGTCAAAAAAAATACTCAGTCCATCTCCAACATGCTCTCCTTTTGCCTGGCCCTTGAGCTAAGAGGAACCAGTGTCAAAAAAATACTCAGTCCACGTCTCCGAACCTCATGCCGGCAGACCAACCCTCTGACAATGTACCAGCCCATATTAGTGAGGCCCTGGACATTACAACCGTACTCTCAATCCCGCTCATGACAGCAACTCAATCCCGCTCATGACAGCAACCACTACTCAACGCACATCTCTGACCTAACCATCTCTCCAATCCCCTCTGCCCTACTCACAACTCCTCCAACTCACCCCCTACAACCTGCCTTTTCTCATTACCATGCACCCTAAACTGCAATCGGTCGGCTTCGTCTTGTCTCTCAGCTGGAGGGCTCGATCAACCTCTCTGAACTACTTACGTACCCCTATATTTCCCACTTGGACCTCACACTTCCTTGACTGCTGGACGTGTGCCTGACATTCACCCCTTGTTTCCTCCCTGAACCGTTGAATGTGTGCCTGAGACTCCCACTTGAACCTGTTTACCTGTGCTTGATAATCCCTCTTTAGGTCTCCGAACTCCTCTCTCAGCTGCACCAAGGTCCCGCGGCCGTCTCTCTTCCTCCTCATACACATCTCTATTGTCAAGCCTAACCAACTCAGTCCGGGCACAAGGATGAGCATCAGTGCGAGTTCAATCCCTACCATTGCTAACCAACACATGATGGCGTTCATTATCCCAACCACAGTACTATCAGTCACGACATTAAAAACTACGCTCTGCTACCATTTGTAACCGGTCGGAATTTGCTGGACTTTAATTTCTCACTTGACTTGGGGTTTATTAAAATTTAATAGATGGTAAAGGCAGTGGAAGCGCCCCTTTGAGAAAAATCCCGAACCAGCACAAGAACACTTAAATCTACTACACAAAATGAACTGTCCGTGACCCGTGGAAGGATAGCGTCTGTGACTGGGATGAATGAGACACACTGTAAAATTTAGACACTTATATTCCCTCCAACACTACAAACACAATCAAATAATGGTACACCAATATGCGCACCTCTTAACTTAAACTTAAAACACTACTCTGGGGAATAAAAGTTATAAATGACATAGAAATTATTAGAAACACAGGCAACAATAAATTTGAAGTATTAAGAAATGTTGCTTGCACACAAGAAACAGGCCTCTTAAGGGCTTTCACAAAATAATATCAGTCACTTAGGAAATGGTATTAAAAAATAAGAAATTAACTACTCTACAATGAATAGGCCTTAAGGGCTTTCAACAAAATTATAGCACCCCAACAGATGTACACTTCCTAACCTAACCTAACCACTACTCTGGGGAACAAGGTTATACCTGAGATCAGAATTATGAAGAACAATTAGAGGCATTAAAAGAATCAAATCACAGTATCACTCTGGTTCCACTTAATGGCACAAACATTCAAAAAAACACTACTATCAGAATTATTTAAGAAATATTAAACTACACACGTCAAGATAATATCAGTCTGAGGAATGGTGTTAACTACACCCGTAATAAGGAAGATAAAATGTTCCTCTAGGTATCTCCTAGAATCCTAGACTCACGGTCTCAGTGGGTGACCATTAATATACTCAGATAGCCCCAGTGTACTCCCAGTGCGTCCATGGGCAGGAAGAGAGTGAGCCAATCAGACCTTGCGCAGTTGAGAGAAACTTTAGCTTCCCGTTAGCAAGAGGGTTTCACTAGCTGCTCAGGACATGTGGGGTTGTGCACCGGAGTGGTAAGAACTGATCACCCACTGCTGATGCTGGTCCCGTGTCGTGTTAGTTGTCGGGAGCACTCGTTCACTCAAGAGATCCTTTCCTACCCCGCTAAACAGTGACAGGCCTACACTGATCGGTCCAATGGCGACAATCGCCACCCTCAATCATCAACGGCAGTCTCAAACGGCAGTCAATCTCTCGCAGTCAACTCCGGTCAACTCCAGTCAACTCCGGTCAACTCCAGTCAAGTGGGTTCTGACGGAAACCCTGAAATGAACTCACTGTTAGCTCTAGTTTACTTTATCACTGCCCTATCTAACCCTGTCTGAGATCGAATGAGACTTACTTGTTATACTGCAATAGCGCAGCACAGGTGACTAGGCCACGTGACTATTTCTGATGGACGCGCGGAACGTCTTGTCTGTGTGAATGCTCTCCGGGACTGGGCTAGCCAGCATCGCGTCTCCCCAAGGCGCTAGCTTGGGCCTACGTGATATATTTTCCGCCTAACTAATAACTCCTTGGGACACCCGTAACATTATTCAGACTGCTAAACGATCTATAATAATTTCAAATTCAATAATAGTCCCTTAACTTCATGAATCGCATCATTATTAATTCGGTAAATCACCTTTAATATCATATAGGCCTAGTTCCGCAATCTCTCGCTACGAGCAGGCAGCGCTCCCTCCCCTCAGATGACCTTGAACGCTCAGTATCACTCATGGCGGGGCATTTGAAATTACTCTGAAATTTCTGGATATTACAATCGACCCCCCTAAAAAAAGACAGCACTGTCCTCATGTGCTGAGAAAACATTCATACGACCCCTCTAAAATTTTGTTCTAAGGACTGCACCTCACCCCTTTTGCTAAATGCAGCATTCCCGTCTTCTCTTCTCTCCTTTTCTCTCCCGCTAAATATATATACTGTATATTTTATGTTTTTGTGGCTTGTCTCGCCTCCAATAGGTGTTTACCAGGTGGACTAACCTTGGATGTAATGGCTTTTACGCCTTTACGTTAGTGTATTCAGAATGTCTTGAGCTAGTAAGGAATGCCATGAGAGTGTATGTATTACTCTGAGTGTAAGTTTATGCCTGAGAATATGTTTGCACTGTCTTAAGTGTTCAATGACTGCATTAAGTAAGTCCGCAGTTATCCTGAGTCTTTGTGTTAATTTTCATATTTATTGTCTTAGTCCATGCATCTATCAAGAGTATATGTCCTGCCTTGATAAGAAGTGCGCCGTCATGACTGTGTGTTTATATAATAAGTATGTGTGTGCGCGCGCGTTTGTGTATGTCGAGTTTCAAGTTTGTGTTCCAGTCAAGTGTATAATGTATACAGTCTCATGAGTGTATTGCTATTGGTGTCTTCAGAACATTTAGAACTAGTGTTCAATCTTTGGGGTGTTGTCTTAGCGTTTAAATACCTGTAATGTTAGCACGAGCGACGACTCTTATTTCCAGGTGAGAATTAGCATACTTAAGGAACCAAAACCCTGAACTATAAAACTGGGAACTTCAAAAGGTCACAAGTTGGTCCAAGATCACCTTCCACACCTATCTAGTACTCTTATACGTGTCGTCTGATTATTTCCAAGATGACTAATGAAAAAGTAAATTTATAAGCACATAATTTCATAAAAAAAAAATCAGGTGTCGGGTCACATTGGGAGTAAATCAGGGAATGAGGATCACAGAATGACCCATAACATGTAAAGGTAATGCAGTAAAGTGTTTGCGTCTATACAACCTCAATAGATGTGTCAGGAAGCTCACGTACACCGTCGACAGATACTAATATATATACAGAGAATATCATTTAACCATCAAGGGATCAGGCAGAAGTGTTCATATCATTAAGAGTCAAATTAAGGCCTCAAGTGAAAGGCAAATTAATAAATGATCTCGAGTGATATGAATAATAAATTAGGCTGTGGGTGTAAACTGTAACAGTATCTCTCCACCGCCGCAGCACATTTATATCCTAGTTCTGGCCAACAGGTTCGTTCTTCAGTAACAGTAATTCTTCACAACTTTATGGGGTGATATGTTTTTTCGTTATTTGACACTATAAAAAAATACGACTCAAGAATCAAATCAAATAAACCATGAATGTAGATAAAAGGAATTACTTTTGTTTAAATGAAAAAAGGATAATATAAAATGAATGCGTGATATATATCCAGTGTT
>NW_024722711.1:0-32125 GCF_018991925.1 Homarus americanus | reverse complement strand
TGTTGATTATATGAAGTAGTGTGCGTGCTTTATTGGGCAAATGAAATATATATTGATTCTCGTCTTTCGAAGTCGGATTTGGTAAAACGTTGCTCTGATCACCTAAGCGGCAGGGGTGGCCCCCATTAGAGGTTCACGGTGCCATAAGCTTCTTCAACAGGCTTTGTGTGAAATATAACAGTTTCTACGACTGCTTTTAGTGTCCTGGTGGCCCAGAGGTAGCGTTCCCCGGTCACAATTATAAGATCGTGGGTTCGAATCCTGGTGGGGTGAGGTGTTGAATATATGTAGAAGTGTGCCTGCTTTATTGGGCTAATGAAATAGATATGGATCCTCGTGTTTCGAAGCCGGATTTGGTAAAACGTTTTTCTGAAAACCTAAACGTCACTGGTGGTCCCCATTACAGGTTCACGGCGCTATAAGGTCGTTGAACAGGCTTTGTGTGAAATATAACAGAGTCTAAGACTGCTTTTAGTGTCCTGGTGGTCCACAGGTAGCATTCCCTGGTGATAATTATCAGATCTTGGGATCGAATCCTGGTGGGGTGAGGTGTTGATTATATGTAGACGTCCGCGTGCTTTATTGGGCTAATGAAATATATATGGATCCTCGTGTTTCCAATCAGCATTTGTTAAAACGTTGCTCTGATCACCTGAGCGGCACGGGTGGTCCCCATTACAGGTTCACAGTGCCATAAGCTCGTTGAACACGCTTTGTGTGAAATATAATAGAGTCTAGGGCTGCTTTTAGTGTCCTGGTGGCCCAGATGTACCATTCCCCGGTCACAATTATTAGATCGTGGGTTCGAATCCTGGTGGGGTGAGGTGTTGATTATATGTAGAAATCCGCGTGCTTTATTAGGCTAATGAAATAGATATGGATCCTCGTGTTTCGAAGCCTGATTTGGTAAACGTTACTCTGAACACCTAACCGGCACTGGTGGTCCCCATTAGAGGTTCCCGGCGCCATAAGCTCGTTGAACAGGCTTTGTGTGAAATATAACAGAGTCTAGGACTGCTTTTAGTGTCCTGGTGGCCCAGAGGTAGCGTTCCCCGGTCACAATTATAAGATCGTGGGTTCGAATCCTGGTGGGGTGAGGTGTTGATTATAGGTAGAAGTGTGCGTGCTTTATTGGGTTAATGAAATAGATATGAATCCTCGTGTTTCGAAGCCGGATTTGGTAAAACGTTGCTCTGATCACCTAAGCGGCACGGGTGTTCCCCATTAGAGGTTCACGGCGCCATAAGCTCGTTCAACAGGCTTTGTGTGAAATATAACAGAGTCTATGAGTGCTTTTATTGTCCTGGTGGTCCACATGCAGCATTCCCTAGTCACAATTATCAGTTTTTGGGTTTGAATCCTGGTGGGGTGAGGTGTTGATTATATGTAGAATATGCGTGCTTTATTGGGCTAATGAAATATATATCGATCCTCGTGTTTCGAAGCCGGATTTGGTAAAACGTTGCTCTGATCACCTAAGCGGCACGGCTTGTCCCCATTAGAGGTTCACGGCACCATAAGCTCATTGATCAGGCTTTGTGTGAAATATAACAGTCTAGGACAAATTTTACTGTCCTGGTGGCCCAGAGGTAGCGTTCTCCAGTCACAATTATAAGATCGTGGGTTTCAATCCTGGTGGGGTGAGGTGTTGATTATATGTAGAAGTGTGCGTGCTTTATTGGGCTAATGAAATAGATATGGATCCTCGTGTTTCGAAGCCGGATTTGGTAAAACGTTGCTCTGAACACCTAAGCGGCACTGGTGGTCCCCATTACAGGTTCACGGCGCCATAAGCTCGTTGAACAGGCTTTGTGTGAAATATAACAGAGTCTAGGACTGCTTTTAGTGTCCTGGTGGCCCAGAGGTAGCGTTCCCCGGTCACAATTATAATATCGTGGGTTCGAATCCTGGTGGGGTGAGGTGTTGATTATATGTAGAAGTGTGCGTGCTTTATTGGGTTAATGAAATAGATATGAATCCTCGTGTTTCGAAGCCGAATTTGGTAAAACGTTGCTCTGATCACCTAAGCGGCACGGGTGGTCCCCATTAGAGGTTCACGGCACCATAAGCTCATTGAACATGCTTTGTGTGAAATATAGCAGTCTAGGACTGCTTTTACTGTCCTGGTGGCCCAGAGGTAGCATTCACCAGTCACAATTATAAGATCGTGGGCTTGAATCCTGGTGGGGTGAGGTGTTGATTATATGTAGAAATATGCGTGCTTTATTGGGCTAATGAAATATATATCGATCCTCGTGTTTCGAAGCCGGATTTGGTAAAACGTTGCTCTGATCACCTAAGCGGCACGGCTTGTCCCCATTAGAGGTTCACGGCACCATAAGCTCATTGAACAGGCTTTGTGTGAAATATAACAGTCACGGACTGATTTTACTGTCCTGGTGGCCCAGAGGTAGCGTTCTCCAGTCACAATTATAAGATCGTGGGTTTCAATCCTGGTGGGGTGAGGTGTTGATTATATGTAGAAGTGTGCGTGCTTTATTGGGCTAATGAAATAGATATGGATCCTCGTGTTTCGAAGCCGGATTTGGTAAAACTTTACTCTGAACACCTAAGCGGCACTGGTGGTCCCCATTACAGGTTCACGGCGCCATAAGCTCTTTGAACATGCTTTGTGTGAAATATAACAGAGTCTAGGACTGCTTTTAGTGTCCTGGTGGCCCAGAGGTAGCGTTCCCCGGTCACAATTATAAGATCGTGGGTTCGAATCCTGGTGGGGTGAGGTGTTGATTATATGTAGAATTGTGTGTGCTTTATTGGGTTAATGAAATAGATATGAATCCTCGTGTTTCGAAGCCGGATTTGGTAAAACGTTGCTCTGATCACCTAAGCGGCACGGGTTGTCCCCATTAGAGGTTCACGGCACCATAAGCTCATTGAACAGGCTTTGTGTGAAATATAGCAGTCTAGGACTGCTTTTACTGTCCTGGTGGCCCAGAGGTAGCATTCACCAGTCACAATTATAAGATCGTGGGCATGAATCCTGGTGGGGTGAGGTGTTGATTATATGTAGAAGTGTGCGTGCTTTATTGGGCTAATGAAATAGATATGGATCCTCGTGTTTCGAAGCCGGATTTGGTAAAACGTTACTCTGAACACCTAAGCAGCACTGGTGGTCCCCATTACAGGTTCACACCGCCATAAGCTCGTTGAACAGGCTTTGTGTGAAATATAACAGAGTCTAGGACTGCTTTTATTGTCCTGGTGGCGCACAGGTAGCATTCCCTGGTCACAATTATCAGATTTTGGGTTCGAATCCTGGTGGGGTGAGGTGTTGATTTTATGTAGAAGTCCGCATGCTTTATTGGGCTTAAGAAATATATATATATCCTCGTGTTTCGTAGCCGGATTTGGTTTAACGTTCCTCTGGTCACCAAGCGGCACGTGTGGTACCTATTAAAGGTTCACAGCGTCATAAGCTCGTTCAAAAGGCTTTGTGTGAAATATAACAGAGTTTATTACTGCTTTTAGTGTCCTGGTGGCCCAGAGGTAGCGTTCCCCGGTCACAATTATAAGATCGTGGGTTCGAATCCTGGCGGGGTGAGGTGTTGATTATATGAAGTAGTGTGCGTGCTTTATTGGGTTAATGAAATATATATGGATTCTTGTCTTTCGAAGCAGGATTTGGTAAATCGTTGCTCTGATCACCTAAGCGGCAGGGGTGGCCCCCATTAGAGGTTCACGGCGCCATAAGCTCGTTCAAGAGGCTTTGTGTGAAATATAGCAGTGTCTCGGACTGCTTTTAGTGTCCTGGTAGCCCAGAGGTAGCGTTCCACGGTCACAATTATAAGATCGTGGATTCGAATCCTGGTGGGGTGAGGTGTTGATTACATGTAGAAATCTGCGTGCTTTATTAGGCTAATGAAATAGATATGGATCCTCGTGTTTCGAAGCCGGATTTGGTAAAACGTTACTATGAAAACCTAAGCGGCACTGGTGGTCCCCATTACAGGTTCACGGTGCCATAAGCTCGTTGAACAGGCTTTGTGTGAAATATAACAGAGTCTAAGACTGCTTTTAGTGTCCTGGTGGCTCAGCGGTAGCGTTCCCCGGTCACAATTATAAGATCGTGGGTTCGAATCCTGGTGGGGTGAGGTGTTGAATATATGTAGAAGTGTGCGTGCTTTATTGGGCTAATGAAATAGATATGGATCCTCGTGTTTCGAAGCCGGATTTGGTAAAACGTTACTCTGAAAACCTAAGCGGCACTGGTGGTCCCCATTACAGGTTCACGGTGCTATAAGCTCGTTGAACAGGCTTTGTGTGAAATATAACAGAGTCTAAGACTGCTTTTAGTGTCCTGGTGGCTCAGCGGTAGCGTTCCCCGGTCACAATTATAAGATCGTGGGTTCGAATCCTGCTGGGGTGCGGTGTTGATTATATGTAGAAGTTTGCGTGCTTTATTGGGCTAATGAAATATATATGGATCCTCGTGTTTCGAAGCCGGATTTGGTAAAACGTTGCTCTGATCACCTAAGTGGCACGGGTGGTCCCCATTAGAGGTTCACGGAGCCATAAGCTCGTTCAACAGGCTTTGTGTAAAATATAACAGCGTTTAGGACTGCTTTTAGTGTCCTGGTGCCCCAGAGGTAGCGTTCCCCGGTCACAATTATAAGATCGTGGGTTCGAATCCTGGTGGGGTGAGGTGTTGATTATATGTAGAAATATGCGTGCTTTATTGGACTAATAAAATATATATCGATCCTCATGTTTCGAAGCCGGATTTGGTAAAACGTTGCTCTGATCACCTAAGCGGCACGGGATGTCCTCATTAGAGGTTCACGGCACCATAAGCTCATTGAACAGGTTTTGTGTGAAATATAACAGAGTCTTGGACTGCTTATAGTGTCCAGTGCCTTCCAGACTGGTAGCCTCTCCCGGTCACAATTATAAGATCGTGGGTTCAAATCCTGGTGGGGTGAGGTGTTGATTATATGTAGAAATCTGCGTGCTTTATTAGGCTAATGAAATAGATATGGATCCTCATGTTTCGAAGCCGGATTTGGTAAAACATTACTCTGAACACCTGAGCGGCACTGGTGGTCCCCATTAGAGGTTCACGGCGCCATAAGCTTGTTGAACAGGCTTTATGTGAAATATAACACAGTCTAGGACTGCTTTTAGTGTCCTGGTAGCCCAGAGGTAGTGTTCATCTGTCACAATTATAAGATCGTGGGTTCGAATCCTGGTGGGGTGAGGTGTTGATTATATGTAGAAGTGTGCGTGCTTTATTGGGCTAATGAAATAGATATGGATCCTCATGTTTCGAAGCTGGATTTGGTTAAACGTTGCTCTGATCACCTAAGCGGCAGGGGTGGCCCCCATTATAGGTTCACGGCGCCATAAGCTCATTCAACAGGCTTTCTGTGAAATATAACAGAGTCTAGGACTGCTTTTATTGTCCTGGTGGCCCAGAGGTAGCATTCTCCGGTCACAATTATAAGATCGTGGGTTCATATCCTGGTGGGGTGAGGTGTTGATTATATGTAGAAGTCCACATGCTTTATTGGGCTAAAGAAATATATATGGATCCTCGTGTTTCGTAGCCGGATTTGGTAAAACGTTCCTCTGGTCACCAAGCGGCACGTGTGGTACCTATTAAAGGTTCACGGCGCCATAAGCTCGTTGAACAGGCTTTGTGTGAAATATAACAGAGTCTAGGACTGCTTTTAGTGTCCTGGTGGCCCAGAGGTAGCGTTCCCCGGTCACAATTATAAGATCGTGGGTTCGAATCCTGGAGGGGTGCGGTGTTTAATATATGTAGAAGTATGCGTGCTTTATTGGGCTAATGAAATAGATATGGATCCTCGTGTTTCGAAGCCGGATTTGGTAAGACGTTACTCTGAAAACCTAAGCGGCACTGGTGGTCTCCATTACAGGTTCACGGCGCCATAAGCTCGTTGAACAGGCTTTGTGTGAAATATAACAGAGTCTAAGACTGCTTTTAGTGTCCTTGTGGTCCACAGGTAGCATTCCCTGGTGACAATTATCAGATCTTGGGTTCGAATCCTGGTGGGGTGAGGTGTTGATTATATGTAGACGTCCGCGTGCTTTATTGGGCTAATGAAATATATATGGATCCTACGTGTTTCGATCAGCATTTGGTAAAACGTTGCTCTAATCACCTGAGCGGCACGGGTGGTCCCCATTAGAGGTTCACAGTGCCATAAGCTCGTTGAACAGGCTTTGTGTGAAATATAAACGAGTCAAGGACTGCTTTTAGTGTCCTGGTGGCCCAGAGGTAGCGTTCCCCGGTCACAATTATAAGTTCGTGGGTTCGAACTGCGGGTGAGGTGTTGATTATATGAAGTAGTGCGTGAGTGCTTTTATTGGCCGATGAAATATAGCATCTCGCCTTCGAAGCCGGATTTGGTAAAAACGTTGCTCGATCACCTGAGCGCAGGGGTGGCCTTCATTAGAGGTTCACGGCGCCATAAGCTCGTTCAACAGGCTTTGTGAGAAATTTAACAGTTTCTAGGACTGCTTTTAGTGTCCTGGTAGCCCAGAGGTAGCGTTTCCCGGTCACAATTATAAGATCGTGGATTCGAATCCTGGTGGGTTGAAGTGTTGATTATATGTACAAATCTACGTGCTTTATTAGGCTAATGAAATAGATATGGATCCTCGTGTTTCGAAGCCGGATTTGGTAAAACGTTGCTCTGATCACTTAAGCGGCACGGATGGTCCTAATTAGAGGTTCACAGCGTCATAAGCTCGTTCAACAGGCTTTGTGTGAAATATAACAGAGTCTATTACTGCTTTTAGTGTCCTGGTGGCCCAGAGGTAGCGTTCCCCGGTCACAATTATAAGATCGTGGGTTCGAATCCTGGCGGGGTGAGGTGTTGATTATATGAAGTAGTGTGCGTGCTTTATTGGGCTAATGAAATAGATATGGATCCTCGTGTTTCGAAGCCGGATTTGGTAAAACGTTACTCTGAACACCTAAGCGTCACTGGTGGTCCCCATTAGAGGTTCACGGCGCCATAAGTTCGTTGAACAGGCTTTGTGTGAAATATAACAGAGTCTAGGACTACTTTGAGTGTCCTTAGTGGCCCAGAGGTAGCGTTCCCCGGTCACAATTATAAGATCGTGGGTTCGAATCCTGGTGGGGTGAGGTGTTGAATATATGTAGAAGTGTGCGGCTTATTGGGCCACGAACAGATATGGATCTCGCGTTTCGGGTCGATTTGGTAAAAACGTTACCTGAACACCTGCCGCACTGGTGTCCCCATTAGAGGTTCACGGCGCCATAAGTTCTGTTGAATGGCTTTGTGAAATATAACAGAGTCTAAGACTGCTTTTTAGTGTCCTGGTGGTTCAGCGGTAGCGTTCCCCGGTCACAAATTATAAGATCGTGGTTCGAATCGGTGGGGTGAGGTGTTGATTATATGTAAATATGCGTGCTGCCAGGGCTAATAAAATATATATCGATCCTCATGTTTCGAAGCCGGTAAAACGTTGCTCTGATCACCTAAGCGGCACGGTTGTCCCCATTAGAGGTTCACGGCAACCAAGGCCTGGCTGAACAGGTTTTTGTGTGAAATATAACAGAGTCTTGACTGCTTAAAGTGTCCAGGTGGGCCCAGTACTGCAGCTTCCCCGGTCACAATTATAAGATCGTGGGTTCAAATCCTGGTGGGGTGAGGTGTTGATTATATGTAGAAATCTGCGTGCTTTATTAGGCTAATGAAATAGATATGGATCCTCGTGTTTCGAAGCCGGATTTGGTAAAACGTTACTCTGAACACCTGAGCGGCACTGGTGGTCCCCATTAGAGGTTCACGGCGCCATAAGCTCTTTGAACAGGCTTTATGTGAAATATAACAGAGTCTAGGACTGCTTTTAGTGTCCTGGTGGCCCAGAGGTAGCGTTCATCTGTCACAATTATAAGATCGTGGGTTCGAATCCTGGTGGGGTGAGGTGTTGATTATATGTAGAAGTGTGCGTGCTTTATTGGGCTAATGAAATAGATATGGATCCTCATGTTTCGAAGCTGGATTTAGTAAAACGTTACTCTGAACATCTAAACGTCACGGGTGGTCCCCATTACAGGTTCACGGCGCCATAAGCTCGTTGAACAGGCTTTGTGTGAAATATAACAGAGTCTAGGACTGCTTTTAGTGTCCTGGTGGTCCACAGGTAGCATTCCCTAGTCACAACTATCAGATTTTGGATTTTAATCCTGGTGGGGTGAGGTGTTGATTATATGTAGACGTCCGCGTGCTTTATTGGGCTAATGAAATATATATGGATCCTCGTGTTTCGAAGCCGGATTTGGTTAAACTTTGCTCTGATCACTTAAGCGGCAGGGGTGGCCCCCATTATAGGTTCACGGCGCCATAAACTCATTCAACAGGCTTTGTGTGAAATATAACAGAGTCTAGGACTGCTTTTATTTTCCTGGTGGCCCAGAGGTAGCATTCTCCGGTCACAATTATAAGATCGTGGGTTCGAAACCTGGTGGGGTGATGTGTTGATTATATGTAGAAGTCCGCATGCTTTATTGGGCTAAAGAAATATATATGGATCCTCGTGTTTCGTAGCCGGATTTGGTAAAACGTTCCTCAAGTCACCCAGCGGCACGTGTGGTACCTATTAAAGGTTCATGGCGCCATAAGCTCGTTGAACAGGCTTTGTGTGAAATATAACAGAGTCTAGGACTGCTTTTAGTGTCCTGGTGGCCCAGAGGTAGCGTTCCCCGGTCACAATTATAAGATCGTGGGTTCGAATCCTGGTGGGGTGCGGTGTTGAATATATGTAGAAGTGTGCGTGCTTTTTTGGGCTAATGAAATAGATATGGATCCTCGTGTTTCGAAGCCGGATTTGGTAAGACATTACTCTGAAAACCTAAGCGGCACTGGTGGTCTCCATTACAGGTTCACGGCGCCATAAGCTCGTTGAACAGGCTTTGTGTGAAATATAACAGAGTCTAGGACTGCTTTTAGTGTCCTGGTGGTCCACAGGTAGCATTCCCTGGTCACAATTATCAGATTTTGGATTTTAATCCTGGTGGGGTGAGGTGTTGATTATATGTAGACGTCTGCGTGCTTTATTGGTCTAATGAAATATATATGGATCCTCGTGTTTCGAAGCCGGATTTGCTTAAACGTTGCTCTGATCACCTAAGCGGCAGGGGTGGCCCCCATTATAGGTTCACGGCGCCATAAGCTCATTCAACAGGCTTTCTGTGAAATATAACAGAGTCTAGGACTGCTTTTATTGTCCTGGTGGCCCAGAGGTAGCATTCTCCGGTCACAATTATAAGATCGTGGGTTCGAATCCTGGTGGGGTGATGTGTTGATTATATGTAGAAGTCCGCATGCTTTATTGGGCTAAAGAAATATATATGGATCCTCGTGTTTCGTAGCCGGATTTGGTAAAACGTTCCTCAGGTCACCCAGCGGCACGTGTGGTACCTATTAAAGGTTCATGGCGCCATAAGCTCGTTGAACAGGCTTTGTGTGAAATATAACAGAGTCTAGGACTGCTTTTAGTGTCCTGGTGGCCCAGAGGTAGCGCTCCCCGGTCACAATTATAAGATCGTGGGTTCGAATCCTGGTGGGGTGCGGTGTTGAAAATATGTAGAAGTGTGCCTGCTTTATTGGGCTAATGAAATAGATATGGATCCTCTTGTTTCGAAGCCGGATTTGGTAAGACGTTACTCTGAAAACCTAAGCGGCACTGGTGGTCACCATTACAGGTTCACGGCGCCATAAGCTCGTTGAACAGGCTTTCTGTGAAATATAACAGAGTCTAAGACTGCTTATAGTGTCCTTGTGGTCCACAGGTAGCATTCCCTGGTGACAATTATCAGATCTTGGGTTCGAATCCTGGTGGGGTGAGGTGTTGATTATATGTAGACGTCCGCGTGCTTTATTGGGCTAATGAAATATATATGGATCCTACGTGTTTCGATCAGCATTTGGTAAAACGTTGCTCTAATCACCTGAGCGGCACGGGTGGTCCCCATTAGAGGTTCACAGTGCCATAAGCTCGTTGAACAGGCTTTGTGTGAAATATAAACGAGTCAAGGACTGCTTTTAGTGTCCTGGTGGCCCAGAGGTAGCGTTCCCCGGTCACAATTATAAGTTCGTGGGTTCGAATCCTGGTGGGGTGAGGTGTTGATTATATGAAGTAGTGTGAGTGCTTTATTGGGCTGATGAAATATATATGGATTCTCGTCTTTCGAAGCCGGATTTGGTAAAACGTTGCTCTGATCACCTGAGCGGCAGGGGTGGCCCCCATTAGAGGTTCACGGCGCCATAAGCTCGTTCAACAGGCTTTGTGTGAAATTTAACAGTTTCTAGGACTGCTTTTAGTGTCCTGGTAGCCCAGAGGTAGCGTTCCCCGGTCACAATTATAAGATCGTGGATTCGAATCCTGGTGGGGTGAGGTGTTGATTATATGTACAAATCTATGTGCTTTATTAGGCTAATGAAATAGATATGGATCCTCGTGTTTCGAAGCCGGATTTGGTAAAACGTTGGTCTGATCACTTAAGCGGCACGGGTGGTCCTAATTAGAGGTTCACAGCGTCATAAGCTCGTTCATCAGGCTCTGTGTGAAATATAACAGAGTCTATTACTGCTTTTAGTGTCCTGGTGGCCCAGAGGTAGCGTTCCCCGGTCACAATTATAAGATCGTGGGTTCGAATCCTGGCGGGGTGAGGTGTTGATTATATGAAGTAGTGTGCGTGCTTTATTGGGCTAATGAAATAGATATGGATCCTCGTGTTTCGAAGCCGGATTTGGTAAAACGTTACTCTGAACACCTAAGCACTGGTGGTCCCCATTAGAGGTTCACGGGCGCCCATAAGTTCGTTAGGAACAGGCTTTAGTGAAATATAACAGAGTCTAGGACTGCTTTTGGAGGTCCTTAGTGGCCTGAGGTAGCGTTCCCCGGTCACAATTATAAGATCGTGGGTTCGAACTCTGGTGGGGTGAGGTGCTGAATATATGTAGAAGTGTGCGTGCTTTATTGGGCTAATGAAATAGATATGGATCCTCGTGTTTCGAAGCCGGATTTGGTAAAACGTTACTCTGAAAACCTAAGCGGCACTGGTGGTCCCCATTACAGGTTCACGGTGCCATAAGCTCGTTGAACAGGCTTTGTGTGAAATATAACAGAGTCTAAGACTGCTTTTAGTGTCCTGGTGGCTCAGCGGTAGCGTTCCCCGGTCACAATTATAAGATCGTGGGTTCGAATCCTGGTGGGGTGAGGTGTTGATTATATGTAGAAATATGCGTGCTTTATTAGGCTAATAAAATATATATCGATCCTCATGTTTCGAAGCCGGATTTGGTAAAACGTTGCTCTGATCACCTAAGCGGCACGGGTTGTCCCCATTAGAGGTTCACGGCACCATAAGCTCATTGAACAGGTTTTTTGTGAAATATAACAGAGTCTTGGACTGCTTAAAGTGTCCAGGTGGCCCAGACTGGTAGCCTTCCCCGGTCACAATTATAAGATCGTGGGTTCAAATCCTGGTGGGGTGAGGTGTTGATTATATGTAGAAATCTGCGTGCTTTATTAGGCTAATGAAATAGATATGGATCCTCGTGTTTCGAAGCCGGATTTGGTAAAACGTTACTCTGAACACCTGAGCGGCACTGGTGGTCCCCATTAGAGGTTCACGGCGCCATAAGCTCGTTGAACAGGCTTTATGTGAAATATAACAGAGTCTAGGACTGCTTTTAGTGTCCTGGTGGCCCAGAGGTAGCGTTCCCCTGTCACAATTATAAGATCGTGGGTTCGAATCCTGGTGGGGTGAGGTGTTGATTATATGTAGAAGTGTGCGTGCTTTATTGGGCTAATGAAATAGATATGGATCCTCATGTTTCGAAGCCGGATTTGGTAAAACGTTACTCTGAACATCTAAACGTCACGGGTGGTCCCCATTACAGGTTCACGGCGCCATAAGCTCGTTGAACAGGCTTTGTGTGAAATATAACAGAGTCTAGGACTGCTTTTAGTGTCCTGGTGGTCCACAGGTAGCATTCCCTGGTCACAATTATCAGATTTTGGGTTTGAATCCTGGTGGGGTGAGGTGTTGATTATATAGAGACGTCCGCGTGCTTTATTGGGCTAATGAAATATATATGGATCCTCATGTTTCGAAGCCGGATTTGGTTAAACGTTGCTCTGATCACCTAAGCGGCAGGGGTGGCACCCATTATAGGTTCACGGCGCCATAAGCTCATTCAATAGGCTTTGTGTGAAATATAACAGAGTCTAGGACTGCTTTTATTGTCCTGGTGGCCCAGAGGTAGCATTCTCCGGTCACAATTATAAGATCGTGGGTTCATATCCTGGTGGGGTGAGGTGTTGATTATATGTAGAAGTCAGCATGCTTTATTGGGCTAAAGAAATATATATGGATCCTCGTGTTTCGTAGCCGGATTTGGTAAAACGTTGCTCTGATCACCTAAGCGGCACGGGTGGTCCCCATTAGAGGTTCACGGCGCCATAAGCTCGTTCAACAGGCTTTGTGTGAAATATAACAGAGTCTAGGACTGCTTTTATTGTCCTGGTGGTCCACAGGTAGCATTCCCTAGTCACAATTATCAGTTTTCGGGTTTGAATCCTGGTGGGGTGAGGTGTTGATTATATGTAGAAGTGTGCGTGCTTTATTGGGCTAATGAAATAGATATGGATCCTCGTGTTTCGAAGCCGGATTTGGTAAAACGTTACTCTGAAAACCTAAGCGGCACTGGTGGTCTCCATTACAGGTTCACGGCGCCATAAGCTCGTTGAACAGGCTTTGTGTGAAATATAACAGAGTCTAAGACTGCTTTTAGTGTCCTTGTGGTCCACAGGTAGCATTCCCTGGTGACAATTATCAGATCTTGGGTTCGAATCCTGGTGGGGTGAGGTGTTGATTATATGTAGACGTCCGCGTGCTTTATTGGGCTAATGAAATATATATGGATCCTACGTGTTTCGATCAGCATTTGGTAAAACGTTGCTCTAATCACCTGAGCGGCACGGGTGGTCCCCATTGGAGGTTCACAGTGCCATAAGCTCGTTGAACAGGCTTTGTGTGAAATATAACAGAGTCTAGGATTGCTTTTAGTGTCCTGGTGGCCCAGAGGTACCATTCCCCGGTCACAATTATAAGATCGTGGGTTCGAATGCTGGTGGGGTGAGGTGTTGATTATATGAAGTAGTGTGAGTGCTTTATTGGGCTGATGAAATATATATGGATTCTCGTCTTTTCAGCTGACGGTAAAAACGTTGCCTGATCACCTGAGCGCAGGGGTGGCCCCCATTAGAGGTTCACGCGCTAAAGCTCGCTCTCAACAGGTTTTGTAAAATTTAATAAAGTTTCTGTGGACTGCTTTTATGTCCTGGTAGCTCCAGAGGTAGCGTTCCCGTCACAATTATAAGATCGTGATTCGAATCCTGGTGGGTGAGGTGTTGATTATATGTACAAATCTATGTGCTTTATTAGGCTAATGAAATATATATGGATCCTCGTGTTTCGAAGCCGGATTTGGTAAAACGTTGCTCTGACCTACTAAGTGGCACGGGTGGCCCCCATTAGAGGTTCACGGAGCCATAAGCTCGTTCAACAGGCTTTGTGAAAAAATATAACAGCGTCTAGGACTGCTTTTAGTGTCCTGGTGGCCCAGAGGTAGCGTTCCCCGGTCACAATTATAAGATCGTGGGCTCTAATCCTGGTGGGGTGAGGTGTTGATTATATGTAGAAATCTGCGTGCCTTATTAGGCTAATGAAATATATATAGATCCTCGTGTTTCAAAGCCTGATTTGGTAAAACGTTGCTCTGATCACTTAAGCGGCACGGGTGGTCCTAATTAGAGGTTCACAGCGTCATAAGCTCGTTGAACAGGCTTTGTGTGAAATATAACAGTGTTTTGGACTTGTTATAGTGTCCTGGTGGCCCAGACTAGTAGTGTTCCCCAGTCACAATTATAAGATCGTGGGTTCAAATCCTGGTGGGGTGTGGTGTTGATTATATGTAGAAGCCCGTGTGCTTTATTAGGCAAATGAAATATATATGGATCCTCGTGTTTCGAAGCCGGATTTGGTAAAACGTTGCTCTGACCACCTAAGTGGCACGGGTGGCCCCCATTAGAGGTTCACGGAGCCATAAGCTCGTTCAACAGGCTTCGTGAAAAAATATAACAGCGTCTAGGACTGCTTTTAGTGTCCTGGTGGCCCAGAGGTAGCATTCCCCGGTCACAATTATAAGATCGTGGGCTCTAATCCTGGTGGGGTGAGGTGTTGATTATATGTAGAAATCTGCGTGCCTTATTAGGCTAATGAAATATATATCGATCCTCGTGTTTCAAAGCCTGATTTGGTAAACGTTGCTCTGATCACTTAAGCAGCACGGGTGGTCCTAATTAGAGGTTCACAGCGTCATAAGCTCGTTCAACAGGCTTTGTGTGAAATATATCAGAGTCTAGGACTGCCTTTAGTGTCCTGGTGGCCCAGAGGTAGCGTTCCCCGGTCACAATTATAAGATCGCGTCTGAATCTTGGTGGGTGAGGTGTTGATTATATGAAGTGCGGTTTTATGGCCACGAAATAGATATGGATCCTCGGTTTCGAAGCCGATTTGCAAAACGTTACTCTACCAATTGCTGCACTGGTGGTCCTCATTACAGGTTCACGGGCGCTATAAGCTCACGTTGAACAGGCTTTGTGTGAAATATAACAGAGTCTAGGACTGCTTTTTATTGTCCCAGGCCCACAGGTAGCATTCCTGGTCACAATTATCAGATCTTGCCCGAATCCTGGTGGGGTGAGGTGTTGATTATATGAAGAAGTCCGCGTGCTTTATTGGGCTAATAAAATTTATATGGATCCTCGTGTTTCGAAGCAGCATTTGGTAAAAGGTTGCTCTGACCACCTAAGCAGCACGGTTGGTCCCCATTAGAGGTTCACGGCGCCAAAAGCTCGTTGAACCGACTTTGTGTGAAACATAGCAGAGTCTAGGACTGATTTTAGTGTCCTGGTGGCCCAGAGGTAGCGTTCCCCGGTCACAATTATAAGATCGTGGGTTCGAATCCTGGTGGGGTGAGGTGTTGATTATATGTAGAAGTGTGCGTGCTTTATTGGGTTAATGAATTAGATATGAATCCTAGTGTTTCGAAGCCGGATTTGATAAAACGTTGCTCTGATCACCTAAGCGGCACGGATGGTCCCCATTAGAGGTTCACGGCGCCATAAGCTCGTTCAACAGGCTTTGTGTGAAATATAACAGAGTCTAGGACTGTTTTTATTGTCATGGTGGTCCACAGGTAGCATTCCCGAATCAGAATTATCAGTTTTTGGGTTTGAATCCTGGTGGGGTGAGGTGTTGATTATATGTAGACGTCCGCGTGCTTTATTGGGCTAATGAAATATATATGGATCCTTGGGTTTCGAAGCCGGATTTGGTTAAACGTTGCTCTGATCACCTAAGCGGCAGGGGTGGCCCCCATTATAGGTTCACGGTGCCATAAGCTCATTCAACAGGCTTTGTGTGAAATATAACAGAGTCTAGGACTGCTTTTATTGTCCTGGTGGCCCAGAGGTAGCATTCTCCGGTCACAATTATAAGATCGTGGGGTCATATCCTGGTGGGGTGAGGTGTTGAATATATGTAGAAGTCCGCATGCATTATTGGGCTAAAGAAATATATATGGATCCTCGTGTTTCGTAGCCGGATTTGGTAAAACGTTCCTCTGGTCACCAAGCGGCACGTTTGGTACCTATTAAATGTTCACGGCGCCATAAGCTCGCTGAACAGGCTTTGTGTGAAATATAACAGAGTCTAGGACTGCTTTTAGTGTCCTGGTGGCCCAGAGGTAGCATTCCCTGGTCAGAATTATAAGATTTTGGGTTTGACTCCTGGTGGGGTGAGGTGTTGATTGTATGTGGAAGTCTGCGTGGTGTATTGGGCTAATGAAATATATATGGAGCCTCCTCTTTCGAAGCCGGATTTGGTAAAACGTTACTCTGATCACCTAAGCGGCACGGCTGGTCCCCATTAGAGGTTCACACCGCCATAAGCTCGTTGAACAGGCTTTGTGTGAAATATATCAGAGTCTAGGACTGCTTTTAGTGTCCTGGTGGCCCAGAGGTAGCGTTCCCCGGTCACAATTATAAGATCGTGGGTTCGAATCCTGGTGGGGTGAGGTGTTGATTATATGTAAAAAATCTGCGTGTCGTATTAGGCTAATGAAATATATATCGATCCTCGTGTTTCGAAGCCTGATTTTTTTAAAACGTTGCTCTGATCACTTAAGCGGCACGGATGGTCCCCATTAGAGGTTCACGGAGCCCTAAGCTCATTGAACAGGCTTTGTGTGAAATATAACAGAGTCTAGGACTGCTTTTAGTGTCCTGGTGGTCCAGAGGTAGCATTCACTGGTCACAATTATAAGATTTTGGGTTTGAATCCTGGTGGGTTGAGGTGTTGATTATATGTAGAAGTCCGCGTGCTTTACTGGGCTAATGAAATATATATGGATCCTCGTGTTTCGAAGCCGGATTTGGTAAAACGTTGCTCTCAACACCTAAGCGGCACTGGTGGTCCCCAGTAGAGTTTCACGGCGCCATAAGCTCGTTGAACAAGCTTTGCGTGAAATATAACAGAGTCTATTACTGCTTTTAGTGTCAGGTGGTCCACAGGTAGCGTTCCCTGGTCACAATTATAAGATTTTGGGTTTGAATCCTGCTGGGGTGAGGTGTTGATTATATGTAGAAGTCCGTGTGCTTTTTTGGGCTACTGAAATATATATGGATCCTCGTTTTTCGAAACCGGATTTGGTAAACGTTGCTCTGATCACCTAAGTGGCACGGGTGGTCCCCATTAGAGGTTCACGGCGCCATAAGCTCGTTCAACAGGCTTTGTGTGAAATATAACAGCGTTCTAGGACTGCTTTCTGTGTCCTGGTGGCCCAGAGGTAGCGTTTCCCGGTCACAATTATAAGATCATGGGTTTGAATCCTGGTGGGGTGAGGTGTTGATTATATTTAGAAGTCCGCGTGCTTTATTGGGCTAATGTAATATACATGGGTCCTCGTGTTTCGAAGCCGGATTTGGTAAAACGTTGCTCTGATCACCTAAGCGGCACGGGTGGTCCCTATTAGAGGTTCACACCGTCATAAGCTCGTTGAACAGGCTTTGTGTGAAATATAGCAGAGTCAAGGACTTCTTTTATTGTCCTGGTAGCCCAGAGGCAGCCTTCCCCGGTCACAATTATAAGATCGTGGGTTCGAATTCTGGTGGGGTGAGGTGTTGATTATATGTAGAAGCCCGCGTGCTTTATTGGGCTAATGAAATTTATATGGATCCTCGTGTTTCGAAGCCGGATTTGGTAAAACGTTGCTCTGAAACCCTAAGTGGCACTGGTGGTCCCCATTAGAGCTTCATGGCGCCATAATCTCGTTGAACAAGCTTTGTGTGAAATATAACAGAGTCTAGGACTGCTTTTAGTCCCCTGGTGGCCCAGAGGTAGCGTTTCCCGGTCACAATTATAAGATTGTGGGTTCGAATCCTGGTGGGGTGAGGTGTTGATTATATGTAGAAGTCCGCGTGCTTTATTGGGCTAATGAAATATATATGGATCCTCGTGTTTCGAAGCCGGGTTTGGTAAAACGTTGCTCTGAACACCTAAGCGGCACTGGTGGTTCCCAGTAGAGGATCACGGCGCCATAAGCTCGTTGAACAGGCTTTGCGTGAAATGTAACAGAGTCTAGGACTGCTTTAAGTGTCCTGCTGGCTCAGCGGTAGCGTTCCCCGGTCACAATTATAAGATCGTGGGTTCGAATCCTGGTGGGGTGAGGTGTTGATTATATGTAGAAATCTGCGTGCCTTATTAGGCTAATGAAATATATATCGATCCTCGTGTTTCAAAGCCTGATTTGGTAAAACGTTGCTCTGATCACTTAAGCGGCACGGGTGGTCCTAATTAGAGGTTCACAGCGTCATAAGCTCGTTGAACAGGCTTTGTGTGAAATATAACAGTGTTTTGGACTGCTTATAGTGTCCTGGTGGCCCAGACTAGTAGTGTTCCCCAGTCACAATTATAAGATCGTGGGTTCAAATCCTGGTGGGGTGTGGTGTTGATTATATGTAGAAGCCCGTGTGCTTTATTAGGCAAATGAAATATATATGGATCCTCGTGTTTCGAAGCCGGATTTGGTAAAACGTTGCTCTGACCACCTAAGTGGCACGGGTGGCCCCCATTAGAGGTTCACGGAGCCATAAGCTCGTTCAACAGGCTTTGTGAAAAAATATAACAGCGTCTAGGACTGCTTTTAGTGTCCTGGTGGCCCAGAGGTAGCGTTCCCCGGTCACAATTATAAGATCGTGGGCTCTAATCCTGGTGGGGTGAGGTGTTGATTATATGTAGAAATGTGAGTGCTTTATTAGGCTAATGAAATATATATGGATTCTCGTCTTTCGAAGCCGGATTTGGTAAAACGTTGCTCTGATCACCTAAGCGGCAGGGGTGGCCCCCATTAGAGGTTCACGGCGCCATAAGCTCGTTCAACAGGCTTTGTGTGAAATATAACAGTTTCTAGGACTGCTTTTAGTGTCCTGGTAGCCCAGAGGTAGCGTTCCCCGGTCACAATTATAAGATCGTGGTTCGAATCCTGGTGGGGTGAGGTGTTGATTATATGTAGAAATCTACGTGCTTTATTAGGCTAATGAAATAGATATGGATCCTCGTGTTTCGAAGCCGGATTTGGTAAAACGTTGCTCTGATCACTTAAGCGGCACGGGTGGTCCTAATTAGAGGTTCACAGCGTCATAAGCTCGTTCAACAGGCTTTGTGTGAAATATAACAGAGTCTATTACTGCTTTTAGTGTCCTGGTGGCCCAGAGGTAGCGTTCCCCGGTCACAATTATAAGATCGTGGGTTCGAATCCTGGTGGGGTGAGGTGTTGATTATATGAAGTAGTGTGCGTGCTTTATTGGGCAAATGAAATATATATTGTTTCTCGTCTTTCGAAGCCGGATTTGGTAAAACGTTGCTCTGATCACCTAAGCGGCAGGGGTGGCCCCCATTAGAGGTTCACGGCGCCATAAGCTTGTTCAACAGGCTTTGTGTGAAATATAACAGTTTCTACGACTGGTTTTAGTGTCCTGGTGGCCCAGAGGTAGCGTTCCCCGGTCACAATTATAAGATCGTGGGTTTGAATCATGGTGGGGTGAGGTGTTGAATATATGTAGAAGTGTGCCTGCTTTATTGGGCTAATGAAATAGATATGGATCCTCGTGTTTCGAAGCCGGATTTGGTAAAACGTTTTTCTGAAAACCTAAGCGGCACTGGTGGTCCCCATTACAGGTTCACGGCGCCATAAGCTCGTTGAACGGGCTTTGTGTGAAATATAACAGAGTCTAAGACTGCTTTTAGTGTCCTGGTGGCCCAGAGGTAGCATTCCCCGGTCACAATTATAAGATCGTGGGTTCGAATCCTGGTGGGGTGAGGTGTTGATTATATGTAGAAGTGTGCGTGCTTTATTGGGTTAATGAAATAGATATGAATCCTAGTGTTTCGAAGCCGGATTTGGTAAAACGTTGCTCTGATCACCTAAGCGGCACGGATGGTCCCCATTAGAGGTTCACGGCGCCATAAGCTCGTTGAACAGGCTTTGTTTGAAATATAACAGAGTCTAGGACTGCTTTTAGTGTCCTGGTGGCCCAGAGGTAGCGTTCCCCGATCACAATTATAAGATCGTGGGTTCGAATCCTGGTGGGGTGAGGTGTTGATTATATGTAGAAGTGTGCGTGCTTTATTGGGCTAATGAAATATATATGGATCCTCGTGTTTCCAATCAGCATTTGGTAAAACGTTGCTCTGATCACCTGAGCGGCACGGGTGGTCCCCATTAGAGGTTCACAGTGCCATAAGCTCGTTGAACAGGCTTTGTGTGAAATATAACAGAGTCTAGGACTGCTTTTAGTGTCCTGGTGGCCCAGAGGTACCATTCCCCGGTCACAATTATAAGATCGTGGGTTCGAATCCTGGTGGGGTGAGGTGTTGATTATATGTAGAAATATGCGTGCTTTATTAGGCTAATGAAATAGATATGAATCCTCGTGTTTCGAAGCCGGATTTGGTAAAACGTTGCTCTGATCACCTAAGCGGCACGGGTGGTCCCATTAGAGGTTCACGGCGCCATAAGCTCGTTCAACAGGCTTTGTGTGAAATATAACAGAGTCTATGAGTGCTTTTATTGTCCTGGTGGTCCACAGGCAGCATTCCCTAGTCACAATTATCAGTTTTTGGGTTTGAATCCTGGTGGGGTGAGGTGTTGATTATATGTAGAAATATGCGTGCTTTATTGGGCTAATGAAATATATATCGATCCTCGTGTTTCGAAGCCGGATTTGGTAAAACGTTGCTCTGATCACCTAAGCGGCACGGCTTGTCCCCATTAGAGGTTCACGGCACCATAAGCTCATTGAACAGGCTTTGTGTGAAATATAACAGTCTAGGACTGATTTTACTGTCCTGGTGGCCCAGAGGTAGCGTTCTCCAGTCACAATTATAAGATCGTGGGTTTCAATCCTGGTGGGGTGAGGTGTTGATTATATGTAGAAGTGTGCGTGCTTTATTGGGCTAATGAAATAGATATGGATCCTCGTGTTTCGAAGCCGGATTTGGTAAAACGTTACTCTGAACACCTAAGTGGCACTGGTGGTCCCCATTACAGGTTCACGGCGCCATAAGCTCGTTGAACAGGCTTTGTGTGAAATATAACAGAGTCTAGGACTGCTTTTAGTGTCCTGGTGGCCCAGAGGTAGCGTTCCCGGTCACAATTATAAGATCGTGGGTTCGAATCCTGGTGGGGTGAGGTGTTGATTATATGTAGAAGTGTGCGTGCTTTATTGGGTTAATGAAATAGATATGAATCCTCGTGTTTCGAAGCCGGATTTGGTAAAACGTTGCTCTGATCACCTAAGCGGCACGGGTGGTCCCCATTAGAGGTTCACGGCGCCATAAGCTCGTTCAACAGGCTTTGTGTGAAATATAACAGAGTCTAGGACTGCTTTTATTGTCCTGGTGGTCCACAGGTAGCATTCCCTAGTCACAATTATCAGTTTTCGGGTTTGAATCCTGGTGGGGTGAGGTGTTGATTATATGTAGAAATATGCATGCTTTATTGGGCTAATGAAATATATATCGATCCTCGTGTTTCGAAGCCGGATTTGGTAAAACGTTGCTCTGATCACCTAAGCGGCACGGGTTGTCCCCATTAGAGGTTCACTGCACCATAAGCTCATTGAACAGGCTTTGTGTGAAATATAGCAGTCTAGGACTGCTTTTACTGTCCTGGTGGCCCAGAGGTAGCATTCCCTGGTCACAATTATCAGATTTGGGTTCAAATCCTGGTGGGGTGAGGTGTTGATTATATGTAGAAGTCCGCATGCTTTATTGGGCTAATGAAATATATATATATCCTCGTGTTTCGTGGCCGGATTTGGTTTAACGTTCCTCTGGTCACCAAGCGGCACGTGTGGTACCTATTAGAGGTTCACAGCGTCATAAGCTCGTTCAACAGGCTTTGTGTGAAATATAAAGAGTCTATTACTGCTTTTAGTGTCCTGGTGGCCCAGAGGTAGCGTTCCCGGTCACAATTATAAGATCGTGGGTTCGAATCCTGGTGGGGTGAGGTGTTGATTATATGAAGTAGTGTGCGTGCTTTATTGGGCTAATGAAATATATATGGATTCTCGTCTTTCGAAGCAGGATTTGGTAAATCGTTGCTCTGATCACCTAAGCGGCAGGGGTGGCCCCCATTAGAGGTTCACGGCGCCATAAGCTCGTTCAAGAGGCTTTGTGTGAAATATAGCAGTGTCTAGGACTGCTTTTAGTGTCCTGGTGGCGCACAGGTAGCATTCCCTGGTCACAATTATCAGATTTTGGGTTCGAATCCTGGTGGGGTGAGGTGTTGATTATATGTAGAAGTCCGCATGCTTTATTGGGCTAAAGAAATATATATATATCCTCGTGTTTCGTAGCCGGATTTGGTTTAACGTTCCTCTGGTCACCAAGCGGCACGTGTGGTACCTATTAAAGGTTCACAGCGTCATAAGCTCGTTCAACAGGCTTTGTGTGAAATATAACAGAGTCTATTACTGCTTTTAGTGTCCTGGTGGCCCAGAGGTAGCGTTCCCCGGTCACAATTATAAGATCGTGGGTTCGAATCCTGGCGGGGTGAGGTGTTGATTATATGAAGTAGTGTGCGTGCTTTATTGGGCTAATGAAATATATATGGATTCTCGTCTTTCGAAGCAGGATTTGGTAAATCGTTGCTCTGATCACCTAAGCGGCAGGGGTGGCCCCCATTAGAGGTTCACGGCGCCATAAGCTCGTTCAAGAGACTTTGTGTGAAATATAGCAGTGTCTAGGACTGCTTTTAGTGTCCTGGTAGCCCAGAGGTAGCGTTCCCCGGTCACAATTATAAGATCGTGGATTCGAATCCTGGTGGGGTGAGGTGTTGATTACATGTAGAAATCTGCGTGCTTTATTAGGCTAATGAAATAGATATGGATCCTCGTGTTTCGAAGCCGGATTTGGTAAAACGTTACTCTGAACACCTATGCGGCACTGGTGGTCCCCATTAGAGGTTCACGGCGCCATAAGTTCGTTGAACAGGCTTTGTGTGAAATATAACAGAGTCTAGGACTGCTTTGAGTGTCCTTAGTGGCCCAGAGGTAGCGTTCCCCGGTCACAATTATAAGATCGTGGGTTCGAATCCTGGTGGGGTGAGGTGTTGAATATATGTAAAAGTGTGCGTGCTTTATTGGGCTAATGAAATAGATATGGATCCTCGTGTTTCGAAGCCGGATTTGGTAAATCGTTACTCTGAAAACCTAAGCGGCACTGGTGGTCCCCATTACAGGTTCACGGTGCCATAAGCTCGTTGAACAGGCTTTGTGTGAAATATAACAGAGTCTAAGACTGCTTTTAGTGTCCTGGTGGCTCAGCGGTAGCGTTCCCCGGTCACAATTATAAGATCGTGGGTTCGAATCCTGGTGGGGTGCGGTGTTGATTATATGTAGAAGTTTGCATGCTTTATTGGGCTAATGAAATATATATGGATCCTCGTGTTTCGAAGCCGGATTTGGTAAAACGTTGCTCTGATCACCTAAGTGGCACGGGAGGTCCCCATTAGAGGTTCACGGAGCCATAAGCTCGTTCAACAGGCTTTGTGTAAAATATAACAGCGTTTAGGACTGCTTTTAGTGTCCTGGTGCCCCAGAGGTAGCGTTCCCCGGTCACAATTATAAGATCGTGGGTTCGAATCCTGGTGGGGTGAGGTGTTGATTATATGTAGAAATATGCGTGCTTTATTAGGCTAATAAAATATATATCGATCCTCATGTTTCGAAGCCGGATTTGGTAAAACGTTGCTCTGATCACCTAAGCGGCACGGGTTGTCCCCATTAGAGGTTCACGGCACCATAAGCTCATTGAACAGGTTTTGTGTGAAATATAACAGAGTCTTGGACTGCTTATAGTGTCCAGGAGGCCCAGACTGGTAGCCTCCCCGGTCACAATTATAAGATCGTGGGTTCAAATCCTGGTGGGGTGAGGTGTTGATTATATGTAGAAATCTGCGTGCTTTATTAGGCTAATGAAATAGATATGGATCCTCGTGTTTCGAAGCCGGATTTGGTAAAACGTTACTCTGAACACCTGAGCGGCACTGGTGGTCCCCATTAGAGGTTCACGGCACCATAAGCTCGTTGAACAGGCTTTATGTGAAATATAACAGAGAATAGGACTGCTTTTAGTGTCCTGGTGGCCCAGAGGTAGCGTTCCCCTGTCACAATTATAAGATCGTGGGTTCGAATCCTGGTGGGGTGAGGTGTTGATTATATGTAGAAGTGTGCGTGCTCTATTGGGCTAATGAAATAGATATGGATCCTCATGTTTCGAAGCCGGATTTGGTAAAACGTTACTCTGAACATCTAAACGTCACGGGTGGTCCCCATTACAGGTTCACGGCGCCATAAGCTCGTTGAACAGGCTTTGTGTGAAATATAACAGAGTCTAGGACTGCTTTTAGTGTCCTGGTGGTCCACAGGTAGCATTCCCTGGTCACAATTATCAGATTTTGGATTTTAATCCTGGTGGGGTGAGGTGTTGATTATATGTAGACGTCTGCGTGCTTTATTGGGCTAATGAAATATATATGGATCCTCGTGTTTCGAAGCCGGATTTGGTTAAACGTTGCTCTGATCACCTAAGCGGCAGGGGTGGCCCCCATTATAGGTTCACGGCGCCATAAGCTCATTCAACAGGCTTTCTGTGAAATATAACAGAGTCTAGGACTGCTTTTATTGTCCTGGTGGCCCAGAGGTAGCATTCTCCGGTCACAATTATAAGATCGTGGGTTCGAATCCTGGTGGGGTGATGTATTGATTATATGTAGAAGTCCGCATGCTTTATTGGGCTAAAGAAATATATATGGATCCTCGTGTTTCGTAGCCGGATTAGGTAAAACGTTCCTCAGGTCACCCAGCGGCACGTGTGGTACCTATTAAAGGTTCACGGCGCCATAAGCTCGTTGAACAGGCTTTGTGTGAAATATAACAGAGTCTAGGACTGCTTTTAGTGTCCTGGTGGCCCAGAGGTAGCGTTCCCCGGTCACAATTATAAGATCGTGGGTTCGAATCCTGGGGGTGCGGTGTTGAATATATGTAGAAGTGTGCGTGCTTTATTGGGCTAATGAAATAGATATGGATCCTCGTGTTTCGAAGCCGGATTTGGTAAGACGTTACTCTGAAAACCTAAGCGGCACTGGTGGTCTCCATTACAGGTTCACGGCGCCATAAGCTCGTTGAACAGGCTTTGTGTGAAATATAACAGAGTCTAAGACTGCTTTTAGTGTCCTTGTGGTCCACAGGTAGCATTCCCTGGTGACAATTATCAGATCTTGGGTTCGAATCCTGGTGGGGTGAGGTGTTGATTATATGTAGACGTCCGCGTGCTTTATTGGGCTAATGAAATATATATGGATCCTACGTGTTTCGATCAGCATTTGGTAAAACGTTGCTCTAATCACCTGAGCGGCACGGGTGGTCCCCATTAGAGGTTCACAGTGCCATAAGCTCGTTGAACAGGCTTTGTGTGAAATATAACAGAGTCTAGGATTGCTTTTAGTGTCCTGGTGGCCCAGAAGTACCATTCCCCGGTCACAATTATAAGATCGTGGGTTCGAATGCTGGTGGGGTGAGGTGTTGATTATATGTAGAAATATGCGTGCTTTATTAGGCTAATGAAATATATATCGATCCTCGTGTTTCGAAGCGGGATTTGGTAAAACGTTGCTCTGATCATCTAAGCGGCACGTTGGTCCCCATTAGAGGTTCACGGCACGATAAGCTCATTGAAAATAAGGCTTTGTGTGAAATATAACAGAGTCTAGGACTGCTTTTAGTGTCCTGGTGGCCCAGAGGTAGCGTTCCCCGGTCACAATTATAAGTTTGTGGGCTCTAATCCTGGTGGGGTGAGGTGTTCATTATATGTAGAAATCTGCGTGCCTTATTAGGCTAATGAAATATATATCGATCCTCGTGTTTCAAAGCCTGATTTGGTAAAACGTTGCTCTGATCACTTAAGCGGCACGGGTGGTCCTAATTAGAGGTTCACAGCGTCATAAGCTCGTTGAACAGGCTTTGTGTGAAATATAACAGTGTTTTGGACTGCTTATAGTGTCCTGGTGGCCCAGACTAGTAGTGTTCTCCAGTCACAATTATAAGATCGTGGGTTCAAATCCTGGTGGGGTGTGGTGTTGATTATATGTAGAAGCCCGTGTGCTTTATTAGGCAAATGAAATATATATGGATCCTCGTGTTTCGAAGCCGGATTTGGTAAAACGTTGCTCTGACCACCTAAGTAGCACGGGTGGCCCCCATTAGAGGTTCACGGAGCCATAAGCTCGTTCAACAGGCTTTGTGAAAAAATATAACAGCGTCTAGGACTGCTTTTAGTGTCCTGGTGGCCCAGAGGTAGCGTTCCCCGGTCACAATTATAAGATCGTGGGCTCTAATCCTGGTGGGGTGAGGTGTTGATTATATGAAGTAGTGTGAGTGCTTTATTGGGCTAATGAAATATATATGGATTCTCGTCTTTCGAAGCCGGATTTGTTAAAACGTTGCTCTGATCACCTAAGCGGCAGGGGTGGCCCCCATTAGAGGTTCACGGCGCCATAAGCTCGTTCAACAGGCTTTGTGTGAAATTTAACAGTTTCTAGGACTGCTTTTAGTGTCCTGGTAGCCCAGAGGTAGCGTTCCCCGGTCACAATTATAAGATCGTGGATTCGAATCCTGGTGGGGTGAGATGTTGATTATATGTACAAATCTACGTGCTTTATTAGGCTAATGAAATAGATATGGATCCTTGTGTTTCGAAGCCGGATTTGGTAAAACGTTGCTCTGATCACTTAAGCGGCACGGGTGGTCCTAATTAGAGGTTCACAGCGTCATAAGCTCGTTCAACAGGCTTTGTGTGAAATATAACAGAGTCTATTACTGCTTTTAGTGTCCTGGTGGCCCAGAGGTAGCGTTCCCCGGTCACAATTATAAGATCGTGGATTCGAATCCTGGTGGGGTGAGGTGTTGATTATATGAAGTAGTGTGCGTGCTTTATTGGGCAAATGAAATATATATTGTTTCTCGTCTTTCGAAGCCGGATTTGGTAAAACGTTGCTCTGATCACCTAAGCGGCAGGGGTGGCCCCCATTAGAGGTTCACGGCGCCATAAGCTTGTTCAACAGGCTTTGTGTGAAATATAACAGTTTCTACGACTGCTTTTAGTGTCCTGGTGGCCCAGAGGTAGCGTTCCCCGGTCACAATTATAAGATCGTGGGTTCGAATCCTGGTGGGGTGAGGTGTTGAATATATGTAGAAGTGTGCCTGCTTTATTGGGCTAATGAAATAGATATGGATCCTCGTGTTTCGAAGCCGGATTTGGTAAAACGTTTTTCTGAAAACCTAAGCGGCACTGGTGGTCCCCATTACAGGTTCACGGCGCCATAAGCTCGTTGAACAGGCTTTGTGTGAAATATAACAGAGTCTAAGACTGCTTTTAGTGTCCTGGTGGTCCACAGGTAGCATTCCCTGGTGATAATTATCAGATCTTGGGTTCGAATCCTGGTGGGGTGAGGTGTTGATTATATGTAGACGTCCGCGTGCTTTATTGGGCTAATGAAATATATATGGATCCTCGTGTTTCCAATCAGCATTTGTTAAAACGTTGCTCTGATCACCTGAGCGGCACGGGTGGTCCCCATTACAGGTTCACAGTGCCATAAGCTCGTTGAACACGCTTTGTGTGAAATATAACAGAGTCTAGGACTGCTTTTAGTGTCCTGGTGGCCCAGAGGTACCATTCCCCGGTCACAATTATTAGATCGTAGGTTCGAATCCTGGTGGGGTGAGGTGTTGATTATATGTAGAAATCCGCGTGCTTTATTAGGCTAATGAAATAGATATGAATCCTCGTGTTTCGAAGCCGGATTTGGTAAAACGTTGCTCTGATCACCTAAGCGGCACGGGTGGTCCCCATTAGAGGTTCACGGCGCCATAAGCTCGTTCAACAGGCTTTGTGTGAAATATAACAGAGTCTATGAGTGCTTTTATTGTCCTGGTGGTCCACAGGCAGCATTCCCTAGTCACAATTATCAGTTTTTGGGTTTGAATCCTGGTGGGGTGAGGTGTTGATTATATGTAGACATATGCGTGCTTTATTGGGCTAATGAAATATATATCGATCCTCGTGTTTCGAAGCCGGATTTGGTAAAACGTTGCTCTGATCACCTAAGCGGCACGGCTTGTCCCCATTAGAGGTTCACGGCACCATAAGCTCATTGAACAGGCTTTGTGTGAAATATAACAGTCTAGGACTGATTTTACTGTCCTGGTGGCCCAGAGGTAGCGTTCTCCAGTCACAATTATAAGATCGTGGGTTTCAATCCTGGTGGGGTGAGGTGTTGATTATATGTAGAAGTGTGCGTGCTTTATTGGGCTAATGAAATAGATATGGATCCTCGTGTTTCGAAGCCGGATTTGGTAAAACGTTACTCTGAACACCTAAGCGGCACTGGTGGTCCCCATTACAGGTTCACGGCGCCATAAGCTCGTTGAACAGGCTTTGTGTGAAATATAACAGAGTCTAGGACTGCTTTTAGTGTCCTGGTGGCCCAGAGGTAGCGTTCCCCGGTCACAATTATAAGATCGTGGGTTCGAATCCTGGTGGGGTGAGGTGTTGATTATATGTAGAAGTGTGCGTGCTTTATTGGGTTAATGAAATAGATATGAATCCTCGTGTTTCGAAGCCGGATTTGGTAAAACGTTGCTCTGATCACCTAAGCGGCACGGGTGGTCCCCATTAGAGGTTCACGGCGCCATAAGCTCGTTCAACAGGCTTTGTGTGAAATATAACAGAGTCTAGGACTGCTTTTATTGTCCTGGTGGTCCACAGGTAGCATTCCCTAGTCACAATTATCAGTTTTCGGGTTTGAATCCTGGTGGGGTGAGGTGTTGATTATATGTAGAAATATGCATGCTTTATTGGGCTAATGAAATATATATCGATCCTCGTGTTTCGAAGCCGGATTTGGTAAAACGTTGCTCTGATCACCTAAGCGGCACGGGTTGTCCCCATTAGAGGTTCACTGCACCATAAGCTCATTGAACAGGCTTTGTGTGAAATATAGCAGTCTAGGACTGCTTTTACTGTCCTGGTGGCCAAGAGGTAGCATTCCCTGGTCACAATTATCAGATTTTGGGTTCAAATCCTGGTGGGGTGAGGTGTTGATTATATGTAGAAGTCCGCATGCTTTATTGGGCTAAGGAAATATATATATATCCTCGTGTTTCGTGGCCGGATTTGGTTTAACGTTCCTCTGGTCACCAAGCGGCACGTGTGGTACCTATTAAAGGTTCACAGCGTCATAAGCTCGTTCAACAGGCTTTGTGTGAAATATAACAGAGTCTATTACTGCTTTTAGTGTCCTGGTGGCCCAGAGGTAGCGTTCCCCGGTCACAATTATAAGATCGTGGGTTCGAATCCTGGCGGGGTGAGGAGTTGATTATATGAAGTAGTGTGCGTGCTTTATTGGGCTAATGAAATATATATGGATTCTCGTCTTTTCAAGCAGGATTTGTAAATCGTTGTTTGATCACCTGCTGCAATTTCATTAGAGGTTCACACGGTGCCATAAGCTCGCCTGGAGGCTGGTGTGAAATATAGTGTTCATAGATCGTTTTGTCCTGGTGGCCCACAGGTAGCATTCCCTGGTCACAATTATCAGATTTTGGGTTCGAATCCTGGTGGGGTGAGGTGTTGATTATATGTAGATGTCCGCATGCTTTATTGGGCTAAAGAAATATATATGGATCCTCCTGTTTCGTAGCCGGATGATTAAAACGTTCCTCTGGTCACCAAGCGGCACGTGTGGTACCTATTAAAGGTTCACAGCGTCATAAGCTCGTTCAACAGGCTTTGTGTGAAATATAACAGAGTCTATTACTGCTTTTAGTGTCCTGGTGGCCCAGAGGTAGCGTTCCCCGGTCACAATTATAAGATCGTGGGTTCGAATCCTGGCGGGGTGAGGTGTTGATTATATGAAGTAGTGTGCGTGCTTTATTGGGCTAATGAAATATATATGGATTCTCGTCTTTCGAAGCAGGATTTGGTAAATCGTTGCTTTGATCACCTAAGCGGCAGGGGTGGCCCCCATTAGAGGTTCACGGCGCCATAAGCTCGTTCAAGAGACTTTGTGTGAAATATAGCAGTGTCTAGGACTGCTTTTAGTGTCCTGGTAGCCCAGAGGTAGCGTTCCCCGGTCACAATTATAAGATCGTGGATTCGAATCCTGGTGGGGTGAGGTGTTGATTACATGTAGAAATCTGCGTGCTTTTTTAGGCTAATGAAATAGATATGGATCCTCGTGTTTCGAAGCCGGATTTGGTAAAACGTTACTCTGAACACCTATGCGGCACTGGTGGTCCCCATTAGAGGTTCACGGCGCCATAAGTTCGTTGAACAGGCTTTGTGTGAAATATATCAGAGTCTAGGACTGCTTTGAGTGTCCTTAGTGGCCCAGAGGTAGCGTTCCCCGGTCACAATTATAAGATCGTGGGTTCGAATCCTGGTGGGGTGAGGTGTTGAATATATGTAAAAGTGTGCGTGCTTTATTGGGCTAATGAAATAGATATGGATCCTCGTGTTTCGAAGCCGGATTTGGTAAATCGTTACTCTGAAAACCTAAGCGGCACTGGTGGTCCCCATTACAGGTTCACGGTGCCATAAGCTCGTTGAACAGGCTTTGTGTGAAATATAACAGAGTCTAAGACTGCTTTTAGTGTCCTGGTGGCTCAGCGGTAGCGTTCCCCGGTCACAATTATAAGATCGTGGGTTCGAATCCTGGTGGGGTGCGGTGTTGATTATATGTAGAAGTTTGCGTGCTTTATTGGGCTAATGAAATATATATGGATCCTCGTGTTTCGAAGCCGGATTTGGTAAAACGTTGCTCTGATCACTTAAGTGGCACGGGTGGTCCCCATTAGAGGTTTACGGAGCCATAAGCTCGTTCAACAGGCTTTGTGTAAAATATAACAGCGTTTAGGACTGCTTTTAGAGTCCTGGTGCCCCAGAGGTAGCGTTCCCCGGTCACAATTATAAGATCGTGGGTTCGAATCCTGGTGGGGTGAGGTGTTGATTATATGTAGAAATATGCGTGCTTTATTAGGCTAATAAAATATATATCGATCCTCATGTTTCGAAGCCGGATTTGGTAAAACGTTGCTCTGATCACCTAAGCGGCACGGGTTGTCCCCATTAGAGGTTCACGGCACCATAAGCTCATTGAACAGGTTTTGTCTGAAATATAACAGAGTCTTGGACTGCTTATAGTGTCCAGGAGGCCCAGACTGGTAGCCTCCCCGGTCACAATTATAAGATCGTGGGTTCAAATCCTGGTGGGGTGAGGTGTTGATTATATGTAGAAATGTGCGTGCTTTATTAGGCTAATGAAATAGATATGGATCCTCGTGTTTCGAAGCCGGATTTGGTAAAACGTTACTCTGAACACCTGAGCGGCACTGGTGGTCCCCATTAGAGGTTCACGGCGCCATAAGCTCGTTGAACAGGCTTTATGTGAAATATAACAGAGTCTAGGACTGCTTTTAGTGTCCTGGTGGTCCAGAGGTAGCGTTCATCTGTCACAATTATAAGATCGTGGGTTCGAATCCTGGTGGGGTGAGGTGTTGATTATATGTAGAAGTGTGCGTGCTTTATTGGGCTAATGAAATAGATATGGATCCTCATGTTTCGAAGCTGGATTTGGTAAAACGTTACTCTGAACATCTAAACGTCACGGGTGGTCCCCATTACAGGTTCACGGCGCCATAAGCTCGTTGAACAGGCTTTGTGTGAAATATAACGGAGTCTAGGACTGCTTTTAGTGTCCTGGTGGTCCACAGGTAGCATTCCCTGGTCACAATTATCAGATTTTGGATTTTAATCCTGGTGGGGTGAGGTGTTGATTATATGTAGACGTCTGCGTGCTTTATTGGGCTAATGAAATATATATGGATCCTCGTGTTTCGAAGCCGGATTTGGTTAAACGTTGCTCTGATCACCTAAGCGGCAGGGGTGGCCCCCATTATAGGTTCACGGCGCCATAAGCTCATTCAACAGGCTTTCTGTGAAATATAACAGAGTCTAGGACTGCTTTTATTGTCCTGGTGGCCCAGAGGTAGCATTCTCCGGTCACAATTATAAGATCGTGGGTTCGAAACCTGGTGGGGTGATGTGTTGATTATATGTAGAAGTCCGCATGCTTTATTGGGCTAAAGAAATATATATGGATCCTCGTGTTTCGTAGACGGATTTGGTAAAACGTTCCTCAGGTCACCCAGCGGCACGTGTGGTACATATTAAAGGTTCATGGCGCCATAAGCTCGTTGAACAGGCTTTGTGTGAAATATAACAGAGTCTAGGACTGCTTTTAGTGTCCTGGTGGCCCAGAGGTAGCGTTCCCCGGTCACAATTATAAGATCGTGGGTTCGAATCCTGGTGGGGTGCGGTGTTGAATATATGTAGAAGTGTGCATGCTTTATTGGG
>NW_024722710.1:0-8730 GCF_018991925.1 Homarus americanus | reverse complement strand
AGTGAAAGTTCTCCTGCAAAGTACATTGTTGTGAGTGTTTCCATGGTTTTCACCCGACTAGATAATTAGTTTGTTAGTGTTTATGGTCATATGTTGTTCATAGGTTAATTAAATAGGTTTTCTGTTGTAAGACTTAAAACATAACAATGTACCTGAGTTATTGACAGAATTGTTGCTCACACAAATTTAATGTAGTGGACCATGTATTCAGTAATCAGCAAGCTCAGAGGTACCTATAATGTGATTTTAGCAAAATCTAATTTGGCCAAAAATGTAAGTCTAATAATACCTTAAATTTTTGGACCAAAATATACTTTTTCTCAGAATTGAAATTTAAGGGGTTTAACTAATTAAGTACATTCAGAATAACACACAAACCCTAAATCACCTTGGAATCCCATAATTGATGAGTAATTAGCATTGAAAAATGTCATTCAAATCTTAAGGGTCATTATGACTAATTACTCTGCAAATGTATCAGTGGACCATGTAGTCTGATCAACAAGCTCAGGAGTACCTATAATGTGATTTTTGGCAAATTTAATTTTGGACAAAAGCGTAAGTCTAATGCCTTACAAAATTTTGACCAAAATATACTTTCTCAAATTGAAATTTAGGGTTTAACTAATAAAGTACATTCAGAAGAACACACAAACCTAAATCACACCTTGGAATCCCATAGTTTTTGAGTAATTAGCATTGACATTTTGGATGCTAGTGCTCATCAACATGGGTTCAGAATAAATTTAGGACTGTGAAAAAAGTATGAATGGAGCACTAGTGGTAATGCTGGCACTGGTGCTAGTGTTGAGTACAGGTGCTGGTGGTGGTGTGATGCTGAGGTGTGTGCTATGGTGCTGGTGTTGTGCTGGTGTTGAGGTGGTGATGCTTGGTGTTGATGCTGATTGAGTGTTACTGGTGTTGGTGGTGTGCTGGTGGGTGGTATTGTGCTGGTGTTGGGTGGTGAGTACAGTGTTGAATGTGTGCTGGTGTTGGTGCTGTGCTGGTGTTGGTCTTGATACTGGTGTTGGTGTGTGGAAGTGGTGGTGTTGTATGGTGTTGAGGTGATTGTGCTGGTGTTGGTGGTGATGCTGGTGGTAGTGAATTGATTGGTGGTGATGTGCTGGTGTTGGTATTGATACTGGTGATTGGTGTGTGTGCTGGTGCTGTGTTGATGCGGTGCTAGTGTTGGTTCTGGTGCTCAGTTTAGTACTGATACAGGGTATTGATACTTAGTGCTGATATTAATACTAATGCTAAGTGTTAATGCTAATGTTAATTATTAGTATGATGCTGGTGTTGATGCTGGTATGGTGATTGATGCTAGTGCTGGTGGTTGATGCTAGTGCTGGTGGTGAGCGCGGTACTGGTGCTGTGCTGGTGGTGGTGGTGATGCTGGTGCTGGTGTTGATGCTGAGTGTTGGTATTAATGCTGGTATTGAGCAGTGTCTTACATGATGTCTGGTGATTGTAGTATTGATACTGGTGTTGGTGGTAATGCTGGTATTGAGGTGCTAGTGTATTGAAGTATTGATGCTGGTGTTAGTGTGTGCTAGTGTGGTATTGATAATCAGTGGTATTAATGCTAGTATTGAGTGTGTGCTGGTGTTTAGTGTAATGCTAGTGGTAATGCTAGTACTAAATATTAATGGTGAGTACTAATTATTGATATTGTGTAGTGTTGGTGTTAATGCTGGTGCTAGAGGTATTATTACAGATTCTAGTAATGCTGGTGCTAGTGTTGATTGGTGCTGATTATTGGTTCTAGGTATGGTGTTAATGCTGATGCTGAATTGATACTGGTATTTCATTGTGCTAATGCTGGTGTTAGATATGATGCTGGTGTTGAAGTGCTGATACTGGTGAAATTGTGCTGATGCTGGTGATGAGTATGATGCTGATGTTGATGCTAGTACTAATCTGTTGATGCTGTTACTGATGATGATGCTATTGATGGTGATGATGCTGATGCTGGTATTGGTACTTTGGTAGCTGGTGTTGATGCTTTGGTGGTGAAATGCTGGTGCTGGTGTTGTTAACTGGTGCTGGTGCTGGTGTTCGGTAGCTTTGTTGAAAGTGATGCTGGTATTGGTGTTGATGCTGGTGCTGGTGGTCGGTGTTGTGCTGGTGTGCTGGTGTTGATGGTGTGTGGTGTGTGCTGGTGTTGTTGGTGTGCTGGTGTTGATGTGTGTGGTGTGTGTGCTGGTGTGCTGGTGCTGGTGTGTGGTGGTGTTAGTGTTGTGCTGGTGTGTGCTGGTTGCTGGTGTGTGCTGGTGCTGGTGTGCTGGTGCTGATGATGCTGGTACTAGTGCTAATGCTAGTACTAGTATTAGTATTAATACTAGTATTAATACTAATACTAGTATTAATACTAATACTAGTATTAATACTAATACTAGTATTAATACTAATACTAGTATTAGTATTAATACTATTATTAATACTAGTATTAATACTATTATTAATACTAGTATTAATACTGTAATATACTAGTATTAATACTATTATTAATACTAGTATTAATACTATTATTAATACTAGTATTAATATAGTACTAATATTAATACTAGTACTAGTAGTATTAATACTAGTAATAATACTAATACTAATACTAGTTTAATATTTTTGTAAAAGAAAAATGTTTCTTTTATATAATAAATGTTACCTAAAATTACTTACTGTATTGTTTAAATTACACCTCTTGAACATTATGTATTTCAACAACACTATATCTATGTCAAGGACTTATTTTAATAGTAACATAAAAGAGAATGATTGTATTTTGGATTTATTACGAAAATACATCAAGGAGACATACTAACGGAAAAGTTAATACTGTACTGTATGGGATATTTGTAGAAAGATGATGCACAATATGAACACTTATTATATCAGAGAGAGTTAATAATATCTACATGCGTCATCAGTCCGGGTGTGTACAAGACTCTCCTTTGACCAATATTCTGTTAACATTTACCATGAACCACACAGTAAATATAGTTAATGTACAGACATAACAACACGGGTCGTCATTTATACAGAAACAACGCCAAGTTTGATTTATATACAGAACTAATTTGGAATCCGATTTATATAATATATACTGATAATAACCAGTACACTGTATATAATTTACATAGATGTTTGTTGGAAGGTAAAATGACTTAACACACACACACAATATTATCACAGAGACACTCACGAGGCAGAGATACAAGTGTACGATTCTCGGATTATGGTTATTACTTTACTTAGGTCATTAGCGGGTAATATTAAGGTCATCGGTGGTTAATATTTGATCTGATGAAAGTTACTGAGGCCAACCTCTGACAAACCAGTAACTGAGCGAAGCTGAATTCATAATAACTGGAAGTAACTGACTGACTCAATTCATCGGAGTTTGATCAACATTGGCAACACTGGTGGTATTTTACAAGAAGTTGCAGATCTGCCTGTGAGAAGTGTTAGGGTGGTGAACAGTCCTCGCTAAGTTGTCTTAAAGAATCATTTGGCGGTAATTAACATTTTAAAAGGAATATTGTGACTTTGGTGGTATACATCCATAAAGTAAATAGAACTTATCACTGATATACAAAGTTAGTTCACCTTAAAGACATTTTGGTTATTACAACACCAAATACAGTTCTTCAATTAAATAATTTAAAATATGAATTTCAGTGCCATTGGCTTCTGAAACAACGGGTTTCAATCGGCTTATCAAAATGCGTTAATGGGCGTTATGGGCCAAAATAATAACCGACATAATAATCATTTAATTTAGATACAGGTAGTTCTCAAATCATCAACATAAAGCTGGGTAGGGTACTAATACAACATTTAATGAGACCAGTAAAGTGCTCCAAGAAGTCATGGCTTTTGTAAAGGTTATTGGCTGTCAAGCGAAGAGCAATGAGTGTGACAATTAGTCACTTCTCTCAATAACAAATTTGTTACTATCACGTCTGCGGTTTACTTTAAGGATAAACGGAAATTACAAGGAGTTGATGATAAGCTTATCTTGGCAAGTAGCTGGCTGGTGTTACCCACTAAGAAGAGGAAACAGTGATGGCGGTCAAGTCTTTATTTACGGAGATTTAACTTCCCAAAAGACCTTCCCATTGTTTTGTTTTTTAAGAATAACGTTCCTAAAATTACAATGTTTGATTAAACTGATGGATAGCGACTGTAAAACACAAGTGGTGAGAGTTCTTTCTCAAATAACACTTGGTAGAGGTGATTGGGAGGAAGACGTGGGGGCCGTTCATTCCACAGATAGGCAACTTTTAGCTTGGGAACCCTATATAATTATTTACAAATTTCATGGAAACTTAAGTAGGCCATTATCCTTTATGAAAACTGAGGACTATAATTTAAAGGATTTATGTCAATAATTAATTTCTCCTGCCTGGCACTGAACACTCCAGACTCAATCATATAAAAGAACTGCATATAAACAACAAGAGCTCCTATTATCACTCAAAAATGGTTTCATATAATCTACAGTATAAAATAACATATTTACCATTCTCATGACTGGATGCTTAGAAGACTATCATACCACATAACACTGTCTTAAATTCCTGTTTTTCTCTCATACAGAGACCTTAATTTTTTTAGTTACGATGAGATTTGTATTTCAATTCAACGTCATAAACTAAGAATTGAGCAGAGCTGTTAGATTATGGATGACAGAAGCCGGAGCTAGTTATGTCTCTCTCATTTACACACCTCGAGGACTGCAGAAGGTCCACCACACAAACTAAACAGAAAACTAATGCACACACTCACTCAAACTATAATGCCAACAAAACAATGCTGACCTGATGGCAACAGCAGCAATTAAAGTGTTGCCGTTGTTTGCGGAGGTCGTTCGTACAATGGTGGTCTTCAGTGTTGATGTTTGTGATGGCTGTTGTGGTTCTTGCTTCAGTCGGGGGGGGGTGTTCCCCACTTATCTGCTTTCACGCTAAACACATCGACTACTCTTGTGCTCACCCAAGGCTCCTGTTGAGGTGAGTCAAGGTGGACCTCACCAGCGCAGGTCACACTCGGCGTCACTTGTGTGGTCCCTGATGGGTTGCTGCCCTCACTCAGCCGTCGACTCACAGCGGTCCTGCAATAAATCTGCTCTGTTTTATATACAGTACTGTAACTGGATAGGTGTTCCTCCCCACCTCTCAAGTACAAAATGACTCTCAAGAAACAGAAATTTCTACATAAGTTGGCTGCCATTTAAGAGCTAGGGTAAATCTCAAATACTAATAGTTTATTTTTTTATACTTGGGTGAGTAAAGAATCTCAAACTTTAATTCAGGTAGAAAAAAAATGGTAAAATGACTTATGATTTGAGAAGATAATAATATTAGGTGTGTGCTCTGAGGCATGACTGGACAAATATGGTAGTAAAAAAAGAAACTGAAGTTGAAATAAAAGCAAGAATTTCTGGGGACTCGAGGAACAGTGAAGCTGAAACAGTCAAATATCTGGCCTTCAGAAGGTTATGAACAAAGATACAAACACCTGCCACAGATATTAACTCTAAAATAAAATGATAAATTAAAAACACCCTTTGATTTCTTAACTCTGGGGCAGGTTCTGTGTACAAGTGACTTAGTGAATGTTATCAAATCAGGTGGTGTACAATTAAGAGTTAGTAGGATTAGTAAATAGAAGAATTTCCTAATTATTTGTTTAGAAATGGTTTATTTATTTCCAAACATCATTTAACCTGAGTCAATCACAACTATTAATATCCTGTATAACTGATATTATTTTCTAACTAACAAACTCCAAACCTAACCTAGCCCATCTGTAGTGTCAGCAGGTGAGTACCTGGGGTGTAGTGTCAGCAGGGCAGGGTACAGTACCTGGGGTGTGTGTCAGCAGGTACAGTACCTGGGGTGTGTATTGTCAGCAGGGTACAGTACCTGGGGTGTGTATTGTCAGCAGGGTACAGTACCTGGGGTGTGGTGTCAGCAGGGGCTAGTACCTGGGGTGTGTGTGTCAGCAGGGTACAGTACCTGGGGTGTGTAGTGTCAGCAGGTACAGTACCTGGGGTGTGTAGTGTCAGCAGAGTAAGTACCTGGGTGTGTAGTGTCAGCAGGGTACAGTACCTGGGGTGTGTATTGTCAGCAGGGTACAGTACCTGGGGTGTGTGTGTCAGCAGTGTCAGCAGGGTACAGTACCTGGGGTGTTATGTGTCAGCAGGGTCAGTACCTGGGTGTGTAGTGTCAGCAGGGTACAGTACCTGGGGTGTGTAGTGTCAGCAGGGGTACACAGTACCTGGTGTGTAGTGTCAGCAGGGTACAGTACCTGGGGTGTGTGGTGTCAGCAGGGTACAGTACCTGGGGTGTGTAGTGTCAGCAGGGGTCACAGTACCTGGGGTGTGTAGTGTCAGCAGGGTACAGTACCTGGGGTGTGTAGTTGGGCAGGGACAGTACCTGGAGTGTGTAGTGTCAGCAGGTGCAGTACCTGAGTGTGTAGTGTCAGCAGGGACAGTACCTGGGGTGTGTAGTGTCAGCAGGGTACAGCTGGGGTGTGTAGATCAGCAGGGCACAGTACCTGGAGTGTGTAGTGTCAGCAGGGTACAGTACCTGGGGTGTGTAGTGTCAGCAGGGTACAGCACCTGGGGTGTGTAGTGTCAGCAGGGTACAGTACCTGGGGGTGTGTAGGTCAGCAGGGTACAGTACCTGGGGGTGTGCAGGTCCGGGCACAGTACTGAGTGTGTAGTGTCAGCAGGGTACAGTACCTGGGGTGTGTAGTGTCAGCAGGGTACAGTACCTGGGGTGTGTATCAGCAGGGTACAGTACCTGGGGTGTGTGTCGCGGGCAGGGTACAGTACCTGGGGTGTGGTGTCAGCAGGGCAGTACTGGGGTGTGTATTGTCAGCAGGGTACAGTACCTGGAGTGTGTAGTCAGCAGGGTGCAGTACCTGGGGTGTGTAGTGTCAGCAGGGTACGCACCTGGGGTGTGTATTGTCAGCAGGGTACAGTACCTGGGGTGTGTAGTGTCAGCAGGCAGGGTACAGTACCTGGGGTGGCGCGTGGGTCGGGGTGTGTTGCTGAGACCCGTGTCTTAGGGGAGCCGGACGTTGTGGGGGACCCTGTTGCCAGACGCCCACACATCAGGCAGCAAAACAAAATAAATATTATGATGACTCTGAATAAAATTTTTAAAATATCACTTTTCTTGAGTTATAGGGTGTCTACTGGTCTGGAAAACTCAGGCAATTTTACAAATAAACCTGGAAATTTATGTGAATTCAGTTCAACTTCAAATATTGTTATTTTGACAGCAGTATTACCATAAAATTAATGATGTACTATATAATAGGTAAGTAATTAAACTTTTAGGAACAAATTCCAGTAAATAGTTCACCCAATACTGAATTATTTGTGTACGTGATATTTTGTTAGTGATCAAATACAGTTTATACTTTTATCTATTAATGCTGCAATGATATTGTCAGAGATGAATTGTTCTTATAATTAAGGACTTAATTTAAGGGATTATTCCACACATTTATCATAAGTCATATAGGTGGATCAGGAGTGACTTCGTTTTTAGCCGGATTTCTGTTTTTTTAACGTCTGCGACCCACGTGAATCGCTCAAATTGAGGAGAAAAATATGGAAGGGGGCAATGTTTCGCCGATAGTTCATCACTAAGCCTAATGATCACCCTGATCATAGCTGGTTAAATAAACTAGTCAGACAGCTTGTAACTATAATTTAGACTAAGAAATCACAGGTACATACAGTACAGTACTTGAATTAATACTTCAATTCATAGCTGTTAATAATTTACCTGTCAGCTTGGCTTGGAGGGGTCCCAAAAGGGTTCTCAATTTCTTGATTATCATCAAATATATCATCTTTAAATTTCTCAATAGTGTTACAGGGTTGCTGTACATATAATTGAAAACGTCTAATTTTGTTATTCTGTTGTAATAAATACTGTATAGATTAATGTACCTCAAAGTTTTAAAATTTACACCTGAAAAGCCAGAGAAGTTTGTTTTATTGGCCAGTAGACACACTGATTGATATAATGTTATTAAAATCTTTCAGTGGATTACGGAGTAATTAGTGGCCTTACGGCCACCAATTACTCCGCAATCGTATCATTGATCTGTACAGTGATCCTCGTTAACGAGTTACTTCCATGAGATTCTTAACTTCGTTAACTAGCAATCCCTCGGTTAACGAAGTTTCATCTGGTTGACTCTCAACAAGTTTTGGTGTTGCACTTGCAGTCAACCAGCTTTAGTATTAGTCCTCCAATACATTAATGGGTTCTAGGGCTTAAATTTTTACTATTTTAGTAAATATCAAAGTTTATACTATTCAATAATTTAAAAGTTTAATATTAAATTTTTAGTTGTTTAACAATTATTGAACATAATTGAAGGTAAAGTGACTTAGTTTTATGTGCCATCAGCTTCTTAACACAGCAAACAGGCGTTAGTCTTCTCTGTTTTCAGTGGAGGTAACATCTTGCTTGAGACCTTCACCAAATGCTTTTTTTTTGGTTTCCACCAAATTATTGGTAATTTTGAAATTTATTTTACATATTGACAATATATAGCACAGTGCAGTGTTATTTTAAAGAAGATATTCTTTATTTACAGCAAGTTTATAACTAAAAGATCACGTGGTTGACATTGTTTGAATCCAGCATGGGGCCTAAGAGATCAAGAAAAATACAATACGTAACCGGAACGAAGTACTGA
>NW_024722709.1:5000-7803 GCF_018991925.1 Homarus americanus | reverse complement strand
CATCCATCATCATCACTACATATAACACCACCCTATCATCACTACATATAACACCATCCATCATCATCACTACATATAACACCATCCATCATCATCACTACATATAACACCATCCATCATCACTACATATAACACCACCCTATCCTCACTACATATACATCATCAATCATCACTACATATATCACCATCTATCATGATCACTACATATAACACCATCCATCATCATCACTACATATAACACCATCCATCATCATCACTACATATAACAACATCCATCATCACTTCATATAACACCACCCTATCATCACTACATATAACAACATCCATCATCACTACTATAACATCATCCATCATCACTACATATAACACCATCCATCATCACTACATATAACACCACCCTATCATCACTACATATAACACCATCCATCATCACAACATACACATCATCCATCATCACTACATATATCACCATCTATCATCATCACTACATATAACACCATCCATCATCATCACTACATATAACACCATCCATCATCATCACTACATATAACACCATCCATCATCACTACATATAACATCCATCATCACTTTCTTCTCGCATCATCACCATATAACATATCTCCATCGTACCATATAACACCATCCATCATCACCATATACTTTTCATCCATCATGTCACTACACTTCTTTCCATCCATCATCACTACATATAACACCACCCTATCATCACTACATAAACACCATCCATCATCACTACATATAACACCATCCATCATCACTACATATAACACCACCCTATCATCCCTACATATAACAACAACCATCATCATCACTACATATAATACCACCCTATCATCACTACATATAACAACATCCATCATCACTACATATAACACCATCCATCATCATCACTATATATAACATCATCCATCATCACTACATATAACACCATCCATCATCATCACTACATATAACATCATCCATCATCATCACTACATATAACACCATCCATCATCACTACATATAAAAAAATCTTCTTTTATATATCACTGTCTCCACTATAGATCTTGGACACAAATTCCAACCTTACTATAAATTGTTATTTTATATCATTTTTGTATTTATGTCTTGTTTTTTCTCCTCAATGACATCTCAGGATGGAAGGTGACCATATTATTGATATTACAATGTCTCTCTTATCTGTGTTGGAGTTCAAGACTAGTTACAAGGGAAAGGACTCCTTCCTCTTGTACATAAAGACCAAAGTGATTTTTACTGGGAATCCAAATGACATGGTAGTTAAGGATGATTTCTTTCAAAATTACTATAAATTCTGCATGGAGACGGAGCTGCCCTATGCATTGTCGCTGAACATTGCTAAGCATCTCAAGGGTTCAGGATTTGTTTCTCGGCGTCAAGGTCCCAACGGCAACCAACGCTTTTGCTACGTTGGGGTGGCATGGCCCAAGGGCATCGACTGCACCACGGTCCACCCCGGTCAGGCCGGCCGCAAAAGAAAACTACTTAAACCAGAAGAGGATCGCAAAAGAAAGATGAAGCTGTTTGAGAAGTCGAAGAAGAAATTGCATGATACTGAGCCCTACATCCTTGAATGGGACTGGACTAAGCAAGCATTGATTTACACAAAGAAGGAAGAAGAGTCGACACCACAGGTCATGTCAGAGGGAAATGAAAACAACAATGAGTCAACAGAACTGGTCAAAGAATTAGACAGCCATGTACAGGCACAGTTGTCAGTGGGACAAGAGAACAGTCAAGAACCTACAGAAAAAATCCAGGATTTTGGGAGTGAAACACAATTTTTGCTTCCCCTCATAGAGGACTTAGTATTTGAATGAGTAAGACAGCGGAAGATTTATTTTTTGTACTGGACAATATAGTTCGATAAAAGCTTATTATGGTACTGTCAATATTTTTTTTTTTCTTTTTTTTTTATGGGGATTAGCCTACCCGGGCACAGGTCACTGACCCACATCGGGGCCTGGGGGGCGAAAATTTAATAGTAATAGTAATTCATAGTAAATAAAATTTATAATAAAAAGTAAAATAAAATAATAATAATAACAACACTGTAATAGTGATAATAAAGAAAATAAAAACAATAATCAATAGTGAGAAATGCTATATGTATAGTATGTTGTGTTGTCAATAGTAAGAGAAACAATTGAGATCCTGCAATTGTGTGTAAATGAGGCAGAAAGACAGATCAGCAACCTGGGACTTGGTCACAATATTCGTGATGCCATATGGCAGCAGGGTCTACCATTAGACAACACATTATGCTTCCAATATCTTCTCAGGCGGTAGTACCTCCCTGTTTGATTGCTGCCTGCTACCTACTACCTAGTCAGCACAAAACTAGTTTACAATTCCTTAGTCTTCTCACTTTATATTAATCACAACAATTGCACAATACTTGCACAACAATTGTCTTCAGTTGTTCTGCTCGGCTTAGTCTTTACACTTGGAACGGTGGCAAATGACTTTGCCATGGGAGAGGAGAGAGAGAAGGGAAACATAGAAATGAGAAGTAAAGTAGTAGGGGGTGATAGCCGGTGGGCTGTCCACCTACAGTAGCCGAGTCGAGGTGATTGGTTGGGGTGATGGCCACACGCAGCAGACGCCCGCCACTCAAGGGGGGCAAGGGTGGGAGGGGGGGGGGCTAAGCTAGTTAGACATTCATTAGTGTAATGGGTGTTAATTTATGTTTCTTAAAGGGTGGTGTTATTTGTTCACATCTATGTGTACAGTGGGTCTTGTTTTATGTTAGCATGGAGGCTCT
>NW_024722708.1:0-44615 GCF_018991925.1 Homarus americanus | reverse complement strand
TCGTGTACTTCGTTCCAGTTCCACATATTACTGAATTTAAGGAGCTTATGATGAATTTTAAAATTTAGCCAAAGTAAAGATTAAATTGTTCACCCATTATTAAAATTAAATTAGGTTACGTTAAGTTAAAATTAAGTGCGTTAAATTAGTTAATTTAATTAAAATTAAATTAAATTAAATTAAAATTACATTATTTTATAATTTTTTTATCATTTTAATTTTAATTTTCATTTTAGTTTTAATTTTCATTTTAGTTTGATTTTCATTTTTTATTTTTTTTTTCATTTTAGTTTTTATTTTCATTTTTAGTTTTATTTTCATTTTTTTCGGGTAGTTAATTGTTGGGTTGGGAGGCTTGCAGTGTGATTTTAAAGTGGTTGTAGTGAGGTTAGGTTGCCCTTTACCGTGTTGGGTTAAGTGTGTGTTAAGTTAAGTTAGAAGGTGCGTTAAAATTGCGTTAAATTTTTTTGTCATTTGGTTTAACTTTTATGATTTTTTTTTTTTTAGTTTGATTTTCATTTAGTTTTGATTTTCATTTTTAGTTTTGATTTTCATTTTTTGATTTTGATTTTCATTTTGGTTTTGATTTTCATTTTTTATTTTTTATTTTCATTTTAGTTTTCAGGTTGAATTGTTGGGTTGGAGCTTGTGATTGAAGTGATTTTAAAAGTGGTTTGTAGTGAGGTTGGGTTGGTTCCTTTTCCCGCTGGGAGATTGTTAGGTTAAGTTAGGTTGGTTAAGTTAAATTGGTTAGGTTAAGTTAGGTGCGTTAAGTTAAAGTTAAAATTTTTGTCCGTTGAATTTTATCATTTTAGTTTTGATTTCATTTTTTTTGATTTGATTTTCATTTTAGTTTTCATTTTCATTTTTAGTTTTATTTTCATTTTTTAGTTTTATTTTTCATTTTTTAGTTTGATTTTTTCATTTTTTTGGTTTGATTTTCATTTTTTTTGTTTTCAGGTAGTTGAATTGTTAGGTTTGGGCTTGTAGGTAGTGATTTTTAAAGTGGTTGTAGTGATAAAGGTTGGGTTGCCACTTCCCTAAGATTGTTAGGTTAAATTAAGTTAAATTAAATTAAATTAAATTAAATTCGTGCATTAAATTCATTTTGTCCATTTAATTTACTTTATTTAATTTTATTTTAGATTTGATTTTCATTTTATTTTCATTTTAATTTCAGGTAGATTGAATTGTTATGTTTGGAAATTAGTGAATTTTAAAAGTGGTGTAAAATTAGGTTGATTCCCAGAGGTGTTAAGGTTAGAACGTTAAGTTAAGTTAAATTGTTAAGTGCGTTAAGTTAAATTACGTTAAATTTTGTCATTTAACATTTTTATCATTTTTTAATTTTAATTTTCATTTTCATTTTAATTTTGATTTTCATTTTAGATTTTAATTTTCATTTTAGTTTTGAATTTTATTTTCATTTTGTTTTGATTTTCATTTTTAGTTTTGATTTTCATTTTTTTTTTTTTCAGGTGGTTGGTGGGTTGGAAACATGGTAGTGATTTTTAAAGTGGTTGTAGTGAGGTTGGTTGATTTCATTTCCTTTAAGTGTTAAGTTATGCTCGTTGCGTTAAGTGAATTAAATTAAATTAAATTAAATTAAATTGTTAATTTTGTCATTTAGATTCTTTTATCATTTTGGTCAATTTTCATTTTAATTTTATTTTCATTTTATTTTATTTTCATTTTGGTGAATTTTCATTTTGAATTTTGATTTTCATTTTTTTTAGTTTTATTTTCATTTTTAGTTTTGATTTTATTTTTTATTTTCCGGGTAGTTGAATTGTTGGGTTTAGGCTTATGGTAGTGATTTTAAAAGTGGTTGTAGTGAGGTTAGGTTGAATTCCCCTTTAAAATTATTAAATTAAATTAAATTAAATTAAAATTACATTAAAATTATTAAATTAATTCATTAAAATTACATTAAATTAAAATTAATTATTAAAATTACATTAAAATTAAAATTAAATTAAAATTCATCATTTACTTTTATATTTTAATTTTAATTTCATTTTAGTTTTAATTTTATTTTAATTTTCAGATGGTTAGTGTTGCGTGGTAATTTAAAGTGGTTGTAGTGGGTTAGGTTGAATTTCCGCAAGGGATGATTAAATTAAGTATTAAATTAAAATTAATTAAATTAAATTAAATTAAATTAAATTAAATTAAAATTAAAATTAAATTACATTAAATTAAAATACTCATTTTTATCCATTTTATTTTAATTTTCATTTTAATTTTCATTTTTAATTTCATTTTCATTTTAGTTTTATTTTCATTTTGTTTGATTTTTGTTTATTTTCATTTTGATTTTATTTTTCATTTTTTCGGGTAGTTGGTGTTGGGTTTAGGAGGCTTGTAGGTGGTGAATTTTAAAGTGGTTGTAGTGAGGTTAGGTTAATTCCACCCTTAAATTATGTTAAAATTAAATTAAAATTATTAAATTAAAATTAAAATTAAATTAAAATTAAATTACATATTAAAATTAAAATTAATTAAAATTATTAAATTAAAATTAAAATTATTTTATCATTTAATTTACTTTTATTTTAATTTTATTTCATTTTGTTTATTTTAGATTTTGATTTTCATTTTGGATTTTCATTTTCATTTTTAGTTTTGATTTTCATTTTTTTGTTTTATTTTTCATTTTTCCAGATTAGTTGAATTATTTAGATTTAGAACTTAGGTAGTGATTTTAAAAGTGAATTTATGGTGATTCCATTATTGCGTTAAGTGCGTTAATTAAATTCGTGCATTAAGTGCGTTAAGTGCATTAAATTTTATCATTTGAACACTTTTCATTTTTAGATTTTCATTTTTCATTTTTTAGATTTTATTTTATTTTTTAGTTTTGATTTTCATTTTTTTTTTAGTTTTGATTTTCATTTTTTAGTTTTCAGGTAGATTGAATTATTGGATTTTAGAGCTTATTAATTAGTGATTTTAAAAGTGGTTATTAGTAAGTTAAGTTGATTCACCCAGGAATTGCGTTAAAGTGCGTTAAGTGCGTGCGTGCATTAAATTAAATTACGTATTAAATTAAGTATTTAAATTAAATTTTATTTTATCATTTAGTTTATTTTAATTTTTTATTTTATTTTTTCATTTTTTTTTAGTTTTGATTTTCATTTTTAGATTTTAATTTTCATTTTAGTTTTAGATTTTCATTTTTTTTGTTTTGATTTTCATTTTGAATTTTATTTTCATTTTTTTTGTTTCAGGTAGTTGAATTATTGGGTTTAGAGCTTATGGTGATTTTTAAAAGTGTAGTGAGTTAGGTTCACCCGCTGCGGTGTTAGGTTAAGTTAAGTGTTAAATTGCGTTAAAGTGCGTGCGTGCGTTAAGTGCGTGCGTTAAAATTTTGTCATTTGGTTTAACTTTTATCATTTTTTTTTTTAGTTTTGATTTTCATTTTATTTTATTTTTGTTTCATTTTTGATTTTCATTTTTTCATTTTGATTTTATTTTCATTTTTAGTTTTATTTTCATTTTTAGTTTTATTTTTTCATTTTGTTTTTGATTTTCATTTTTTTTTTTTTTTTCAGGTAGTTGAATTGTTGGGTTGGAGGCTTGTAGGTAGTGATTTTTAAAAGTTTGTAGTGAGGTTGGGTTCACTTTTCGCTGGGATGTTAAGGTTAGGTGGTGCGTGCGGTGCGGTGCGAATTAAATTAAATTAAATTAAATTAAATTAAATTAAAATTTTGTCATTTAGTTCTTTATATTTTATTTTATTTTCATTTTATTTTCATTTTAAATTTTGAATTTTCATTTTGTTTTCAGGTAGTTAATTATTGGGTTTTAGAGCTTATGGTGTTGATTTTAAAGTGGTTGTAGTGAGGTTAGGTTAATTCCTTGCAAATTATTAGGTGTGATTAAATTAAGTGCGTTAAGTGCGTGCGTTAATTAAAATTAAATTAAATTAAATTAAATTAAATTATTTTATCATTTGGTTCACATCATTTTAATTTTAATTTTCATTTTAATTTTATTTCATTTTAGTTTGATTTTCATTTTTAATTTTGATTTTCATTTTAGATTTTTTGATTTTCATTTTAGTTTTATTTTCATTTTTTTAGTTTTCAGGTTGTTGAATTGTTAGGTTTGTAAAATTAGTGATTTTAAAAGTGGTTGTAGTGAGTTGATTCACCCTTTAGGTTAAGTGCGGTGCGTTAAATTAAATTAAATTAAATTAAATTAAATTAAATTAAATTATTAAATGATTAAATTAAATTAAAATTTTATCATTGTGCACATACATTTTAGTTTAATTTTCATTTTAGTTTGATTTTCATTTTTAGATTTTATTTTTTTTTAGTTTTATTTTTTTTTAGTTTTTATTTTTCATTTTTAGTTTTGATTTTCATTTTTTTTTAGATTTTGATTTTCATTTTTTAGTTTTCAGGTGGTTGGTGTTGGTTGGGAACTTGTGGGTGAGTGATTTATAGTTATTAGTGAAGTTAGATTGTTCCACCCTTAGGAATTATTAGATTAAATTAAATTAAAATTAAATTAAAATTAAAATTAAATTAAATTAATTAAAATTACATTAAATTATTATTTTGATTTACTTTTATCATTTTCATTTTAATTTTCATTTTAATTTTAATTTTCATTTTAGTTTTATTTTCATTTTAGTTTTCAGGTAGTTGAATTATTGGGTTTTGGGAGCTTGTAGGTAGTGATTTAAAGTGGTTTAATTAAAGGGTTAGATTGATTCACCCTTTAGAATTAAAATTAAATTAAAATTACGTTAAATTAATTAAATTAAAATTAAGTTCATTAAAATTAAATTATTTTATATTTTTACATTTTTCAATTTTAGTTTTCATTTTGTTTTCATTTTAGTTTGATTTTCATTTTTTAGTTTTTAATTTTTTCATTTTTTTTAGTTTTAATTTTATTTTCATTTTTGTTTTGATTTTTCATTTTTAGTTTTGATTTTCATTTTTTTTTTTTTCAGATGAGATTGTTAAGGTTTGGGAACTTATGAGTAGTGGTTGTAGTAAGTTAGGTGGTCCCTTTCCCTTTAGAGATTATTGATTCGGTGTTCCGTTAAATTAAATTGCGTCGTGCGTTAAATTACGTTAAGTGCGTTAATTTTGTCATTAGTTTTATATTTTTAGTTTTGATTTTCATTTTAGTTTTCATTTTCATTTTTTATTTTATTTTCATTTTTAGTTTTAGTTTCATTTTAGATTTTGATTTATTTTAGATTTTATTTTAATTTTAATTTTATTATTATTTTCAGGTAGATTAATTATTGGGTTTTAGAAACTTATGGTGTAGATTTTAAAGTGGTTAAGGTTAGGTTCACTTTTCGCCCGTTAAATTGCGGTGCGGTGCGTTAAATTGGTTGTTAAATTCGTGTTAAGTTAAATTTTTGTCATTTGGTTCTTTATATATTTTTGTTTCATTTTTCATTTTTAGTTTTTGATTTTCATTTTAGTTTTCAGATTAGTTAATTATTGGTTTTAGGGTGTAGGTAGTGATTTTTAAAAGTGGTTGTAGTGGGTTAGGTTATTCCGCCGCGATTGTTAGGTGCGTTAGTGCGTGCGTGCGTGCGTTAAGTGCGTTAAATTGGTGCGTGCGTTAAGTGCGTGCGTTAAGTTATTTTGTCAGTTTTAACATTTTTGTTTTTGATTTTCATTTTAGTTTTTGATTTTCATTTTAGTTTTCATTTTCATTTTTAGTTTTATTTTCATTTTTTGTTTTGATTTTCATTTTAGTTTTATTTTCATTTTAGTTTTATTTTCATTTTTTTTTTCGGTGGTTAATTGTTAGGTTTGGGAGGCTTGGTAGTGATTTTAAAGTGGTTGTAGTGAGTTAGGTTCTTTTCGCTGGGAATTGTTAAGTGTGCGTGGTGCGTGTGTGCGTGCGGTGCGGTGGTGCGTTAAATTAAATTAAATTTTATCATTGGTTCTTTTTATCATTTTAGTTTTATTTTTCATTTTGTTTTATTTTTGATTTTAGATTTTGATTTTCATTTTAGTTTTGATTTTCATTTTTAGTTTTGATTTTCATTTTGTTTTATTTTTCATTTTTCAGGTTAGTTAGTTGTTGGGTTTGGGAGGCTTGTAGGTAGTGATTTTTAAAGTGGTTTTAGTGAGGTTGGGTTGAATTCCGCACTTTAAATTATTAGGTTAAGTGGTGCGTTAAGTTAAATTAAATTAGATTAAATTAAATTAAATTAAATTAATTGAATTAAATTAAATTAAATTAATTTTTCATTTAATTTTACTTTTATTTTATTTTAATTTTTTTTCATTTTAATTTTATTTTGTTCATTTTAGTTTTATTTTCATTTTTTGATTTTAATTTTCATTTTTAGTTTTGATTTTAATTTTGTTTTTGATTTTCATTTTAGTTTGATTTTCATTTTTTTTGTTTTCGGGTGGTGTTAGGTTTTAGGAGGCTTGTAGGTAGTGATTTTTAAAGTGGTTGTAGTGAGGTTAATTATTAAAATTAAATTAAATTAAATTAAAATTAAATTAAATTAAATTAAATTAAAATTATTAAATTACGTATTAAAATTAAATTAAATTAAATTATTTTGTCGTTACTTTTATCATTTTGATTTTCATTTTATTTTATTTTATTTCATTTTAGTTTTATTTTCATTTTTTTTTTAGTTTTTATTTTTCATTTTTTTTAGTTTTTTTCATTTTTTTTTAGTTTTATTTTCATTTTTTTTTTTTTGATTTTCATTTTTTTGTTTTCAGGTAGTTAATTGTTAGGTTTGGAGGCTTATGGTAGTGATTTTAAAAGTGGTTATGGTGTGGTTAGGTTCCACACCCTGAAGTTAGATTAAATTGCATTTGTTAAATTAAATTAAGTTAAATTAAGTGCGTTAAATTGCATTAAATTAAATTCATTTTGTCTGGTTTAACACATCATTTTTATTTTATTTTCATATTTTTTTATTTTTCATTTTTGGTTTTGATTTTCATTTTTGTTTTCGGGTGGTTAATTGTTAGGTTTTGGGAACAGGGTGATGATTTTAAAGTGGTGTAGTGAGGTTAAGTTGAATTCCACATTAGGATTATTAGATTAAATTAAATTAAATTAATTAAATTATGCATTACATTAAAATTATTAATTAAATTAAATTACATTAAAATTAAATTATTAAATTAAAATTTTATCATTTGCACATTTTTAGATTTTATTTTCATTTTAATTTTGATTTTCATTTTAGTTTGATTTTCATTTTAGTTTTATTTTCATTTTGTTTTGATTTTCATTTTTTGGTTGAATTTTTTTTCATTTTAGTTTTATTTTTATTTTTAGTTTTCAGTGGTTGAATTATTGGACTTTAAGTTAAGTAATTTTAAAAGTGGTTGTAGTAAAGTTAGGTTCCGCTAATTATTGATTGGTCCATTAAAATTTGCTTAAATTCGTGTTAATTTTGTCATTTGGTTCCTTTTATCATTTTTTTGATTTATTTTCATTTTGTTTGCATTTTAGTTTTCAGGTGTTGGGTTTTAAGTTTAGAGCTTATGGTAATTTTAAAATGGTTGTTAAGTGAGTTAATTCCACTTTAGAATTATTAAATTATTAAAATTAAATTAAATTAAAATTAAATTAAAATTAAAATTAAATTATTAAAATTAAATTAAATTAAAATTTTATCATTTATCTTTTATCATTTTAATTTTATTTTCATTTTAGTTTGATTTTCATTTTAGTTTTATTTTCATTTTTTTTTTTAGTTTTGATTTTTCATTTTTAGTTTTGATTTTCATTTTTGATTTTGATTTTTTCATTTTTAGTTTTGATTTTCATTTTAGTTTTCAGTATTGAATTGTTAGGTTTAGGCTTATGATTAGTATTTTAAAGTGTTTAAGTGGTTCCGCACATTGAGATTGTTAAGGTGCGTTAAGTTGTTAAGTGGTTAAATTTGTTAAAGTTATAATTTTTTTATTAAATTAAATTTTGTTCATTTATTTTCTTTTATCATTTTAGTTTTTGATTTTCGTTTTGATTTTGAATTTTCATTTTTTTTAGTTTTGATTTTCATTTTAGTTTTCAGGTTGTTGAATTGTTGGTTTTAGGAACTTATGAGTAGTGATTTTAAAGTGGTTGTGGTAAGTTAGGTTGAGATTATTGCGTTAAGTTAAATTAAAATTACGTTAAATGCGTTAAGTGCGGTGCGTTAAGTTAAGTTAATTTTATTTTTTGGTTTAACTTTTATCATTTTTGAATTTTGATTTTTCATTTTTTTTTTTATTTTATTTTCATTTTTTTTTTTTAGTTTTTGATTTTTCATTTTTTTAGTTTTTTAATTTTTTCATTTTTTTTTTTAGTTTTGATTTTAATTTTGTTTGATTTTCATTTTAGTTTTGATTTTCATTTTTTTGTTTTCAGGTAGTTGGATTGTTGGGTTTGGGAGCTTGTAGGTAGTGATTTTAAAGTAGTTTGTAGTGAGGTTAGGTTGATTTCACGCTGGGAGGTTGTTAGGTTAAATTGCGTTAAGTTGTTAAGTTAAATTGCGTTAAGTGCGTTAAATTACGTTAAATTAATTTTGTCATTTGGTTTAACTTTTATTTTAGTTTTGATTTTCATTTTTTAGTTTTATTTTTCATTTTGGATTTTGATTTTCATTTTTAGTTTTGATTTTCGTTTTTGATTTTCATTTTTAGTTTTGATTTTGTTTTATTTTTATTTTTTTATTTTTTTTTCAGGGTAGTTGGATTGTTGGGTTTAGGCTTGTAGGTGATGATTTTAAAGTGGTTGTAGTGAGGTTGGTTCACTTTTCCCAGGATTATTGATTAGGTTAAATTGGTTAAATTAAAATTAATTAAATTAAATTAAATTAAATTAAAATTAAATTAAATTTATTTTGTCATTTGTTACTTTTATATATTTTAATTTTGATTTTCATTTTAATTTTATTTTCATTTTAATTTCAGGGTTAATTTTTGGGTTGGTTGTTTTATTAATTTGTGTGGTTTGGTGTGGTTTGTTTTTTTTGGTTTTAAATTGTTTTTTCTTTTCGGTTGTTTTTTTATCATTTTAGTTTTGATTTTTATTTTATTTTGATTTTCATTTTAGATTTTGATTTTCATTTTAGTTTTCAGATAGTTGGATTGTTGGGTTTGGAGGGCATGTTAGTGATTTTAAAGTGGTTGTGTAAAGGTTAAAATTTGTTGCCCAGGGATTGTTAGGTTAAAGTTAGGTTAGTTAAGTGGTTAGGTTAAATTTTGTCATTTGGTTTAACTTTTATCATTTTTTAGTTTTTGATTTTCATTTTTAGTTTTGATTTTTCATTTTTGTTTTCAGATGGATGGTGTTGGGTTTGGGAGGAGGCTTATAGGTAGTGATTTTAAAAGTGGTTGTGTGAGTGAAGGTTGGGTTGGTTCACTTTTCCCCTTTGGGAGGATTGTTAGGTTAGGTTAAGTTAAGGTGGTTAGGTTAGGATGGATTAGGTTAGGTTAAGTTAGGTTAAGGTTAGGTTAGAATTTTTTTGTCATTTGGTTTCTTTTATCATTTTTATTTTCATTTTAGTTTTTATTTTCATTTTTTAGTTTTCAGGATTGGTGTTGGGTTGGGGCTTATGGGTAGTGATTTTAAAGTGGTTGTGGTGGGGTTAGGTTAGTTCACTTTTCCCTGGGATTGTTAGGTTAGGTTGGGTTGGGTTAAGTTAAGTTAGTTAGGATTAAGTTGGTTGTTAGGTTGTTGGATTAAGTTAAGGTTGATTATAGGTTAAGTTAGGTTGATCATTGGTTTACTTTTTTCATTTTTTAGTTTTGATTTTTTCATTTTTTTAGTTTTTTGATTTTTTTTTTTCGTTTTAGTTTTCGGGTAGTTGGATTGTTGGGTTTGGGAGGAGGCTTATAGGTGAGTGATTTTAAAAGTGGTTAATGATGAGGTTAGGTTAGTTCACTTTTCCACTGGGAGGATTGTTAGGTTAGGTTGATGGTTAGGTTAGGTTAGGTTAAGTTAGTTAGGTATTAGGTTAGGTTAGGTTAAGTTAGGTTGAGGTTAGGTTAGGTTAAATTTTTGTCATTTGGTTTAACTTTTTCATTTTTGTTGTTTTCATTTTTTAGTTTTATTTTTCATTTTTAGTTTTTTGATTTTTTCATTTTAGTTTTCAGATGGATTGGTGTTGGGTTGGGAGGCTTATGGGTAATTGATTTTAAAAGTGGTTGTGAGTGAGGTTGGGTTGGTTCCACTTCAGGGTGTTGGATTGAGTTAGGTTAAGGTTAAGGTTAAGTTAAGTTAGGTTAAGGTTCGTTTAGTTAAAGTTAAGTTAGAGTTAAGGATTTAGTTCATTTTGTCGTTTGGTTTATATCATTTTTTAGTTTTTGATTTTCATTTTAGTTTCAGATTGATTAGTTGTTGGTTTTGGGAGGCTTATTAGGTGGTGATTTTAAAAGTGGTTGTGAGTGAGGTTGGGTTGATTCACTTTTCCCTTTGGATTGTTAGGTTAGGTTAAGTTAGATTAGGTTAGGTTAGGATTAAGTTAAGTTGGTTAGGATTGGTTAGTTAGGTTAGGTTAGGATTTGGTTAAATTTTGTCATTTGGTTTAACTTTTATCATTTTAGTTTTGATTTTCATTTTGTTTTGATTTTTCGTTTTTTTTTAGTTTTCAGGTAGTTGGTGTTGGAGTTTGGGGGCTTGTAGGTAGTGATTTTAAAGTGGTTGTAGTGGTTAGGTTAGTTCCGCTGAGGATGGTTAAGTTAAGTTAAGTTTTTAGTTGGATTAGGTTGTTAAGTTAAGATTAGGTCGTTAAGTTAATTTTTTGTCATTTGGTTTAACTTTTTATCATTTTAGTTTTGGATTTTCATTTTAGTTTTGATTTTTCATTTTTTTTTAGTTTTTTCGAGATTGGGATTAGTTATTGGTTTGGGAGGAGGCTTGTGGGTAGTGATTTTTAAAGTGGTTGTGAGTGAGGTTAGGTTAGTTCACTTTTCCGCTTGGAGGATTGTTGGGTTAGGTTAGGTTAGGTTAGGTTAAAGTTAGGTTAAGTTAGGTTAGTTGGTTAGGTTGGGTTAAGTTAGGTTAGGTTAGGTTGAGTTAGGTTAGGTTAGGTTAAATTTTTTGTCATTGGTTTAACTTTTATCGATTTTAGTTTTGATTTTATTTTTTTTTCTTTTTTCATTTTAGTTTTCGGGTTGGTGTTGGGAGGAGGCATGGTGATTTTTAAAGTGGTTATTGAGTGAGTTGGGTTAGTTCCTTTTCCTGGGAGGATGTTAGGTTCGGTTAAGGTTAGGTTAGGTTAAGGTTAGGTTAAGTTAGGTTAGGTTAGGTTAAGATTTTGTCATTTGGTTCTTTTTATCATTTTAGTTTTGATTTTTCATTTTAGTTTTGATTTTTCATTTTAGTTTTATTTTTCATTTTGGTTTTGATTTTTATTTTTAGTTTTTGATTTTCGTTTTAGTTTTATTTTTCATTTTTAGTTTTTATTTTTCATTTTAGTTTTCGGATTAGTTGGATTATTGGTTGGGAGGAGGCTTATGGGTAGTGATTTTTAAAAGTGGTTGTGAGTGGGGGTTGGGTTGGTTCACTTTTCCCGCTGGGATTGTTGAGATTAGTTAGATTAAGTTAGGTTAAGTTAAGTTAGGTTAAGTTAAGTTAAGTTAGGTTAGTTAGGTTAAGTTAGGTTAGGTATTAGGTTAGGTTAGTTAGGTTAGGTTAAGTTGGTTAAGTTTTGTCATTTGGTTTAACTTTATTTTTTTAGTTTTGTTTTTTCATTTTTAGTTTTGATTTTTCATTTTAGTTTTCAGATTGGATGGATGGTTTGGGAGGCTTGTAGGTGGTGATTTTTAAAGTGGTTGTGAGTGAGGTTAGGTTGTTCCTTTCCACTTGGGGAGGATTGTTGGGTTAGGTTAGGTTAGGTTAAGTTAGGTTAGGTTAGGTTAAGTTAAGGTTAAGTTCGGTTAGGTTAAATTTTTGTCATTTGGTTTAACTTTTATCATTTTAGTTTTGATTTATTTTCGTTTTTTGATTTTTGATTTTCATTTTTTAGTTTTCGGTTGGATTAGTTGTTGGGTTTGGGAGGAGGCTTGTAGGTGGTGATTTTAAAAGTGGTTATTGAGTGAGGTTGGGTTAGTTCCGCTTTCCAGCAGGATTGTTGGAGTTAGGTTAGGTTAGGTTAGGTTAGGTTAGGTTAAGGTTCGTTAGGTTAGGTTAGGTTAGGTTAGGTTAGGTTAGGATTAGGTTAAGGTTAGAGTTAGGTTAGTTAAGGTTAGGATTAGGTTAGGTTACGATTAAGGTTAGGTTGATTAAGTTAGGTTAGGTTGGATTAGTTAGGTTAGGTTAAGTTAAGGTTAAATTTTTTGTCGGTTAGTTTTTATCATTTTAGTTTTATTTTTATTTTTAGTTTTGATTTTTCATTTTTAGTTTTTTATTTTTCATTTAGTTTTGATTTTCATTTTAGTTTTTGATTTTTTTCATTTTTAGTTTTATTTTTCATTTTTGGTTTTGATTTTTCATTTTTAGTTTTCGGGTGGTTGGTGTTGGGTTTGGGAGGCTTATGGTGGTGATTTTTAAAAGTGGTTGAGTGAGGTTAGGTTAGTTCCACTTTTCCAGCTGGGATTGTTGGGTTAAGGTGGAGTTAGGTTAGGTTAGGTTAAGTTGGTCGGTTAAGTTAAGGTTAAGTTAAGTTGATTAGAATTTTGTCATTTAGGTTTCTTTTTATCATTTTAGTTTTTTGATTTTCATTTTAGTTTTATTTTTTTTTAGTTTTTTGATTTTTCATTTTATTTTTCATTTGTTTTCATTTTAGTTTTGATTTTCATTTTAGTTTTTTTTGATTTTTCATTTTTTGTTTTCGGATAGTTAGTTGTTGGGTTTGGGAGGAGGCTTGTGGTGGTGATTTTAAAAGTGGTTGATTGAGGTTAGGTTAGTTCCGCACCCTTGGGAGGATTGTTGGGTTAGGATTAGGTTAAGTTGATTAAGTTAAGGTTAAGTTAAGTTAAGGTTAGATTAAGTTAGTTAGATTAGGTTAAGTTAGGTTAGGTTAGATTTTTTTTGTCATTGGTTTAACTTTTTATCATTTTAGTTTTGATTTTCATTTTAGTTTTTATTTTCATTTTAGTTTTGATTTTTCATTTTTTGTTTTATTTTCATTTTGTTTTGATTTTTTTGTTTTTTAGTTTTATTTTTTTTTGTTTTGATTTTCATTTTAGTTTTCGGATTAGTTAGTTGTTGGGTTTGGGAGGAGGCTTGTAGGTGGTGATTTTAAAAGTGGTTGTGAGTGAGGTTGGGTTAGTTCACTTTCGCTGGGAGGATTGTTGGGTTAGATTAGGTTAGGTTAGGTTAGGTTAAGTTAAGGTTAGGATTAGGTTAGGTTCGAATTTTTTGTCATTTGGTTCTTTTATCATTTAGTTTTTGATTTTCATTTTTGTTTTGTTTTCATTTTTAGTTTTCGGATGGTTTGTTGTTGGGTTTGGGAGGAGGCTTATTGGTGGTGATTTTTAAAAGTGGTTGTGAGTGAGGTTGGGTTAGTTCACTTTTCCCTTTGGGAGGATTGTTAGGTTAAGTTAGGTTAAGGTTAAGGTTAAGTTAGGTTAAGTTAAGTTAGGTTAGGTTAGATTTTTTGTCGATTGGTTCTTTTATCATTTTAGTTTTATTTTTTGTTTTTGGTTTTTTTTCATTTTAGTTTTGATTTTTATTTTTAGTTTTGATTTTTCATTTTTTTAGTTTTTGATTTTTCATTTTAGTTTTTATTTTTTATTTTGTTTTGATTTTTCATTTTTTAGTTTTCGGTGGATTGAATTATTGGGTTTGGGAGGAGGCTTGTAGGTAGTGATTTTTAAAAGTGGTTGTGAGTGAGGTTGGGTTAGTTCACTTTTCCTTGGGAGGATTGTTAGATTAGGTTAGGTTAAGGTTAGGTTAGGTTAGGTTGGGATTAGTTAAGTTAGGTTAGGTTAGATTTGTCATTTAGTTTAACTTTTTATCATTTTAGTTTTGATTTTTCATTTTTTTTTAGTTTTTTCATTTTTGTTTTTGATTTTCATTTTAGTTTTGTTTTCATTTTAGTTTTATTTTTCATTTTAGTTTTGATTTTTTTATTTTTTGATTTTCATTTTAGTTTTCAGATTAGTTGGTGTTGGGTTTGAGGGCTTATGGGTAATTGATTTTAAAAGTGGTTGTGAGTGAGTTGGGTTAGTTCACTTTCCTGGAGGATGTTGGATTGGGATTAGGTTAGGTTAGGTTAAGTTAAGGATTAAGGTTAAGTTAAGTTAAGTTAGGTTAGGTTAAATTTTGTCATTTGGTTTAACATCATTTTAGTTTTTGATTTTTCATTTTTTGTTTTGTTTTTTCATTTTAGTTTTTTGATTTTATTTTTTAGTTTTTGATTTTTTCATTTTTAGTTTTTTATTTTCATTTTAGTTTTTGATTTTTTCATTTTTATTTTTATTTTTTCATTTTTAGTTTTCAGATTGTTGGATTGTTGGGTTTGGGAGGAGGCTTATAGGTGATGATTTTGTGGTTATGAGTGGGGTTGGGTTAGTTCCACTTCCCTCTGGGAGGATTGTTAGGTTATTGGGATTAGGTTAGGTTAGATTAGGTTAGGTTAGGATTAGGTTAAGGTTAAATTTTGTCATTTAGTTTCTTTTTATCGATTTTCATTTTAGTTTTCAGATTGGATTAGTTATTGGGTTTGGGAGGAGGCTTTGGGTAGTGATTTTAAAAGTGGTTGTGAGTGAGGTTAGGTTAGTTCCCTTTCAGCTGGATTGAGGTTGGATTGGATTAGGTTAGATTAGGTTAGTTGGTTAGGTTAAGTTAAGTTAGGATTAGGTTAGGTTAAGGTTAGGTTAGGTTAGGTTAAGTTAAATTTTGTCATTTGGTTTAACTTTTATCATTTTTTAGTTTTTGATTTTTCATTTTGTTTTATTTTTTTTTGTTTTTGATTTTTTTTTTGTTTTATTTTCTTTTGTTTTGATTTTTTCTTTTTTTTTTTTTTTTTTTTTTTTTTTTTGATTTTTCATTTTTAGTTTTCGGGTGGATTAGTTGTTGGGTTTGGAGGAGGCTTAATGAGTAGTGATTTTAAAAGTGGTTAATGAGTGAGGTTGGGTTAGTTTCGCTCCAGCTGGGATTAGGTTAGGTTAAGATTAGGTTAGGTTAAGTTAGGATTGATTAAGTTAAGTTAGGTTAAATTTTTGTCATTTGGTTTAACTTTTTATCATTTTTAGTTTTGATTTTTTTTCATTTTTTGTTTTATTTTTTTCATTTTTAGTTTTCAGATTAGTTGGATTGTTGGGTTTGGGAGGAACATGAGTGAGTGATTTTTAAAAGTGGTTGTGAGTGAGGTTGGGTTAGTTCACTTTTCCAGCTGGGAGGATTGTTAGGTTGGGATTAGGTTAAGGTTAGGATGGGTTGGGATTAAGTTAGGTTGGATTAGGTTAGGTTAGATTTTTTTGTCATTTGGTTTAACTTATCATTTTTAGTTTTTATTTTTTGATTTTTTTAGTTTTATTTTTTCATTTTAGTTTTGATTTTTTGTTTTTAGTTTTGATTTTTTCATTTTAGTTTTGATTTTTCGTTTTAGTTTTATTTTTATTTTTGTTTTATTTTTTTTTTAGTTTTCAGATTAGTTGAATTGGGTTTGGGAGGCTTGTAGGTAGTGATTTTAAAAGTGGTTATTAGTGAGGTTAGGTTGGTTCCTTTTCCCTTTGGGATTGTTAGGTTAGGTCGGTTAAGGTTAGGTTAAGTTAGGTTCGGTTGGATGGGTTAGGTTAGGTTAAGTTAGGTTAGTTAGGTTAAATTTTGTCATTGGTTTAACTTTTTTATCATTTTAGTTTGATTTTTCATTTTTTTTAGTTTTGATTTTCATTTTGGTTGATTTTTCATTTTTGTTTTTTTTTTCATTTTGTTTTTATTTTCATTTTTTTTTTGATTTTTATTTTATTTTAGTTTCGGGTGGATTGGATTGTTGGGTTGGGAGGAGGCTTATGGAGTGAGTGATTTCAAAGTGGTTGTGGTGGTTAGGTTAGTTCCACTTTTCCCCTTGGGAGGATTGTTGGGTTAGGATTAAGTTAAAGTTGATTAGATTGGTTAGGTTAAGTTAGGTTAAGTTAAGTTAAGGTTAGTTAGGTTAAATTTTTGTCATTTGGTTTCTTTTTTATCATTTTAGTTTTTGATTTTTCATTTTTTTAGTTTTCATTTTTCTTTTTTTTATTTTTAGTTTTGATTTTCATTTTTTTTTTTTATTTTTCATTTTTTTTTAGTTTTGTTTTTTATTTTATTTTCATTTTTGTGTTTTCAGATTGGTTAGTTGTTGGGTTTGGGAGGGCTTATTGGTGGTGATTTTAAAGTGGTTATGAGTGGAGTTAGGTTAGTTCACTTCTGGGAGATTGTTGGTTAAAACTGGTTAGGATTAGGTTAGTTGATTAGGTTAGGATTAGGATTAGGTTCGGTTAATCATTGGTTCTTTTATATTTTGTTTTCATTTTAGTTTTCGAATTAGTTGGTGTTGGGTTTGGGGAGCTTAGGTAGTGATTTTAAAGTGGTTGAGTGAGGAGTTAGGTTAGTTCCGCCTTGGAGGATTGTTAGGTTAAGGTTGGGATTGGTCAGGTTGAATTTTTTTTTTTTGTCATTTGGTTTAACTTTTATCATATTTTTAGTTTTGATTTTTTCATTTTAGTTTTGATTTTTTCATTTTAGTTTTGATTTTCATTTTAGTTTTATTTTCGTTTTTTATTTTTTGTTTATTTTTTTTTTTTTTGTTTTTTTTTCATTTTTTAGTTTTCAGATTGGTTGGTGTTGGGTTTGGGAGGAGGCTTGTAGGTAGTGATTTTAAAAGTGGTTGTGGTGAGGTTGGGTTAGTTCCTCCCTTGGGATTAAGTTAGGTTAGGTTAAGATTCGTTCAGGTTAGGTTAAGTTAGGTTAGGAGTTAAATTTTGTCATTTGGTTTAACTTTTTATCATTTTCATTTTAGTTTTGATTTTCATTTTAGTTTTATTTTTCATTTTTAGTTTTGTTTTTTCATTTTAGTTTTGATTTATTTTAGTTTTTATTTTTATTTTTCATTTTTTGTTTCAGATTAGTTGGATTGTTGGTTTGGGAGGCTTAGGTGATTTTAAAAGTGGTTGTGAGTGAGGTTAGGTTAGTTCCACTTTTCCAGCTGGGAGGATTGTGGGTTAGGTTAGGTTAAGTTAAGTTAGGTTAGGTTGGATTAGGTTAGGTTCGATTTTTGTCATTTGGTTTAACTTTTATCATTTTAGTTTTGATTTTCATTTTTTAGTTTTGATTTTTTCATTTTAGTTTGGTAGTTAGTTGTTGGTTTAGGAGGCTTATTAGGTAGTGATTTTAAAAGTGGTTATTGAGGTTAGGTTAGTTCACCCTTATGGGTTGGTTGGTTAGGTTAGGTCGGTTGATTGGTAGGTTAGGTTCGATTCGGTGGATTGGGATTAATTTTAATCATTTGGTTTAACTTTTTATCATTTTCATTTTAGTTTTTATTTTTTTTTCATTTTAGTTTTTCGGGTAGTTGAATTGTTGGGTTTGGGAGACTTATGGGTAGTGATTTTTAAAAGTGGTTGTGAGTGAGGTTGGGTTGGTTCTTTTCCCTTGGGAGGATTGTTGGAGTTAGGTATTAGGTTAGGTTAGGTGATTAGGTTAGGTTAGGTTAAGTTAAGTTAGGTTAGTTAAGTTAGGTTAGATTAAGTTAGGTTAAATTTTTATCATTTGTTTAACTTTTATCATTTTTAGTTTTGATTTTCATTTTTAGTTTTTGATTTTCATTTTTAGTTTTCAGGTTAGTTGGTGTTGGTTTGGGAGGAGGCTTGTGAGTGATTTTTAAAAGTGGTTGTGAGTGAGGTTGGGTTGGTTCACTTTTCCTTCTGGGAGGATTGTTGGGTTAGGTTGGGTTAGGTTAGGTTAGGTTAGGTTAAGTTAGGTTAGGTTAGATTAGGTTAAGTTAGGTTAAGTTAGGTTAGGTTAGGTTAAATTTTTTTTGTCATTTGGTTTAACTTTTTTTATCATTTTTTTTGTTTTAGTTTTTAGTTTTATTTTTTAGTTTTTTTCAGTTTTTATTTTTGTTTTTTCAATTGGATTGTTGATGGGTTTGGGGTTGGTGAATTGTTTTCAAAGTGGTTGTTAGTTTGTTGGGTTAGTTTTTTTTCGATTTTTGGTTGTTAGTTTTGATTCTGATTCATTTTTTTGTTCTGTTAGTTTTTTTGTTTAAGTTAGGTTAGTTGGATTGGTTTTTTTTGTCTTTAGTTTTGGTTTTTATCATTTTAGTTTTGATTTTTTTTTTGTTTTAGTTTTCGGGTAGTTGGTGTTGGGTTTGGGAGGAGGAGGCTTATAGGTGGTGATTTTTAAAGTGGTTGTGGTGAGGTTAGGTTGGTTCCGCACCCTTTGGGAGGATTGTTTGGTTAGGTTAGGTTAGGATTAGGTTAGGTTAGGTTAGGTTAGATTAGGTTAGAGTTAGGTTAGGTTGATTAGGTTAGGTTAAATTTTTGTCATTTGGTTTAACTTTTTTTTTTATCATTTTTTAGTTTTTTATTTTTTTTTTCATTTTTTTTTTCATTTTTTTTTTTCATTTTTTTAGTTTTTTTTTTTTTTTTCATTTTTTTTTAGTTTTTTGATTTTTCATTTTTTTTAGTTTTTTGATTTTTTTTTCATTTTTTTTATTTCTTTGATTTTTTTTTCATTTTTTTTTTTTTAGTTTTTTGATTTTTGTTTTTCATTTTTTTTTTAGTTTTTCGGGTTAGTTGAATTGTTGGGTTTGGGAGGAGGCTTGTAGGTAGTGATTTTTAAAAGTGGTTGTGAGTGAGGTTGGGTTGGTTCACTTTTCCCTTTGGGAGGATTGTTGGGTTAGGTTAGGTTAGGTTAGGTTAGGTTAGGTTAGGTTAGTTAGGTTAGGTTAGGTTAGGTTAGGTTAGGTTAGGTTAGGTTAGGTTAGGTTAAGGTTAAATTTTTTTTTTTTTTTGTCATTTGGTTTACTTTTTTTATTTATTTTTTTTAGTTTTTATTTTTTTTTATTTATTTTTTAGTTTTTGATTTTTTCATTTTTTTTTTTTAGTTTTCTGGTAGTTGAATTGTTGGGTTTGGGAGGAGGCTTGTAGGTAGTGATTTTTAAAAGTGGTTGTGAGGTGAGGTTGGGTTGGTTCACTTTTCCCTTTGGGAGATTGTTAGGTTAGGTTAGGTTAGGTTAGGTTAGGTTAGGTTAGGTTAGGTTAGGTTAGGTTAGAGTTAGGTTAGGTTAGAGTTAGGTTAGGTTAGGTTAGGTTAGGTTAGGTTAGGTTAGGTTAGGTTAGGTTAGGTTAGGTTAGGTTAGAATTTTTTTTTTTTTTTTGTCATTTGGTTTAACTTTTTTATCATTTTTTTTTTAGTTTTTGATTTTTCATTATTTTTTTTTTTAGTTTTTTGATTTATTTTTTTTTTTCAATTTTTTTTTTAGTTTTTTGATTTTTTTTTTTGATTTTTTAGTTTTTCATTTTTTTTTTTTGTCATTTTTTTTTTAGTTTTTGATTTTTTTTTTCATTTTTTTTTAGTTTTATTTTTTTTTTTTTTCATTTTTTTTTTTTCATTTTTTTGATTTTTTTTAGTTTTTGATTTATTTTTTCATTTTTTTTTTATTTTTTATTTTTTTTTTTCATTTTTTTTTTTTATTTTTTATTTTTTTTTCATTTTTTTTAGTTTTCGGGTAGTTGAATTGTTGGGTTTGGGAGGAAGCTTGTAGGTAGTGATTTTTAAAAGTGGTTGTGAGTGAGGTTGGGTTGGTTCACTTTTTCCTTTGGGAGGATTGTTGGGTTAGGTTAAGGTTAGGTTAGGTTAGGTTGGGTTGGGGTTAGGTTGGGTTGGGTTAGGTTAGGTTAGGTTAGGTTAAATTTTTTTTTTTTTTTTGTCATATGGTTTACTTTATCATTTTTTTAGTTTTTTTTGATTTTTCATTTTTTTAGTTTTGATTTTTTTTTTCATTTTTTTTTAGTTTTCGGGTGGTTGGTTGGTGGGTTTGGGAGGAGGCTTGTAGGTAGTGATTTTTAAAAGTGGTTGTGAGTGAGTTGGGTTGGTTCACTTTTCCTTTGGGAGGATTGTTGGGTTAGGTTAGGTTAGGTTAGGTTGGGATTGGGTTGGGTTAGGTTAGGTTGGTTGGGTTAGGTTGGGTTAGGTTAGGTTAGGTTAGGTTAGGTTAGGTTAGGTTAGAATTTTTTTTTTTTTTTTGTCATTTGGTTTAACTTTTTTATCATTTTTTTTTAGTTTTTGATTTTTTTTTTTCATTTTTTTTTTGTTTTCATTTTTTTTCATTTTTTTTTTAGTTTTGATTTTTTTTTCATTTTTTTTTAGTTTTTCAGGTGGTTGGATTATTGTTGGGTTTGGGAGGAGGGCTTGTAGGTAGTGATTTTTAAAGTGGTTGTGAGTGAGGTTGGGTTGGTTCCTTTTCCTTTGGGAGGATTGTTGGGTTAGGTTAGGTTAGGTTAGGTTAGGATTAGGTTAGGTTAGGTTAGGTTAGGTTAGGTTAGGTTAGGTTAGGTTAGGTTGGGATTAGGTTAGGTTAGGTTAGGTTAGGTTAGGTTAGGTTGGGTTAGGTTGGGTTAGGTTTAGGTTAGGTTAGGTTAGGTTGAGTTAGGTTAGGTTAGGATTGGGGGTTAGGTTAGGTTAGGTTAGGTTAGGTTAGGTTAGGTTAGGTTAGGTTAGGTTAGGTTAGGTTAGGTTAGGTTAGGTTAGAGTTAGGGTTAGGTTGGAGTTAGGTTAGGTTGGGTTAGGTTGGTTAGGTTAGGTTAGGTTGGGTTAGGTTAGGTTAGGTTAGGTTAGGTTAAGTTGGGTTAGGTTAGGTTAGGTTAGGTTAGGTTAGGTTAGGTTAGAGTTAGGATTAGGTTAGGTTAGGTTAAATTGGGTTGGGTTAGGTTAGGTTAGGTTGGTTGGGTTAGGTTAGGTTGGGTTAGAGTTAGGTTTGGTTAGGTTAGGTTAGGTTAGGTTAGGTTAGGTTAGGTTAGAGTTAGGTTGGAGTTAGGTTAGGTTAGGTTAAGTTAGAGTTAGGTTAGAGTTAGGTTAGGTTAGGTTAGGTTAGGATTAGGTTAGAGTTAGAGTTAGGTTAGGTTAGGTTAGGATTAGGTTAGGTTAGGTTACGTTAGAGTTAGAGTTAGAGTTAGGTTAGGTTAGGTTACGTTAGAGTTAGGTTAGGTTAGGTTAGGTTAGGTTAGGTTAGGTTAGAGTTAGGTTAGGTTAGGTTGAGTTAGGTTAGGTTAGGTTAGGTTAGGTTAGAGTTAGAGTTGGAGTTAGGTTAGGTTAGGTTAGGTTAGGTTAGGTTAGGTTAGGTTAGGTTAGAGTTAGGTTAGGTTAGAGTTAGGTTAGGTTAGGTTAGGTTAGGTTGGGTTAGGTTAGGTTAGGTTAGGTTAGGTTAGGTTAGGTTAGGTTGGGTTAGGTTAGGTTAGGTTAGGTTAGGTTAGGTTAGGTTAGGTTAGGTTAGGGTTTAGGTTAGGTTGGGTTAGGTTAGGTTGGAGTTAGGTTGGGTTGGGTTAGGTTAGGTTGGGTTGGGTTAGGTTGGGTTAGGTTAGGTTAGGTTAGGTTAGAGTTAGGATTAGGTTAGGTTAGGTTAGGTTAGGTTAGGTTAGGTTAGGTTAGAGTTAGAGTTAGGTTAGGTTAGGTTAGGTTAGGTTAGGTTAGGTTAGGTTAGGTTAGGTTAGGTTAGGTTGGGGGTTAGGTTAGGTTGGGTTAGGTTAGGTTAGGTTAGGTTAGGTTAGGTTGGGTTGGGTTAGGTTAGGTTAGGTTAGGTTAGGTTAGGTTAGGTTGGGTTAGGTTGGGTTAGGTTAGGTTAGGTTAGGTTAGGTTAGGTTAGGTTAGGTTAGGTTAGGTTAGGTTAGGTTAGGTTGAGTTAGGTTAGGTTAGGTTAGGTTAGGTTAGGTTAGGTTAGGTTAGGTTAGGTTAGGTTAGGTTAGGTTAGGTTAGGTTAGGTTAGGTTAGGTTAGGTTAGGTTAGGTTAGGATTGGGTTAGGGTTAGGTTGGAGTTAGGTTAGGTTAGGTTAGGATTAGGTTAGGTTAGGTTAGGTTAGGTTAGGTTAGGTTAGGTTAGGTTAGGTTGGGTTAGGTTAGGTTGGGTTAGGTTGGGTTGGGTTGGAGGTTAGGTTAGGTTAGGTTTGAGTTAGGTTAGGTTAGGTTGGGGTGGGTTAGGTTAGGTTAGGTTAGGTTAGGTTAGGTTGGGTTAGGTTAGGTTGGGATGGGATTAGGTTAGGTTAGGTTAGGTTAGGTTAGGTTAGGTTAGGTTAGGTTAGGTGATTAGGTTAAATTTTTTTTTGTCATTTGGTTTCTTTTATCATTTTATTTTTCATTTTTTTTTTAGTTTTTATTTTTCATTTTTTTTAGTTTTGATTTTTTTCATTTTTTTTTTTATTTTTTTTATTTTTTTTTTATTTTTGATTTTTTTTTTTTTAGTTTTTTGATTTTTTTTTTCATTTTTTTTTTTTTTTTTGTTTTATTTTTTTTTTTCATTTTTTTTTGTTTTTTCGTGTAGTTAGTTGTTGGGTTTGGGAGGAGGCTTGTAGGTAGTGATTTTAAAAGTGGTTGTGAGTGAGGTTGGGTTGGTTCACTTTTCCTTTGGGAGGATTGTTGGAGTTAGGTTAGGTTAGGTTGGGATTGGGTTAGGTTAGGTTAGGTTAGGTTAGGTTAGGTTAGGTTAGGATTAGGTTAAATTTTTTTTTTGTCATTTGGTTTTACTTTTTTATCATTTTTTTTTTAGTTTTTTATTTTTTTTTTTTTTTCATTTTTTTTTATTTTTTATTTTTTTTTTTCATTTTTTTTTTTGTTTTGATTTTTTTTTTTTTTTGTTTTTTTTATTTTGTTTGTTTTTCATTTGGTTTTCGGTGTGGTGTTTGGGTTGAGACTTGTGGTAGTGATTTTTAAGTAATTTGTGGTAAGTTGGGTGGTTCACTTTTCCTTTGGGAGGTTTAGGTTGGGTGGGGTTGGGTGAGGATGGGGTGAGTTGGTTGGGTAAGAGTTGGGGTTGATTAGGTTAGGTTAAGTTGGGTTAGGAGTATGTCATTTGGTTAACTTTTTTTTTATCATTTTTTTTTTTTTTAGTTTTTTGATTTTTTTTTTTCATTTTTTTTTTAGTTTTCGGGTAGTTGAATTGTTGGTTTTGGAGGAAGCTTGTGGTAGTGATTTTTTAAAAGTGGTTGTGTGAGTGAGGTTGGGTTGGTTCTTTTTCATGGGAGGATTGTTGGGTTAGGTTGGGTTGGGTTGGAGTTGAGTTGGGATTGGGTTAGGTTGAAGTTAGGTTGGAGTTAGGTTAGGTTGGTTAGGTTAAGTTAGGTTAAATTTTTTTTTTTTTTGTCATTTGGTTTAACTTTTTTATCATTTTTTTTTAGTTTTGATTTTTTTTTTTCATTTTTTTTTTGATTTTTTTTTTCATTTTTTTTTAATTTCAGGTAGTTGAGTGTTGGGTTTGAAACTTGTGAGTGTTGTTTTGTGGTTGTGGTGAGGGTTGGGTGGTTCACCCTTCATGAGAGATTGTTGGTTGGGTGGGGTGGTTAGGTTAGGGGTGGGGTGGGGTAGGTTGGGTGGGTGGGGTTGGGTTAGGTTAGGTTAGGTTGGGTTAATTTTTTTTTGTCATTTGGTTTCTTTTTTTATCATTTTTTTTTAATTTTTTGATTTTTTTTCATTTTTTGTTTTGATTTTTTTTCATTTTTTAGTTTTCGGGTAGTTGAATTGTTGGGTTTGCTTGTGAGTGGTGATTTTTAAGTGGTTGTGGTGAGGTTGGTTGGTTCACTTTCCTTTGGAGTGTTGAGATTGGGATGAGTTGGGTTGAGTTAGATTAGGTGGAGATTGGGATGAGTTAGGTTGGGGTTAGGTTGGGTTAGGTTAGGTTAGGTTAGGTTAGTTAGGTTAAATTTTTTTTTTTTGTCATTTGGTTTTAACTTTTTTTTATCATTTTTTTTATTTTGATTTTTTTTTCATTTTTTGTTTTCATTTTTTTCATTTTTTTAGTTTTTAATTTTTTTCATTTTTTTTAATTTTTTGATTTTTTTTCATTTTTTTTTTTGAATTTTGATTTTTTTTTTTCATTTTTTAGTTTTTATTTTTTCATTTTTTTTTTTTTGAATTTTTATTTTTTTCATTTTTTTTTGTTTTCGGGTAGTTGGTGTTGGGTTTTGGGCTTGTAGTATTAATTTTTTAAAAAGTGGTTGTAGTAAGGATGGTTGGTTCACTTTTTCCCTTTGAAGATGTTGAGTTAAGTTAGGGATTGGGTGGTGGTGGTGGTGGGTGGGGGTTAGGTTAGGTGGTAGGTTAGGTTGGAATGTGTTTTTTGTCATCATTGGTTTATTTTTATCATTTTTTTTTTTTGGTTTTTCATTTTTTTTTTATTTTTTTGTTTTTGATTTTTCATTTTTTTAATTTTCAGGTAATTGAATTGTTGAGTTTGAACTTGTGGGTAGTAATTTTAAAATGGTTATGAAGTGAGTTAAATTCACTGAAGGTTTGAGAATGAAATTAGTTAGGTTAAGTTAGGTGGTGGGTGAGTGATTAAATTGATACATCATTGGTTCTTTTTTCATTTTTTAATTTTTAATTTTTTTCATTTTTAATTTTGATTTTTTTTTTTTTAATTTTTTCATTTTATTTTTTTTTAATTTTTATTTTTTTTCATTTTTTTAGTTTTTATTTTTTATTTTTTATTTTTTTTTTTTCAGGTGTTTTTGATTTTTTGATTTTTTCATTTTTTTTCAGGTAGTTAATTATTGGGTTTAGGGCTTAAGTAGTAATTAGGTGGTGTAGTAAAATTAGGTATTTTAAGTGTTAAATTAAAATTAAATTAAATTAGTTATGTCATTTATTATATTAATTTATTAGTAGTTAATATTTAGTTTTTAATTTATTTGTTTATTTTATTTTATTTATTTTCATTTATTTGGTACAGTATTTCGTGTTGGTATTGTTTAGGCTTGTAGTAGTAATTTTAAATGGTTGTAGTAAGTGGTGTTCTTTTCCCTTTAGAAGATGTTAGGTTAAAATTAGGTTAAGTTAAGTTAAATTAAGTTGTTAAGTTAAATTAAATTAAGTTAAAATTACATCATTGGTTTTTTTTATTATTTTAATTTTAATTTTATTTTGTTTTTGATTTTCATTTTTAATTTCAGGTAGTGTTGGGTTTGGAACTTGTGGTGTGATTTTACGTGGTTGTGGTGGTGGGTTGTTCCTTTTCACTTGTGTGAGTGGTGGGTGTGTTAGTTAGGTGAGTGTGTTAAGTTGGGATTGAATTAAGTTAAGTTAGGTTAAATTGATTTAGTTAAGTCCATCATTTGGTTCTTTTTGTCATTTTTTAGTTTTATTTTTCATTTTTAATTTTATTTTGATTTTTTAATTTTCATTTTTTCATTTTTAATTTTAATTTTCATTTTGTTTGATTTTTCATTTTTTTATTTTTATTTTAATTTTTTTCATTTTTAATTTTCAAATGAGTAGTGTTGGTTTGACTTGTAGTGTAATTTTAAAATGTTGTGGTGGTTGGGTAATTCACCTATGTTAGGTTAAGTGTTAAGTGATTAGATGAAATTAAATTAAGTGGGGTAAATTAAATTTTTTTTGTCATTTAGTTCTTTTATTTTTTGGTTTTATTTTTCATTTTTGTTTTGATTTTCATTTTAATTTCAGGTAGTGGTGTTGCTGTGTGATAATTTGTGGTAATTGGGTTGTTCTATGTTGGGTGGGGTAGGTGGGTTAGGTAGTTAGGTTAGAATGAGTTAAATTAAATTAAGTTAAGTTAAATTAAGTTAAATTAAATTAGGTTAAATTAGATTTGGTTCATCATTTGGTTCTTTTTATATTTTTTTTTTTTTGATTTTTGATTTTTTTTATTTTTTTTTTTTGTTATTTTTCATTTTTATTTTGATTTTTATTTTATTTTTATTTTCATTTTGTTTTAATTTTATTTTAATTTTATTTTTATTTCAGGTAGTTGAGTGTGTTAGGTTTGGGCTTTGTAGTAATGTTTTAGTGGTGTGGTGGTTGGGTTGTTCTTCCTTGAAATGGTGGTTAAATTGGAATTAGGTTGGGTGGGTTAAATTGAAATTAAATTGGGGATGAAATTAAGTTAAATTTTTTTTTTGTCATTTGGTTTTTATTTTCATTTGTTTGTTTTGTTTTATTTTAATTTCATTAGTTTTTGTTTTTAATCTTTAATTTTGTTTTATTTTAAATTGTTAAGTTGTTCCTTTTCCTTTATTTTGAATTTGTTAAGTTAGGTGGTGGTGTTGGTGGGTGGTTGTTAAATTATTAAGTTAAGGTTAAAATTTTTTTTTGTTCATTTCTTTTTATTTTTTTGGTAGAATTTTTCATTTTTTTAGTTTTAATTTTTCATTTTTAATTTATTTTTATTTTTTAAATTATTTTATTTTGTTTTGATTTTTATTTTTAATTTTCAAATGAGTGAGTATTGTTTGGCTTGTAATGTGTTTTAGTGGTTGTGGTGAGGTAATTCACCTGTTATTAAAATTAAGTTAAATTGGTGAAATTAAATTAATTAGGTAAATTAAAATTTGTTTTTTTTTTTTGTCATTGGTTTCTTTTTATCATTTTTTTTTTTGATTTTTTTTTTTTCATTTTTTTTTAGTTTTTGTTTTTTTTCATTTTTTTTAGTTTTTTATTTTTCATTTTTAATTTTCAGATGGTTGTATTGTTTGTTAATGTAATTGTAAATTGTAATGGTGAGTTAATTCCTGTATTAGATTTAAATAAAGATTAGGTAGATTAAGTTAATTAAGTAAATTAAATTAATTATTTTTTTTGTCATTGTTCTTTATATTTTTATTTTATTTTATTTTGGTATTTTTATTTTAATTTTTAATTTTATTTTGATTTGTTTTTTTTTTTCATTTTTTGTTTTTTAATTTTTTTTCATTTTGATTATTTAGTATATTATGTAATTTAAATTCATTAATTCATTATGTTAAGTTCATTACATTAAGTAAGTTAGATTCATTAAAATTAATTAATATTATTGGTTCTTTATATTTGTTATTTATTTTAATTTTATTTTGGTATTGTTTATTTAGTTTGTATTGAATTGTGTGTAGTATGGGTTTTAATGGTTTTATTTTGGTTTTGAAATAGTTTAAGTGTTGAGTTGTTAAGTTATTAAGTTAATTAATTTAAGTTAAATTAAGTATTAGGATTTATTTTTTTTGTCATTGTTTTGTTTTTTAATTTTAATTTTCATTTTTTTTTGTTCATTTTGTTTTCAGGTCAGGTAGTTATTGAGTTTGGCTTTCATAGTGTGTTAATGGTGTGTAAGTGGTGGGTAGTTCTATGTTAAGTGATTAAGTGGTGTTAAGTGAGATCGATTAATTAGGTAAATTAAGTTAAATTAAATTAAATTTTTTTTTTTGTCATTGTTCTTTTATCTTTTTTTAGTTTTTGATTTTTTCATTTTTTTTTAATTTTTCATTTTTTTCATTTTTTTTTAATTTTGATTTTTCATTTTTTTTTTAATTTTTTATTTTTTCATTTTTTGTTTTGATTTTTTTTCATTTTTTTTTGTTTTATTTTTTTTTTTTTTGTTTTCAGGTAGTTAGATGTGTTTGGAAACTTATGGTAGTAATTTTAAAAATGTGTTGTTAAATGGTTAATTCACTTTTTCATAGTGTTGGGTGGGTAAATTAGTTAAGTGTTAATTAGGTTAAGTTAAATTAGATTGAGTTAGGTTAAATTTTTTTTTTTTTTTTTGTCATTTAGTTTTTAATTTTATTTTTTTTAGTTTTTGATTTTTTTTCATTTTTTTAATTTTATTTTTTTCATTTTTTAATTTTGATTTTTCATTTTGTTTATTTTTCATTTTTGTTTTATTTTTTTCATTATTTTTTCATTTTAATTTTTCATTTTGTTCAAATGTTAGTATTGGGTTTAGGCTGTAAATGTAATTACAATGGTATGGTAATTGGTGGTCCTTTTTCTTGAGATGTTAGTGAAATAGGTGTAATTAGAGAAATTTAAGTGTTAAATTAAATTAAATTTTTTTTTTTTTTTCATCATTTAGTTTCTTTATCATTTTTTTCATTTTATTTTCATTTTGTTATTTTTCATTTTTAGTTTTGATTTTTCATTTTTGTTTTATTTTTCATTTTGTTTTATTTTTTCATTTTGATTTTGATTTTTCATTTTTTGTTTTCAGGTAGTGAGTATTGAGTTGGGCTGTAAGTAGTAATTTTAGTGTTGTGGTAAGTTAATTCCTTTTTATTGTTGAAATTAGTTAATTAGGTAAATTAAATTAAATTAGGTTATGGGTTAGATTAAATTAAATTAATTTTTTTTGTCATTTGTTTTTTATTTTTTTGTTTTATTTTCATTTTAATTTTAATTTTTATTTTGTTTTATTTTATTTTTAATTTTATTTTGTTTTTCAGTGTGTTAGTGTTTGAGCTTGTATTGTAATTTAAAATGTATTTGTGAAGTAAGTTGGTTAATTCACCTGAGTGTTAAATTAAATTAAGTTAGGTGGTAGTGTTAATTAAGTGGTGATTAAGTGGTGTTAAATTGAGTAAATTAGTTAAGTTAATTATTTGGTTCTTTATAATTTTTGATTTTTTAAATTTTTATTTTGTTTTTTGTTTTGTTATTTTTCATTTTTAATTTTATTTTTCATTTTTAATTTTATTTTCATTTTTTAATTTTATTTTTATTTTTAATTTTAATTTTCATTTTTATAATTTTCAGGTAGTTAAATGTGATTTGAAACTTATAATGTAATTTTAAAAATGTGTTGTATAGTAAGTAATTATTCCTTATTAAATTAGTTAAATTAATTGATTAATTAGTGTTAATTAATTAAGTTAAATTATAATTTAGGTATTTTTGTCATTGGTTTTATTTTTCTTTTTAATTTTGATTTTTTTCATTTTTTTAATTTTATTTTTTCATTTTTTAGTTTTATTTTTTCATTTTTTTAATTTTTATTTTTCATTTTTAATTTTATTTTCATTTTAATTTTAATTTTCATTTTTTAATTTTGATTTTGTTTTTGTTTTCAAATAGTGAGTATTGCATTTATAGTAGTAATTGAATGTGGTAAGTGGTAGTTAATTCCTATAAATTGGTTAAGTGTGGTGAGTTAAGTGGTGGTGAGTGGTTAAATTAATTTTTTTTTGTCATTGGTTCTTTTTATCATTTTTTTAATTTTTATTTTATTTTCATTTTATTTTTAATTTTTCATTTTTGAATTTTCAGTGTTATTTATTAGGTTTTGGTAATTTTGTAGTTGTAGTAAGTGGTTAATTTCACTTGGTATTGATTGTTAATTAATTGAGTGTTAATTAATTGGTAGTTAATTAGTTAATTAAATTATTATTTTGTCATTGGTTCTTTATATTTAATTTTATTTTATTATTTTTGGTTTTGATTTTGTTTGTTTAATTTCATTTTGGTTTTGGTTGTTTTTGATTTCATTTTAATTTTGATTTTTCATTTTTTTTTAGTTTTGATTTCATATTTTTATTTTGTTGATGGTATTATTCTTCATTTTAAGCTTGTATTGTGTTGCATGTTGTAAGTAAAATTGGTGTTACTATATTAAGTTAATTAAATTAAATTAAATTAAGTTAAATTGATAATCATTTTGTTCTTTTTATATTTTTGTTTTATTTTGTTATTTTGGTAAATTTTTTATTTTTAATTTTGATTTTTTGTTTTTTTGTTTTATTTTTTTATTTTTTAATTTTTCTTTTTTTCTATTTTTTAATTTTATATTTTTTCATTTTTTTAGTTTAGATGAGTGTTAGGTTCGCAGTAGTAATTGTAAATGGTTAAATTAGTTTTAGTGTTAAATTAAGTTAAATTAAGTATTTTGTCATTTGTTTTTTTCTTCTAGTTTTGTTTATTTTTGTATTTTGATTTTTAATTTTATTTTATTTTTTGTTTTTTTATTTTATTTTATTTTTTTTTAATTTTTTTTTGGTTTTGATTTTTTTTTTTTTTTATTTTTCTTTATTTTTTTGTTTTCATTTTGTAGTAATTTTATGTTGGTTATTTTATTTTAATTAATTGTTTTTTTTAAATTTTCATTGTGTTAATTTATTTTGGTTTTTTATTTTTAGTTTTAATTTTATTTTGTTTTATTTCATTTGAGCTGGTAGTAGTATTGCATTTCTGCAATGTGTGGTATGTGTTAAGTGGTTTCAAGAGTGTTGGGTAAGTTAAGTTAAATTAGGTAAATTAAATTAAATTAGTTGATGGTGTTAATTTAATTTTTTGTCATTGGTTTTTTTATCATTTTAATTTTGATTTTCATTTTTGGTTTTAATTTTTCATTTTTAATTTTATTTTTCATTTTTGGTTTTGTTTTTTTTTAATTTTAATTTTTCATTTTTTGGTTTTGTTTTTTCATTTTAATTTTGATTTTGTTTTTTATTTTCAGATGTGTGTTGGAGTTTGAGAGCTTGTAAGTAGTAATTTTAAAAATGTATGTAGTTATGTAGTAGTTAAATTTAATTCCTTTAGTATTTGTATTAATTAAGTTAAATACATTAGTGGTGTTAAATTAATTAAATTAATTAATTAATTAAATTAAATTAATTAATTAATTTTTAATTTTTTTTGTCATTTGGTTCTTTTAATTTTAATTTTGATTTTATTTTTTTAATTTTATTTTTTTAGTAGTTAGTATTGTGTTGTTTTGGTGTTATGTTATAGTTAATTCGTTAGTGTTTTAATTAATTAATTGTTAAATTAAGTTGTTAATTTTTTTCTTTGGTTTATTTATCATTTTTGTTTTCATTTTTATTTTATTTTATTTTTTTGGTTTTGTTTTTTATTTTTGTTTTATTTTTTATTTTTTGAATTTTTCATTTTTATTTCAGGTAGTGAGTGTTGGGTTTGAAACTTGTAGTAGTAATTTTAAAAAATGGTATGGTGGTTGAAATTGTTCACTGAAATATTGAGTTAGAATTAAATTAAGATTAAATAGTGTAAATTAGATTAAGTTAAATTGATTGAGTTAATTTTTTTTTTTTTGTCATTTTAGTTCTTTTTTTATCATTTTTTTTTTTGTTTTTGATTTTTTTTCATTTTTTTTTTTTATTTTTTTTCATTTTTTTTTAGTTTTTTATTTTTTTTCATTTTTGAATTTTTGATTTTTATTTTTAATTTTAATTTTCATTTTAATTTTAATTTTTCATTTTTAATTTTATTTTATTTTTAATTTTAGTAGTGTATTATTGATTTTAAACTTGCATGTGTTCATGGTATGGTAAATGGTAATTCTTTTCCTTAGGTATTGAGTTAAATTAAGTTAAGTTAGGTTAAATTAGGTAAATTAGGTTAAGTGATTAGGTAGGTGGGTTAAATTGATGTCATTTGGTTTCTTTTTTGTCATTTTTTTTTTAATTTTTGATTTTTTTTCATTTTTTGTTTTTTATTTTTTTCATTTTTTTTTAATTTTCGTAGTTAGTGTTAGTTTTGGCTTATGGTAATTTTAAAATGGTTGTAGTAAGGCCAGTTGTTCACACCTTAGGGTATTGAGTTAAATTAGGTAGGTAAGTTAGGTAAGTTAAGTGAAATTAAATTTTTTTGTCATTGGTTTTGCTTTTATCATTTTTTGGTTTTTAATTTTTTATTTTTTAATTTTAATTTTCATTTTTAATTTCATTTTTCATTTTTTTGATTTTGATTTTTCATTTTTTTAATTTTTATTTTTTTCATTTTTTTTTAATTTTTATTTTTTTATTTTTTAATTTTCAGGTAATTGGTGTTAGTTTTGAAACTTAAATGTGATTTAAGTAATTGTAAGTAAGTGGTTAATTCACCAATGAAGTGAATTAAATTAAGTGGTGGTGGTGGTAGGTGGTGAAATTAGTTGGTGGTGAAGTGAGATTAATTAAATTGATACATCATTGGTTCTTTTTTATCATTTTTATTTTATTTTTTTCATTTTTTTAATTTTATTTTTTTCATTTTTGTTTTTTGATTTTTTATTTTTTTTTAATTTTTATTTTTTTTTCATTTTTTTAGTTTTTTTATTTTTTTTCATTTTTTTAGTTTTTAATTTTTTCATTTTTTATTTTCAGGTATGGTGAGTATTGAGTTTGAAACTGTGTGTAATTTTAAAAGTAATTGTAAATGTGGTAGTTAATTCCCTATTATTGAAGTCATTAGGTAGGTAATTAAGTAAATTAAATTAAATTGGTTAAATTTTTGTCATTGGTTCTTTCTTTTGATTTTGTTTTGTCATTTTTGTAATTTTCATTTTGTTTTATTTTTTATTTTTAATTTTTATTTTTATTTTTTAATTTTTGATTTTCATTTTTTTAATTTTTATTTTTCATTTTTTTTTAGTTTTTGATTTTTCATTTTTAATTTTCAGGGTAGATATTGATTTAAACTGGTGTGTTAAAATGGTTGTAAATGGTTAGTTGGTTCACTTTTCATGGTTAAGTGAAATGAAGTTAAATTAGGTTAAATTAATTAAGTTAGGTAGGTAAATTAAGTGATGAAGTGCATTAAATTTTTGTCATTGGTTCTTTTATCATTTTTTTTGTTTTTTAATTTTTTCATTTTTTAATTTTAATTTTTTCATTTTTTAATTTTTGATTTTATTTTTTTGATTTTTTGTGAATTTTCAGTTGAATCAGGTATTGGGTTTGACTTATGGTAAGTAATTCATGGTATAGTAAAATTAGGTGTTCACCCTTTAAAGTATTAAGTTAATTAAATTAAGTAAATTAAGTAAAATAGGCATTAATTCATTTAGTTAATTAATTAAGTTAAATTCATTTTGTTCTTTTGTTATTTTAATTTTAATTTTATTTTATTTTATTTTTAATTTGTTTGGTAGTGATTGTTAGGCATTTTGGGCTTGCCGTGTGTTACAAAGTATGTGGTTAGGTATTCATTTTCTCTATATTAGGTAAATTAAGTTAAATTAAGTTAAGTTAAATTAAATTAAATTAAAATTAGGTAAATGTAGTAGTTTAAATACATCATTTGGTTCTTTATCATTTTTAATTTTATTTTCATTTTCATTTTTTAATTTTATTTTTATTTGTTTTAATTTTAATTTTTCATTTTAATTTTGTTTGATTTTTGGTTTTATTTTTATTTTTATTTTCAGTGTGGTGAGTATTGGGTTTAGTGTAGTAGTATTTTAATGTTGTGTGTGGTGGTGTTCATGTTGAGTTAGGTTAAGTTAAGTTAAGTTAAATTAAATTAGGTTAAGTTAAGTGGGTAGTGATAAGTGGTTAAATTGAATCATTGGTTATTTTTATCATTTTTTTGTTTTATTTTTTTTCATTTTTTTAATTTTGATTTTTTCATTTTTGTTGTTTTGATTTTTTTTTATTTTTTAATTTTGATTTTTTCATTTTTGTTTTTATTTTTTTTTTTTTTTTTTTTCATTTTTTTTTTTTAATTTTATTTTTTTTTTTTTTTTGGTTTTTATTTTTTTTCATTTTTCAGTTGTGAATTGGTGTTGGGTTTGAAAGCTTGGTAGTGATTTTTAAAAGTGATTTGCTTGATGTGGTTAGTTGTCACCCTACCAGAGTATTAAATTAAATTATGTCAGTACATTGTTAAATTATTAAATTAAGTTTAAATTAAATTAAATTAAGTGAAATTTAAGTATTCATTATGTTAGATTGATAATAATTTTGTCATTGGTTTTTCATTTTTAATTTTATTTTTATTTTTGTTTTGTTATTTTAATTTCAGGTAGTGGTGTTGAGTTTAGACTTGTGGTAGTAATTTTTAAAAGTGGTTGTTGTGTGGGTATGTTCCTATTATGATGAGATTAAATTAATTAAATTAAATTAATTAAATTAATTAAATTAAGTTAAATTATTTTGTCATTGTTTATTTTTAATTTTAATTTCATTTTGGTTTGATTTTTCATTTTTGTTTAATTTTCATTTTAATTTTAGTGAGTGGTGTTAATTTAGGCTTTTTAAGTGTAATTTTCTTGGTGTGGTAAATTTAGGTTGTTCACCTTAACTTAGAGTGATGTTAGGTTAGGTAAATTGTTAAGTTAAATTAGATAGGTGAGATTGGTGAAATGGTGAAGTTAAATTAATTTTTTATATTTGGTTCTTTTTTTCATTTTTTATTTTTTGATTTTTTTTTTTTTTTTTGATTTTTTCATTTTTAATTTTTATTTTTTTTTATTTTTTTAATTTTGATTTTTTTTTAATTTTTTAATTTTATTTTTTTCATTTTTTTAGTTTTTTATTTATTTTTTCATTTTTTTTAGTTTTTTGATTTTTTTCATTTTTTTTAATTTTCAGGTAGTGAGTATTGGGTTTGAAACTTGTAATGTGATAATTGTAGTAAATTTGGTTACTTGAAATGTTAAGTAAAATTAGGTAATTAAATTAAGTTAAATTTTGGTTAAAATTTTGTCATTAGTTATTTATATTTTTAATTTTATTTTTGATTTTAATTTCATTTTGATTTTATTTTTATTTTGTTTTATTTTCATTTTAATTTTATTTCATTTTTTGATTTTGATTTTTCATTTTTTTAGTTTTTCAGGTAGTTAGTGTTGGGTTTGGAAACTGTAAGTAGTAATTTTAAAATGTTGTAAGTAGTTAAGTTATTTAAAATTAGGTGGTTAAATTAGGTGGTGGTTAAGTGATTAGGTGGTGTAAGTGAAATAGGTTGGTTAATTTTTTTGTCATTTGGTTTTTTGTCATTTTTTTAATTTTAATTTTTGTCATTTTTTTAATTTTGATTTTTAATTTTTAATTTTGATTTTTCATTTTTTTATTTTTATTTTTTTATTTTTTAGTTTTGATTTTTTTCATTTTTAATTTCAGGTAGTTAGTATTGTTAATTTAGAAACTTGTAGTGTTTTAAAAATGGTTTAGTAAATTGATCACCTTAGTATTAAATTAAGTAAATTAAATTAAATTCATTAAATTAAGTAAATTAAATTAGTTAATTCATTAATTAAATTAGTTAAGTGGTTGTTTATTTTGTCATTGGTTCTTTTATCATTTTTTTTTTAATTTTATTTTTAATTTTAATTTTGATTTTCATTTTTAATTTTCAATTTTTCATTTTAGTTTTATTTTTTCATTTTTTAATTTTAAATTTTATTTTTTTAATTTTTCATTTTAATTTTCAAATGAGTGAGTGTTGGATTTAAAACTTGTATAGTAATATTTTAAAATGTGTTGTAGTAAAGTGGTTGTTCTATTCCTTGAAATATTAGGTAGGTAAATTAAGTTAAGTTAAATTAAATTAGAATTAAATTGGTTAAATTTTTTTTGTCATTTGGTTCTTTTCTATCATTTTTATTTTTGATTTTTTCATTTTTTTTTTTTTATTTTTTCATTTTTTGTTAATTTTTTCATTTTTTTTTTAGTTTTTGATTTTTTTTCATTTTTTAATTTTGATTTTCATTTTTGTTTTATTTTTTCATTTTGTTTTAATTTTTCATTTTTAATTTTCAGTAGTTGAGTATTGTTTGGCTTGTAAGTAGTAATTTTAAAATGTTGTAGTGAAATTAGGTAATTCTTTAAGTGTTAATTTAAGTGGTTAAATTAATTGAGTGAAATTAAGTGAATTAAATTGATTAGTTAAATTGAAATTAAGTTAAATTACATCATTTGGTTCTTTTTATCATTTTTTAATTTTGATTTTTTTTTCATTTTTTTGTTTTATTTTTTTCATTTTTTAATTTTCAGGTAATTGAATTGTAGGTTTAAAGCTGTAAATGTGTGTAAAAAGTGGTTGTAGTAGTTGGTGGTTCCCCTTAGAAGATGTTGAAGTTAAGTTAGTGAAATGAGAATGGTTAAGTGTTAAGTTAAGTGATAGGTAGATGGTGAGTGGTGGTTAGGTTAAATTTTTTTGTCATTTGGTTCTATCATTTTTGGTTTTATTTTTTCATTTTTAATTTTATTTTTTTCATTTTTAATTTTGTTTTTCATTTTTTTAGTTTTTGATTTTTTTTTCATTTTTAATTTTTTATTTTTTCATTTTTTTTTAGTTTTTGATTTTTTCATTTTTTAATTTTTATTTTTTTTTGTTTTTATTTTTTTTCATTTTTTTTTTTTTCATTTTTCAGGTAGTTAGTGTTGGGTTTGAAAGCTTATAGTAGTAATTTTTAAAATGGTTGTAAATGGTTAAGTTAATTCCTTCCTTGGAAGATGGTGATTGAGAATTGAAGTTAGTGGAAGTTAAGTTAGGTTAAGTTAAGTGGGTAGGTAAGTTAATTAGGTAGGTAGGTTAAATTTTTTTGTCATTTGGTTTCTTTTTTCATTTTTTTTTAATTTTTTTTCATTTTTTTTTGTTTTGATTTTTTTCATTTTTTTAATTTTTTATTTTTTTTTTTTTTTTTGATTTTTTTTTTTCATTTTTTTTAATTTTATTTTTTTGTTTTATTTTTCATTTTTTTAATTTTATTTTTTCATTTTGTATTTTCAGTAGTGTTGAGTTTTGGCTGTAGTGTAATTTTAAGTTGTTGTAGTAGTGCGTTATTCCTTTAGAGATGATGAGATGAGTAATTGGTGGTGTAGAATTAAGTGATTGAGTTAAGTTAAATTAGAATGAATTGAATTAAGTTAAATTGAAGTTAAATTTATTTTTTTTGTCATTTTAGTTTCTTTTTTTTTATCATTTTTTTTAGTTTTTGATTTTTTCATTTTTAGTTTTGATTATTTTTTGTTTTATTTATTTTAATTTTGTGTTATTATTTATTGTGTAATTTGGTTGATTTTTTTATTGTTTTTATTTTATTATATTTTTGTATTTTTTTTATATTTTTTTTATTTTTATTTTTGTTTTATTTTTCATTTTTTTGTTTTTTCAGTAGTTAGTGTTGAGTTTGAGAAACTTGTAGTAATTTTAAATGGTTGTAGTAAAGTTAGGTATTCCTTTTCCTTAGAAAATTATTGTTAAGTGGTAAGTTAAATTAAGTTAAATTAAATTAAGTAAATTAAATTAAATTAGTTAAATTAATTTTGTCATTGGTTCTTTTTATTTTAATTTTATTTTATTTTGTTAATTTTAATTTTTCATTTTAATTTTGGTAGTGAGTATTGTTTGGCTTTTATGGTAGTAATTTTAAGTAGTTGTAGTGGTGGGTTAATTCTTTTCATTAGATGTTGGGTAGGTAGGTGAGATGCAAATTAAATTAAGTTAAGTTAAGAGTGGGTTAAATTAAATTAAGTTAAAATTTTTTGTCATTGGTTCTTTTATCATTTTATTTTTCATTTTTAATTTTATTTTTTCATTTTTAATTTTATTTTTTCATTTTTTGGTAATTTTATTTTTAATTTTGTATTTTTGTTTTGATTTTTTTTATTTTTTTTTAATTTTTGATTTTTTCATTTTTTTTTGTTATGATTTTTCATTTTTTTAATTTTGATTTTTTTTTCATTTTTTTTAATTTTTGTTTTTTTTTCATTTTTTTTAATTTTCAGGTAATTGAGTATTGGGTTTGAAGTGTGTTATGTAAGTATTATTAACTGAAAGATGTTAAGTGAAATAAATTAGGTAAGTGGTAATTAGAATGAAATTAAATTAAATTAGGTAGTTAGATTGAATTAAGTTAATTAAATTATTTTGTGATTGGTTGTCATTTTTAATTTTCATTTTTAATTTGTTTTAATTTTGATTTTCATTTTTGTTTTATTTTTTTATTTTTTAATTTTATTTTTATTTTTAATTTTCAGGTAATTAGTATTGTTTAGAAACTTGTGGTGTAATTTTATGTGGTTGTGGTGGTGGGTTAATTTCACTAGAAATATTAGGTAAGTGGTAAATTAAGTAATTAAGTTAAGTAAGTGGTAAATTCATTAGTGTTAAATTAAGTAACATTTTTGTCATTTGTTCTTTGTCATTTTTAATTTTAATTTTTATTTTAATTTTGTTATTTTCATTTTTAATTTTATTTTTTCATTTTTTTTTATTTTTATTTTGGTTTTTATTTTTTAATTTTATTTTTCATTTTTGTTTTATTTTCATTTTGTTTCAGAGATTGATTTTGGAATTTCTATAGTAGTGTTACAAGTGTTGTGGTAGTGGGTTCACTTTTCATTAGAGATGAGTGGGTGGGTAAGTTAGTTAAGTGTAAATTGATTGATGAAATTTGTACATCATTGGTTCTTTTATTTAATTTTTATTTTTTTCATTTTTAATTTTTAATTTTTTTTTTTGTTTCAGGTAGTTAGTGTTGGTTGAAACTTTTAGTAATGATTTTAAAATGGTGTGGTTTGGTTGGTGGTTCATTTTCCTTGAGATGTTAGGTGAAGTTGGTTAAATTGAATTAGGTGGTTAAATTAGGTAGTTGGTGTTTTGTCATTTTTATCATTTTTTGTTTATTTTTTCATTTTTTAGTTTTTATTTTTATTTTAATTTTATTTTTATTTTTTGGTTTGATTTTTCATTTTAATTTTGATTTTTTCATTTTTAATTTTAATTTTTTTCATTTTTTGTTTTGATTTTTTATTTTTAATTTTTGTTTTTTTTTTTTAGTTTTTGATTTTTTTCATTTTTTTGTTTTATTTTTTTTCATTTTTTTTTTTAATTTTCAGGTAGTTGGTGTTGGGTTTGAGCTTGTGGTAGTGATTTTAAAATGGTTATGTAGTATGGTAGGTAATTCCTATTAAGTATTGAAGATTGATTAAGTGAATTAATTAGGTAAGTATTTAAATTGGATTAATTAAGTGATTTGTGTATTATTTTGTCATTTGGTTCTTTTTGTTTTATTTTATTTTTTTTTTTTTTCATTTTAGTTTTCAAATGGTTGTGTTGGGTTTTTGGCTGTTGTGTGTTGTTGTAGTGGTGGTTCTCCTTGAGAGATGTTAAATTAGGAAGTTAAGTTTGAGTTAGATGATTAAGTTGGTTGATTATTTTTGTCATATTGGTTCTTTTATCCTTTTGGTTATTTTATTTTGGTACATTTTATTTTTATTTTTTTTTGTTTTGATTTTATTTTGGTTTTATTTTATTTTGGTACAATTTTATTTTGTTTTCAGGCAGTGAGTGTTGGGTTTGTAAGTAGTAATTTTAAGTGTTGTAAATGTGGGTTATTTCTTTTTCTTGGATGGTATTAGTTAGGTTAAGTTTAAATTAAGTTAAGTGGTGGTGTAAGTTAAGTTGATGGTTATTGTTGGTTTATTTTTATCATTTTTGATTTTTCATTATTTTGTTCTTTATTTTAATTTTATTTCTTTTTAATTTTGATTTCATTTTTTATTTTGATTTTTCATTTTTTGGTATTTTGTTTTTTTCATTTTTTTTAATTTTCATTTTTTTTCATTTTTAATTTTCAGGTAGTGGTGTTGGGTTTTGGGCTTGTAGTGTAATTTTACAAATGGTTGTAGTGAAATTAGGTTGATTCACTCTTAAGTGTTAGGTAAATTAAGTTAAATTGATTGATATTAAATTCGTTAATTGATTGATGATGGTGATTGTTGATGGAATTGATACACATCATTGGTTCTTTATATTTTATCATTTTGGTTTGATTTTTTTATCTGATTTTATTTTTAGTTTTCATTTTTATTTTTGATTTTTTTTCATTTTTTGTTTAATTTTTCATTTTTTTGGTTTGATTTTTCATTTTTAGTTTGATTTCATTTTATTTCAAATGTGAGTGAGTATTGGTTGGGCTTGTAAATGTGTTCATGGTTGTAAATGAGTGATTAGTTCCTTGAAATGTTGATGGTGTTAAGTGATTGGTGGTAAATTGATTGATTGGTTAATTGATTAATTGGTGGTTAATTAGATAATGTACACATCATTGGTTCTTTTTCATTTTTGTTTTGATTTATTTTTATTTTTTCATTTTTTTTAGTTTTGATTTTTTTATTTTTTTTATTTTTATTTTGTTTTGTTTTTTTTTTTTTTATTTTTTTCATTTTTGTTTTCAGGTGTTAATTGTTGTTTGGGCTTGTGTGTGTTTTAAAATGGTTGTGGTGGTGGTGTTCACTTTTCTTTAGAAGATGTGGGTGGGTGATTAAGGTGAAATTAGTTGTGTTAGGTGAGATGAGTTAGATTAAATTAGTTAGGTTAGGTTGCGTTAAATTGGGTTGGTTAAATTTTTGTTATTGATTTTATTCATTTTAGTTTTATTTTATTTTGGTTTGATTATTTTAATTTTGATTTTCATTTTATTTATTTTATTTTTTATTTTATTTTTGGTTTTGATTTTCATTTTTGTTTTAGTGAGTAATTGGGTTTGAGCTTATGGTAGTGATTTTAATTGTGGTATGGGTTAATTTCATTTTTCCTTTAAATTTTAAATTAATTAAATTAGTTAAATTAAATTAATTAAATTAATTGAATTAGTGTTAATTAGTTAAATTATTTTGTCATTGGTTCTTTTATATTTTGTATTTTCATTTGTTTTATTTTATTTATTTTCATTTTGGTACAATTTTATTTGTTTCATTTTTCATTTTGTTTGATTTTATTTTAATTGTGATTTTATTTTGCATTTTAATTTTGTATTTAATTTTCAGTTAGTGAATTGTTGAAACTTGTAAGTAGTAATTTCACGTGGTGTAGTAAGTTAAATTATTCATATTAGAAATTGTGGTGTTAAGTTTGTTAGTTAAGTGGTAGTGGTGTTGGTGGTGGTGGTGATGTTAAGTTAATTACATCATTGGTTCTTTATATTTTTAATTTTAATTTTTATTTTTGGTTTGATTTTTTATTAATTTTCAGGTAGTTAGATATTGGGTTTGGCTTGTAGTAGTGATTTTAAAATGGTTATAGTGAGTTAAGTTGGTTCGTTTTCCCTTGAAATTAAGTTAAGTTAGAAATGATGATTAATTAAATTAAGTTAAATGGTTCTTTTGTCTTTGTTTTCTTTATCATTGGTTTGTTCATTTTGGTTTTAATTTTATTTTAATTTTATTTTTATTTAAATTTGTGTTTTTTATTTTTTTTTGTTTTTCATTTTGAGAATGTGGTGTTAGTTTTAGAGGTGGGTTGATTAATTGGTAATTTTTTTTTGTCATTGTTCTTTCATTTTTAGTTTGTTTTTGATTATTTTAGTTTTGATTAATTTTTAGTTTTGATTTTTAGTTTGGTTTTTATTTTTAGTTAGTTTTTTCATTTTTAGTTTTTGATTTTTTCATTTTTTTTAATTTTCATTTTCATTTTTAATTTTTGATTTTTCATTTTTTTGTTTGACAGTATTTGTATTTTATTTTATTATTTGGTTTTGGTATTTTGATTTGGTTCATTGTGTGTTTTTATAAATGTGTTTGTTGTGTGGTGATTCCTTTGCTTGTGTTAAATTAAGTCGTGGTAAATGATGGTGTAGATGGTTATTGATTTAATTAAATTAAATTTTTTTGTCATTGGTTCTTTATCATTTTTTTATTTGATTTTCATTTTAATTTTCATTTTCATTTTTGGTTTGATTTTCATTTTTGGTTTTATTTTCATTTTGGTTTTATTTTTCATTTTTTTTTATTTTGATTTTGTTTTATTTTCATTTTTTTAATTTTCAGGTAGTTAGTGTTAATTGGAAGGCTTGGGTAATGATTTTAAAATGTTGGTGAGTAAGGTTGTTCTTAGTGTTATTAGTGAAGTTGTTAAATTAAATTAGTTAATTAAGTGTTAGTTAGGTATTTTTATTTGTTCTTTTGTCATTTTTTTATTTATTTTTTTTGTTTTATTTTTGTATTTTTTTTAATTTTTAGTGATTGGGTGTTGGTTTGAAGTATTATTTGTAATGATTGCAAGTGTTGTGGTGAGTGGTGTTGTGTGTTAAGTTAAGTTGTGTTAATTGGTTAAATGTTAAATTAAATTAAGTGTTAAATTGTTATTAAGTTAGTTAAGTTAATTTGTCATTTGGTTCTTTTATATTTTTGTTTAATTTTTATTTTCATTTTTAATTTTCATTTTTAATTTTGATTTTTTTGTTTTTATTTTTATTTTTCATTTTTTTTTTTTTAATTTTATTTTTTTCATTTTTTCATTTTTTCATTTTTAATTTTCATTTTTTAATTTTCAAATGAGTAGATATTGTATTTATCGTGTGTTATGTTGTAAATGGTTAATTCCATGTTGCATTAAGTGCATTAATTAAATATTAAGTTAAGTAAATTAAATTTCATTAAGTGTTAAATTAGTTAAATTTTTTTGTCATTGGTTTCTTTTTATCATTTTTTTTTATTTTTTTTTTAATTTTGATTTTTCATTTTTGGTTTTATTTTTCATTTTTAATTTTAATTTTTCATTTTGGTACAATTTTTTTCATTTTAATTTTATTTTTTATTTTATTTTTTTTTCATTTGTTTTAAATGAGTAGTGTTGGTTTGAAACTTGTAAATGTGTTACAAGTGGTTGTGAAGTTGTGTTATAGTTCACTTTTCTTTAGAGATGTTAAATTAAGTTAGTTGATGATTGATTGGTGATGGTGTTAATTGATGGTTAATTTTTTGTCATTTGGTTTTTATATTTTCTTTTTAGTTTTATTTTAATTTTGTTTTGATTTTGTTTAATTTTAAAATTGTTTGTGTTGGTTGGTTGTAGTAGTAATTTTAGTAATTGTGTAGTGGTGGTGTGTTTGGTGGTGTTGGAGTGTTGAATTAAATTAATGTTTTTTTTGTTTTTTTTTGGTGTTAGTTAATTGTTAATTTTTTGTCATTGTTCTTTATCATTTTTTTTTTTGGTTTTATTTTTTATTTATTTTATTTTATTTTTATTTTTGTTTTAAGGTGTTGATGTTGGTTTTGGTTGTAGTAATGATTTTTAAAGTTGTGTGGTGAGATGTTCATTCTCATTTTTCCTTAGTTGTTAAGTTAAGTTAAGTAATTAAGTTAAGTTGAAATTGTTAGTTGAAACCGTCATTAAGTGGTTTGTTGTTAAGTGGTGCATTGCATTGGTTAAATTAAGTTAAATTAATTAAGTGGTGTTAGTTAATTAAATTATCATTGTTCTTTTATCATTTTTTTATTTTATTTTATTTTTAATTTTGTTTTTTTCATTTTTAATTTTCATTTTGATTTTTTGGTTTGATTTTTATTTTTTTGGTTTGATTTTTCATTTTTTAATTTTGTTATTTTTGTTTTGATTTTCATTTTTAATTTTCAGGTAATTAGTGTTGGGTTTGAGCTTGTGGTAGTAATTTTAAAAAGTCATTTGTATGTGTTCCTTTCATTATTTGGTTGATTAGATTAAGTTAGGTAGTTGATTGAAGTTAAGTTGAGTAAATTAGGTTAAAATTTCAGTCTCATTTTAGTTTTCTTTTTTTATCATTTTTATTTTTATTTTCATTTTAATTTTAATTTTATTTTAGTTTGATTTTCATTTTGTGTTTTATTTTCATTTTGTTCTTTTTAATTTTTAATTTTCATTTTATAATGTGAAACCATTGATTTGGCTTGTAAGTGGTAATTTACGTGTTGTGTTAGATAATTTCACTATTGAGCAGATTAAATTGAGTGGTGGATAGATGGTACATATATGTTTGGTTCTTTATATTTTTTAATTTTTATTATTTTGATTTTTTTCTTTTTTGTTTCATTTTTCATTTTATTTTGATTTTTTTCATTTTTGTTTTTGATTTTTTTTTTAATTTTTATTTTTTTATTTTTTGTTTTTTAATTTTTTCGTTTTTTATTTTCAGATGGTGAGTGTTAATTTTTAATTTATTAAGTTAAGTGAGTGTTAAATTCTTACCTTAGTTAAGTTAGATTGTTAGTTAAATTAATATTAGTAAATATGTTTAGTTAATTAAATTAATTTTTGGTTGCTTATTCATTTTTTTTTAGTTTTTATTTTTTTCATTTTTTTTTTTAATTTTATTTTTTCATTTTTTTGAATTTTGATTTTCATTTTTAATTTTGATTTTTATTTTTTCATTTTGTTTTTTAATTTTAATTTTATTTTTAATTTTATTTTCATTTTTTTTTCAAATGGTTATGTTATTTGGTTTGTAAATGTGTTTTGTAATGGTGATGTTCCTTTTCTTGGTATTGAAGTGCATTGTTAAGTGAGTAAGTGGGTAGATGGTTAGGTGTGATTAGGTGTGAAGTTAGATGAAACCCACACATCATTGTTCTTTTTATCATTTTTTTTTATTTTGATTTTTCATTTTTTTATTTTATTTTTGGTTTTCATTTTTTCATTTTTAATTTTTGATTTTTTCATTTTTTAATTTTATTTTCATTTTTTAATTTTATTTTCATTTTTATTTTATTTTTTATTTTTTGTTTTGTTTTTTTTCTTTTTTATTTTTTTTAATTTTATTTTATTTTTAATTTCCATTAGTAGTGTCATTTGAAACTTATGAAATTGTTAAATGGTATGTAAAGCCATTAATGTTATATTAATTCATGCATTAAAGCCATTAAGTGGTAATTAAATGATAATTAGTTTCATTATTAATTAATTATTAATTAAGTGTACATTAAATGATGGTAAGTGGTTAATTTGTTTATTTTGTCATTTTGTTTTTTTTATCATTTTTTTAATTTTATTTTGTTTATTTTTATTTTGTTTTCATTTTTTCATTTTTAATTTTATTTTTCATTTTTGGTTTTTGATTTTTTTCATTTTTTTGGTTTTATTTTTTTTTCATTTTTTTTAATTTTTAATTTTTTTCATTTTTAATTTTTAGATGGTGGAGTGTTGAAATGTGTTACATGTTATGGTAAGTCACTTTTAAGTTAAATTAAATTAAATACATTACAGTGATGATAAAATGGTAATTACATCATTTTGGTTCTTTATCATTATTTCATTTTTTAATTTTTGATTTTCTGTCTGTCTTCTAG
>NW_024722707.1:0-28928 GCF_018991925.1 Homarus americanus | reverse complement strand
AAGTCCCTCCAACTTGGTGTACACTTAGGTTTTTCACAAGATCTCTCCCGGCCGTGTACACGTTACTGGGGGGAGGGAAGACTCTACACCATGTCTCAAGGAATCGTATGTTAAATTTTTCCCGGAATTTGTAATATAAGACTATAATCTATCTCACTGAAGCTCCGACACAATGGTAGTTTCTCAGATATCGGTAATTTAATTTTTTACTTAACTGGAGAAGTGAGAACGTATTTAACTTGAATTACTATACTATGGTGAATTCTCAAATACTCGTATGTTAAATGTCTTTGTTAACTTGTGATATGAAAACATTATCAAACTGACTTAAAACATGACACAAAGATAACGACCAAGAAAACAGAGGAAGAAGGTGATTGGTCGTTGAGTTAAGCTTGAATCTCGGGGTGATTTTGACGCCAAGTTTTAGCCTGTGGATTTTGTGTGTGTTTACTTGAGAGAGTTAGATACAGTTCGTGATCAGAGTCAACAGTGAGGGAGGATTTACCATAAGACTGTTGTGAGACTCTCTGCCACAAGGAGACAGTGAGACACATCCTTTCGTATCTGTAAGAGATAACACAAATGATGATAGCACATTGACGCGCGCACACACACACACACACACACACACACACACACACACACACACTACTACTACTACTACTACTGCTACTTGGCTGTCACTCGGAAACGAGTATGACGATCAACCAGCTATGATAAAATGGTATGAGTTATTAAGGATATCACCTACGTTGGTGATGGTCCACCAGAGAACTTCCCTGTTAACCGAGTCGAAGGCCTTGGTGACCATGTACAGGTCACGACGCTGTTCTCTGCACTTTTCCTGTATCTGGGCAGCAAAGATCATGTCAGTGGTACCACGTGATGGTCTAAAGTCACATTGAGATTCTGGGAGGATGTTTTCCGCCCCAGGAAGAAGTCTGTTTAGGAGGACTCGGACGATAATCTTGCTAGCTATGGATAGCAGCGAGATCCTGTTGTAGTTGCCACAGTCTCCCTTGTTCTTATAAATATTGATTTGAAGGTGTCTGTAAGAGCTTGGGGGATTTCCACCTTTTCCCATATATTCTCCAGGACAGAGTGGAGACGGCTGGCAAGCAGAGGTCCTCCTGCTTTATACACCTCGGCTGGGATTCTATCAGGCTCTGAGGCTTTGTTATTTTTCATCGTTTTGAGGGAAATTGCTACCTCATCCAGGGATGGAGGATAGCTGAGGTGGGTAAGCTCTGGATGCTAATAGACCTGCTGTGTAGTCAAGACAACCACATCGGTGTTTCGGTTCAGCAGTGAATGTTAGTGCTCTTTTCAGTGCTAAAGAAGGCCTTCATCATCTTTAATTAGGGAGTTACTGTCGAATGAGCGAAGGGGGATTGCAAAAGGGGAGGGGGTGGTGAAATATTAGCACAGCCCGTGCTGATCTGCAAATTTTTGTGTTTTACATGCTATATTTTCAAACCAGTCGATCTTTAGATTGCGAAGTTCGCGCTGGACCGCCGCTTTATTTTTGCGGAAGGTATCAGCTCCGAGACTGAGGGTTGTTCTGCCAGTCAGTTAAAGCAGCACGTTTATCATCGATGAGTACATTAATTGCCTCGTCATTTTCATCAAACCGGTCCTAGTGTATTCTTTCGATCTGGCCGAGGGTCTCTGCAGGTTTTTTCATGACAGTTTCGAGAATACACAATTCGGCACTGGGATTTTGGCTGTTTGTTGTCGGGTTGTTTATCAGCCCATGTTCGAGCTGCTTTCTGAAAGCATGTGCTACCAATATGGGGCGATGTGAAGTGATAGCTTAGCTCTGACGAGCCGATGATAACACACACACACACATTTTGCTACCATATGTCATACCCTACCCAGTCTTGACCTCACTCTCCTCCCGGCTGACTTACCTTCCCCCTCCCCCCCCCCTCCCAGTATTCAACCACTTGAAATCGCCAACAAACTCCTGAAATTTAAATCCAAACGCTCCACGACCCCAAATGACCTCCATATCAAAATTTACAAGGAGTTTGCAGTAGAACTTGCCACCCCCCTCTGTTCTATTATTAATGCCTCCCTCAGACAAAGCAAATACCCTAATATATGGAAAACCGCTTTGTCACCCCTATCCCTAAGGTCACCACCCCACAGTCCCCTAACGACGTCAGGCCAGTTGCCATTACCCCCATACCCAGTCTACTCTGTGAAGACTTGGTTTTTGAGTGGGCATTTGCTAGAATTTATCAGTCAATTGATCCACAACAATTTGGCAATATGAGGACCTCCTCTACATCACACTGCTTAGTTAGTTTCCTGGATTTCTTGCACAAAAACCTGCAGAAACGTAAGACATCACTGGCCGTTGCCCTTGTTGACTTCAGGAAGGCTTTTGACCTTGTTGGTCACTGCACTGTTATCAACAAGGCCATTGCACTAGTGCTGCCCACCAACCTGGTCTCATGGCTTACTGATTTCTTGAGTGAACGTCGGCAAGCAGTCAGGTACCAAGATTCTGTCTCCACATTCCAACACCTCACCTGCGGTGTTCCCCAGGGGACCAAGATGGGACCACTGTGCTTCCTCATCCTGATCAACGACGCTCTATAGGACACTCCTCACAGGTGGAAGTACGTGGATGACTGCACTGTGGGGGTTACAGTGAACAACACCGCACCAGACTACTCATCGCTACAAGGCACCCTGGACAGGCTACAGACATGGACTACTGAGAACAAGGTCACCATCAACCACACCAAAACCATAGTCATGCACATCAATACCACCACCACTCCAGTGCAAGCTCCAGCAGTCACAGTGGGTACTCATACTCTCCAGTTAGTGCAGTCTGCCAAACTTCTGGGTGTTACCAAAGACCACAAACTGGACTGGAAGGCCCATGTAAATAACACAATCAAGGCAGCCTCGTACTGACTCTACATGCTACGACGACTTAGGTCACTTGGGACACCCACGCCAGAGTTGAGGACTATCTACAACGCCTTTATTCTCCCCAAACTAACGTATGCGTCACCAGCCTGGTCGTCTTCTCTCAACTCCACCCAACAACGTCGGCTAGAGAAGGTACAGAAAAGAGCCTGCAGAATCATGCTCGGCGCAGAATACTCCGGCTACATCCACGCTCTCTCCACCCTGGAAATGCCATCCCTCAGTGACCTCCACCACCAAGCACTAGCAAGGTTTGGCAGTGAACTACTGCACCACCCTCGTCATCGCCACCTCCTGCCACAGGCAGCCCCCCATCCACCTGGCGCAGTCCGCCACTACAACAAAATTCAGCCCATAAGAGCCCATACCGATAGATATAAGAACAGCACCATCCCATCTATTGTTAAAATAATAAACAACTCCTGATTTATGTACTGTACAGCCCTGTAAATGTATTGAACGCATATCATTATGTCTAAATCACATGTAAGTTTGTATATTTTCAGCCACCGGTTGCAACTCTATTAATAAACCGTTTATTAATATTATTATAATCATTATTATTATTATTACACCTGCATAAAAACACCCGTGGCTCTCAAGGCTACTGGAGTAACACATCTATGCGAAATATGTGTTTATCTTAATTATTTATTGTTTAATTATGTTTTGGTTACTGTTCCAGCATTGATTAAAAAAATGATGTTACTTTTTTATGACATCAATATATTTTCTCTCATAAATTAGCAATATATTATCGCCATGGTTTCAACATAAATTAAACAATGTATTATTGATGTAAACTTATAATATTATTGCATTTGATAATGAAATGAACATAGCTCAATATTTAAAAGTACAGTACAGTCCACGCCACTTATAAGCTACACAGACTGGCGGTCTCGAAATTCCTAACCGGCAACATCGCTGGGCCCCTCCCTTCTCCACCTCCCGAACATACAAATTAGTCAATTAATCGGTGATCACCCAAGGTGTTAATTCAACGCTTACCCCCCCAACACGTAAGTATGGAGAGGTTTTAGGAACAGAAAAAACATATTTCTAAAGTTATACATTCATGATAAAGTGTTCGGGGGTAAGCGTTGACTTTACACGAATCCTTAATTTGTGCTTCGAGGACGACCTATACTGAGATTATAAGCAAAATTCCAAAACAAAAATGTTAAAATTAATCGTGGAAATTAATTATTTAAATATCAAACTCCAGTAACTGTTAAAACAATAAATTATACAAATTTCAAGTTTATGACCACAGTTCCTTTTTCGTAGCAGGCGTGGTGTTGGCAGGCGTGATGTTGGCAGGGATAATGCTGGCAGGGGTGATGTTGGTAGGGGTGGTGTTGATAGGGGTGTTGGTGAAAGGGGTGGTGTTAACAGGGGTATTGGTTTCGGCTGTGGTGTTGGCAAAGGTGCTGTTGGTAGGAGTAGTGGTGGTAAGGATGGTAGTGGTAAAGGTGGGGGCAGGGGTGGTGTTGGCAGGCGTGGAATTAATGAGAGAGGAGTTAGTAGGAGTGTGTATTGGTAGGGGCGGTGTTGGCAGCAGTGGTATTTGTAAAGTTGGTGTTGGAAGGGGTGGTATTGGTAGGGAAGGTTGTGGGCAGGGGTGGTATTGATATGGGTGGTGTTGATAGGGGTGGTATTGGTAGACGTGGTGCTGGCAGGCGTGGTATTGGTAGGGAAGATGTTGGCAGGGAAGGTGATGACAGGGTTGGTACTGGTATGGATGGTGGTGGTAGGGGTGGTGTTAGTAAGGGTTGTGTTGGTAGGTGTTATTAGGTTAATTTTGATTGATTTTGCCGCTACAGCGGCTACTTTATTGTGCACCCCACACTCATCCTGTGAGCGGTAGCGCAAAAGGATTACAGAGTAGGGCTTACAAAGGGTCATAATAATTAACCCCCGTTGTCAGGATATTATGACACTGAATGTTACACAGTATTTCATTTACATTATTTGTTTAGTTCTATACATATAGGGTAACTTATTCACAAATGCGTGAGTACAGGCGTGTGAGGCAGTATGTCTGGCCTCACACTTTGTTATTCACATTTACGTGACAGGGATTCAAGCACATTGCGTGTTTGGTTCTGTACATGAGAATTGATATAGTTACTAAGTGCAAAAAGTGGAAACAATTTTAATATGTCGGCTATCTTGCCATTAGAGATGAAGTGTTGTGCCATTTCACACACAGTGGTGGTATTGGTATGGGTGGTGTTGGCAGGGGTGGTATTGGTACGGCTGGCGTTGGCTAGGGTGATATTGGTTGGGGTGGTATTGTTAGGGGTGGTAACGGTTAAGGTGACAATGGTCGGGGTGGTATTGGTAGAGGTGGTAATGGTAGGGATGGTGTTGGCAGGTGCGACATGGGTAGGGTAGGGTGTGTCAATTTAGGGGTGAACTGGCTAAATTGAAAATCGAGTAATTTGGTAGCAATTTATTGTAGTCTTTAAGCATGCAAAACAATATTCTGGCATAAATTTTTTTTTATAATAAGTCCTACCTACATCAAATGGATTTTTAAATGTACATATTTGTGAATTTATAACATAACCAGCGTTTGCACACATGTTACTGTTTCAAGTTTCAAATTATTATATTTTATTATCCGTAGTCTATTTGAAAGTAACCAATGCCTTCATACTCTCTTTGCTTTGGTTTCTTGTCATCAGTAGTCTGCTTGCTATTTGTGCTTTGATGTAACCTTCTCGCCTCTCGTGGCTGTAAACATGGCCCGCTGCTTCTGTGACCATTTTCACACATCTCTCCACACTTTGAGTGTGGGAAGGCCACTTCGGCACCTGCATTGGAGTCTCTTTAAGGTTTCTCAATTCTTGGCTAGTTAGACTTGTTGTCAATGGTGGCTCTAAGACTTCCAAACTCAAGTCAACCAATTCTGACAATTTGGTGGCATTGACGTTTATTGGGGGAACTTTTCTTGAATGAAACGAACAGTCTCCCAACTGGTCGTCATCTATTAGCGTTCCTCTAATCTTTAGAATGACTTCTACAGCCTCGGTTCGGAGATTGGTACATTGACTGCAAAGCATTGCTTGCAAAACTGCTTCTGATCGAGCATACCAAGCGGACCTTCTTGCCACAGGTAACACGATGTCCCTCACTACCTTCCTCTGTGTTCTTACTAGCTGCAATTGAAACAAAAGGTGATTGGGCCCATCCACCCACATAGGATTAAGTTTCACACTAAACCACTGGGGAAGATAAACTCCAATAATAAATTCAACAATTAACCTCAAATTCTTCAGCACTTTGCCCTTCAATTCGTGTTTGGAAATCCAAATCCTGCAGAAACGAAGAGCTGTAGTTAACCAACGGCTGTGACTGACAGGTCCAATCTCCAAGAGAGCCAATGACTGAGGCACTTCTCCTGATCTTATTGCTTGGGCAATACGATAAGCATAGGATTGATCTGTGCTGAGATCTTTGATGACTCCTTCAGACAACGCCGGAAGGGGAGGGCCAACTTCGACCTTTGGAAAGGTTGTATTTATTTCTAGTTGTGTTGCTTCATCCAGCATGATGCCAAGGGGACCTGACCACTTGTTGTTGCTCTTTGTAGGACCATCAAGTTCCTGGATGAGATGACGAAGAGGTAGCTCGCCTGTATGTAAATCACATACAATCCAAACAAGTCTTCTTCCTAGTTTTTTCTCTAAATGCGTCATTACACCCCCCTGCCATCCGGTGTTCACTGCAGTTGAATCTCCACCAACAGCCTGCAGTGAACTGCCAAGTCCTCTCTCCTGAACCCAACATAAAATATGATCAGCAATGACCTCTGCATGTTTCTTCCCTTCTACTTCAGTTTCGGGAGCAAAGTGAAACAAAAACCGACCACCAGGCTCAGAACAGACAGAGTAGTGTTCTTCTTTGATGAGACCTGGAAACTTTCTGTTCACTCCCTCTACTTCTAGCAAAACTTTTGTGTCATCTATTCTTCCATCAAACAAAAGACAGGAGAGCCCTCCCTCGCTTAAATCTTTTTCATGCTGATCAGATATTTCCTTCATTATTTTTTCTTGTGCTCTTCTAATTTTATTATGATCTATCACCAAAGATACATCCTCTCGGCTGATGAGGCCTGCATCTATCCAAGCGGCAGTTGCAATTTCTGCAGCCTCACGAAGTCCAGCATGGTGGCGAATACTAGCTAAAGCAATGTTTGAAATATTTCTTGTGTTGTATTTCATTTTCTTTGGTAAAGGTTCAGATGGCTCTTTGGAACTATCATCTGATGTTGCTTCCTGTTCATCAGAAGAACTATCAAAGAAGTGATAAACATCTTGACACAGCTCTTCCTCTCTTTGGATGGCTTCTTCACTCTTCATTTTCTTCTTTTGTTCCCTCTCTCGGATTTGTTCTCTCTTCTTGGCATTAGCAATCTGCTTCTTTGTTTCTGAATAATCTATTGAACCCATTTGCATACTTCCTTGGCCTTCTGCCTTTGTCCTCTGTGCCTTTATAAATTCAAGCTCTAAAACAGGGATCTTCTTTTCACGAGGACAACCACAATCAATGTGGGAATTATTTTCTCTCTTACCTGAGTGAGAACAGTTGGATTCAGAACATAATTGTATGGAGCACTTGCAGGTCAAAATGTCAAACAGAGTATCAAGTGTGTGCAGAAATTCATTTTTCCTGGCCAAGTTTCCTTTACCAAGTGATGTTTCAACTGCTTTGTGCCATAATTTCGTTAGTTTTAGCTCAATAGTTCGACACTGATTAATCACAGGTGGTTTGAATAGTGCATTAGCTTTTGTCCATTGATGCAGAAGAGGGACTATCATGTCATTTATGAGTTCTTTATCTGTATAGTTCCTTCTGTCCTTTGCATTTTTTTCTCGAAGGAGTAACCCTAATCTTAGCATGTCTCTCACTGTTGGAAGTTCTGATACAGGAAGCTCCTTCCCTTTACCAACTAGCAGGCTCAAGTGGGTTGACAACTGACTTCTTGTCTTCAATTTTGACATCTTCACACTATCTGACAAATAGAAAAATATTTCAATGTTTCATAATTCAATTGTTGTTTCAAAAAATATCAATTTGTTTATCAAAAATGCTGTAACAGAAATAACATAATAATTTCTTAGAACATAATGTTTTATACAATGATATAAGTAACTGCGACAATCAATATGCCCTACTTACAATAATTAAAATGTAGAATTCGTCTGGTAGAGTAGGTGCAAGTGCAATGAGAGCAAACCACCGTCTATGATATCTAGAAGGAGAGTGAGCCGGGCGCCTTATCCTCACGCTTGGTACAAGTCAAAACAAGAATTAAACTGTCCCACACGGAGAGCCTGTTCATGTTCATGTTCTGACATGCATATTGTACACAAGCTATAGAACCATAAAATACTCCATAATCCATATGCTTACATGAGATTAGTTAATATCAAGTGAATAATTCTAATCAAGTCTCATTAATTTGTTGAAATACTGATATTTGAAACTTTAAGGTATAATTGATGTAGGTGAGGGTTATTTCAATTCATTTTTGTTTGCTAATCTCAAGTTTAGACATAAAGAGGCACAATATTTTGACTACCAAATTTGATTTTTAACATGTTGACAAAATTGACACACCCTAGTAGGGGTGGTATTAGGTTGGTGTTGGCTAGGGTGATATTGGTTGGGGTGGTATTGTTAGGGGTGGTGTTGGCAGGTGCGATATGGACAGGGGTGGTATTGGTAGGGGTTGTTATAAAGACATAAGAACATAAGAAAATAAGGAGTCTGCAATAGGCCTGTTGGCCTGTGCATGGCAGCTCCTGTCTAGAGTTACAACCACTCTCTATCATCCATGAATCTATCTAGCCTCCTTTTGTAACTTTCCAGCGTTCCGCACTTACTACAAAGTTCCTAAGCTTGTTCCATTCGTCCAGCACCCTATTTGTAAGCCAGTACCTTCCTATCTCCCTCCTAAACATAAACTTACTCAACTTAAATATCCTGCTCGGATATTATAAGAACTGTATCTATATCTCCTTTATTGATTCCTTTCACCCACTTAAATACTTCTATCATATCTCCCCGCACTCTTCGTCTTTCTAGGGAATGCAAGTTTAGTTTCTTTAAACTATCTTGATAGGGAAGGTATCTAAGTCCCGGAATCATTTTCGTTATTCTTCGCTGTACCGATTCCAGTGAATTGATATACATTCTATAATAAGGGCACCAGAACTGAACAGCATAATCGAGGTGCAGCCTGACTAGCGCAAGATATAGTTACAATATGACCTCCGCAATCTTATTACTTACACTTCTAGATAAAAAACCTAATACTCTGTTTGCCTTATTTCGAACATTAACACACTGTTTACTAGGCCATAGGTCCGCTATAAGTACCCTCTGCCAACACCACCCCTGTCACCAACACCACCCTACCAGCATCACCCCTGCCAATACCACCCTGTCACACCACGCCTGCCAACATCACGCCTGCCCACCCCCCTACCAAAACCACCCCTACCAGCATCCCCTGCCAACACCACAACTGTAATACCATACCAATTCCACCAGCATCACCTCTACCAACATCATTCCCTACACCATCCCTGTCAATCACCCCTACCAACACCACCCCTGCAACACCACGCCTGCCAACACCAGCCCTACCAGCATCACCCCTACCAGTACCACCCCTGCCAACACCACAACTGCCAATACCACCCCTGCCAACACCACTCCTGCCACCACCACCCCTACCAACACCACCCTTGTCACCACCATCCATACCAACACCACGCTTCCCATCACCACCACCCACACCAACACCACCTCTACCAACACCATCCCCTACCATCACCACCATCTCTACCAACACCACCCCTGTCAACACTACCCCTACCAACACCTCGCTTGCCATAACCACCCCTGTCAACACCACGCTTGCCATCACCCCCCCGTCACCACTACCCCTGCCAACACCACCACCCCTGCCAACTCCATCCCTGTCACCACCACCCTTGTCCACAAGTCAATCACATCGCTGGGCTTTGATTAAGTCGAGCACCCGCCCAGTCAACAGTCATTGACAGGCCCTGTTGAGCCAGTCAACCACTGTCGTTACCTCATGGGTCTCCCTCCCACCTCGACTATTAGACTGACTGAATACATTCACTTTTTCGACTGAACCTTGGGCCAAGGTTAAAAATGCTTTGAAAACCTTTGATCTTGATGTATGACAGTTATTTTGTGGGTCCCTTTTTTCTGACATGACCTGTCTAGTCACGTCACCCCCTTCTCTTAAGCTCCTCTACGGTTGTGTTGGTGTGGGGATTAGTGGATGACATCATTATGACCTATCCTCATGTTTTATAAGGTCACCCTGTATATGTAAGCCTCTCTCTGTCCATGTAATCCAGTTGCCTCTGAAGATGTCTGAATAAAGACGAAAGCTATGCAATCTGTTGTTTCCATTTTCCCGTGTGATTTTATCAAGATATATATATATATATATATATATATATATATATATATATATATATATATATATATATATATATATATATATATATATATATATATATATATATATATATATATATATATATTTTTTTTTTTTTTTTTTTTTTTTTTTTTTTTTTTATAAAATCACACGGGAAAAGGGAAACAACGGAGCACCTTAGCTTTCGTCTTTATTCAAGACATCTTCAGAGGCAACTGGATTACATGGACAGAGAGAGGCTTACATATACAGGGTGACCTTATAAAACATGAGGATAGGTCATAATGATGTCATCCACTAATCCCCACACCAACACACACGTAGAGGAGCTTAAGAGAAGGGGGTGACGTGACTAGTCAGGTCAGGTCAAAAATAAGGGACCCATTAAATAACTATCATACTTCTAGATCAAAGGTTTTCAAAGCATTTCTAACCTTGGGCCACTGACAAATAAATTTATGTATTATCAGTTTTGAACTGACCATCGCTAAGATTTATTGATTTTAATTCCTTAATGGAAGGGATGCTTATCATGAGAAATGGCCAAAACTACAAATTTAAGGTATACAGAAAGCCCACACAGGTAGACAGTTTCATACACAATTTATCGAATCACCTGGAGTCTACCAAAACGTCAGTTTTTTCTGCTATGTTCTTAAGATGTCTGCGTATTTGTGACTCTGAATTTATTGACGATGAATTGAAACACATTCGTTCCATTGCACAAAAACTCGGGTACCCTTATGGGGACCAGGGAAGGGTAGGTTTAAATGTATACTATATAAACAGTAGGAGCGTTAGAAATAAAATAGACTTGCTGAGAGCGGTTGTATGTACCGAGAATGTAGACGTCATAGCAATCACCGAAACTTGGATGAATCTGGCGAGCAAAATTTTTTTATCAGAGTACCACATAGAAGGGTACAACCTTTTTCACAAGGACAGGGAAGGTAGGATGGGGGGAGGGGTCGCACTCTTCGTCAAGGATACATTAAAATGTTGTATTAATAATTCAATTAAGGGTGAAATAGGAACGGAGTCTGTGTGGGTAGAAATCACGGAAGGAAGAGAAAAACTAATTATGGGAGTGATTTACAGGCCCCCAAGTCTTGGCAAAGAAGCAGCTCAGCCCATATGGCAGGAAATGAGTAGGGCAGCAAAATATAACAACCTATGCATTATGGGGGATTTCAACTTGAGAAATATTGACTGGGACAACATTGTAAGCGACTATGAATCTGAAGACTTCCTAGACGCAGTACAGGACAATTTTTTGAAACAACTAATTACAGAACCTACTAGAGGTGACAATATATTAGACCTAGTATTAACAAATAAAGAAAATATTATCAGAGATATCACAGTAGGGGAAGAACTAGGTAACAGTGATCACAGAGAAATCAGGTTCACCCTAAATTGGGAAACGAAAAACAATGACAATATGGTCAGAGTCCCAAACTTTCGGTTGGCGGATTATCAGAGGTTAAGAAGGTACCTAGGTGAGGTCACCTGGGAACAGTCACGTCAGTCCCCAGTAGGAAGGGGTGAGGTCATAGATGACACAACAATTAAGAACATAAGAACATAAGAAAGTGGGATACTGCAGGAGGCCGACTGGCCCATACAGGGCAGATCCCTTTCACACCCATCCCAGCACTTCCATGTGCCTATCCAACTTCGTCTTGAAGCTCCCTAGCGTCCCCGATCCTACTATAGCACTCGGTAGCCTATTCCACATATCCACAACTCTATTACCAAACCAGTGCTTGCCTATATCCTTTCTGAATCGGAATTTATCTAATTTAAAGCCATTTGCTCTAGTTATTTCGTTATTACTGAGCTTCACTAGTATACTACATAAAGCACAAGAACAAAATATACCATACAGAAAAATTAGGTCAAATAAGAATGAGCCAAGGTGGATGACCAGAAAACTTAAACATGACATAGGAATAAAAAAGGAATATATAAGAAATTAAAGGAGGAAGGAGCAGCTCAGAAATAGGTATAATTAACTATCTAGGAATGTTAAGAAAATGTAAGGAAAGCAAAGAGAGACTATGAAATCAAAATAGCAAGAGAATCCAAGGCGAATCCCAATGGATTTTTCCAGGTATATAGTGTATGATGCTCAGGTGGTCCTTGCACTCCAAGAGACAAAGAAACACTCTGATGTCAGAATCCGTAAGTTCTATTCCTGGTACCAAACACAAGGGAGTTAAGACAGGGTAAACAGCGTCCTGTCTTGGAATCTCTCTGGGTGTCTCTCTTGTCTGGCGTGCAATGACAACATGTGCTAAAGCATGAACTAACACTTGGTGACAAAAGGTGTGATTATAAAACATATAATACAGAGACCTAGACCAACAATGGTAAATGATGCAAGTTACATATTACAGGCATATTCTGGGCTCTCATATATCACCTCCTCCCCCCTCACGCTCGTAGTGCAATCTCAAGCGGACCTCTTACCAGGAGCCTTTAGAGGTAGCGGTGGGAAAACTGAAGTCACTGAATGAGGACCCCACTTTTCTCATCCAACAGGGTTCACAGGGATGTGGGGAGGGGTTCACCACCAGGGAACAGTACTGAACCAAGGGGCAGCGATTCCGCCACCATGCCACGACCACTAGGAGCCGGACCTCGTAATCCCTGGTCTTGCCGCAGCCGCCCAGCCAAGCCCGAGGCACTTTGTCCCGAGTGGTGAGACGTCGGGTCTTGAACCGAGCTGTTGCCCGATGTCCCAACCTGGGAAGGGGTCAGGCGTGCTGATCGTGCTGTGCCTTTACCTGAGTCGCACAGGCAGCTGCGACGTCGCAGTCCTCGGTCTTGGCCTGCCACTCCCTCGAAGAAGAGACCAGGATGGGCAGGACACATGACCAAATGGTGGGTAGCCGTAACATCTGTGCTGGGGAGCGACCTGTGAAGTTGGGGTATTCCGCAATTCCAATAAGCGGTCGAAACTTCTCACAGTCAATGTTGCCTGGGGTTGCGTCTTGAGGATGAGATGTAGCCGGACTTTCGGCAGCCTCGGCATCATTCGACTAGGATAGTAATGGCGAGGACACCACATGATGAACTCCCCATCGCTCCATGCAGTCCCAGAAATCCGTTGCTGGTGGTGGGGCAGAATCCTCAGGCGAAGGGACGCAACTTCCCAAGAAGTAGCGACAAGAACCTCGTGCTGTATGAAGAGGCGAAGTGAGTATTGCCTCCGCGGGGTGACAACAGGCACCCTGAGTCGGTCAGCGATGACGAGAAAGAACTTTCCCGCCACAACGAAGAAATCGCAGAGACGGACTCAAAAGGGCCCCTCGTAGGGTTGTCGTTGTTCGCAGGGAGTTCCTGCTGCTGATAGGCTGCAGCACCTGTCTGGCTCGCAGACTTGAACAGAACGCGATGTGTCAGGTCGATGCCTGGCCAAAAACAGCTTGTCTCTTGGCGCTGCAGCTTCCACACCCCTTGGCTGTCTTGCAGGTGGGCTGGGGTGCGGCAGCGGAAGGGCGGCAGGAACCACAACTCTTGCTCCATACAAGACAAGGTCGCCATCAGCAAGTCGTCCCGCATCTTCCCAGTATGGGAGTAAAGAGCTGTCTAATAAGTCGTACCGGTTGGAGAGGAAATCGAGTCACGCCAGTTCCAGTGAAGCGGATGTCTGAAGGTCCGCTCTTGTCGGGAGTTCCTGAAAGTCTGTCGGCGTTTTGCGGTGGAGACTCTTCTGAGATGACGGCGTTCACGGTCACTACGGTCCTGAGGTGTGCGGCAGCATCAGCATGCGATCTGGAGTCCTCTGGTGTGGGGTGGCTGACTGGGCTCATGACAAAGCATCAGAGATGCAGAGCAGCTTGCCAACACGCCCGCACAGCTGTGAAAGTGAGGGCAGATCTTCTCCTTGGCGTTGGAGGCTGGGATTCTCGACGCATCAAGATGAGTGGTTCAATGTCAGGATGAGTGTACGATGATCCGTCATGAGGTTGAAGTGTTGCTTGGCTGATCAGATACAACCTACATTTGGACTTGCGGCCCAGACAGCGTGAACAGCTCCAGTTCGATGGTGGCATCATGAGTCTCGGCGTCAGTGAAACCGAGCCACTGAACCTGGGCAGAAGGCGTCCATTCGCAAGTGATGCCTAACCCAGAAGCGTATCAATACGTAGAGCGAAGGCATCAGTCTGGAGGACAACTGGCAGGGGCTGGGTCGAAGGAAGCGAGAACAGGTGGGCGGAAGGCTGTCTTGATGCGACGGAGATGCCTCGTCGCGGGTCAAGCTGTCAGGTCAGATGCTCTCTTAGAGGCTCATCAGGGGGCGTAGAGGCTGTGCTGCAGCAACGATGTCGGGGTGAACTCAGCCAACTGGTTTACCAGGCCCATGAAACGGCGGGAGGTCGGTCAGGTTGGCAGGAGTTAGGAAGTCCCAGATCACGCCCAGCCTTTCAGAGATCAGCGAGATGCCCTTGCCTGAGGTGTACCCTGAAAGTTCACACTAGAGTCACGGCGACCACAAACTTTTTCCTTGTTGAAAGGGTGATCCCGTACTTGCGGCACCTGGTGAGCATCTGGTGAATACACTCCAAGATGCGTGGAGTAATCCTCGTCATATAGGAGCACGTCGTCGATGACCTTGACACAGTTCGCCACACCCTGTAGGGCCATGTGTCACCACGGAGGCAGAAAGCATGCCAGTAGCACTTAAAACCCCAGCAGGTTCTCTGCGGTGCTGAAATCGGCGTGCGGTGCGTGAACGTCGTAGTGTGATCTTCTTCCGCAGTTCCATCTGCGAGTACCCACATAAGGCATCTGCTGTAGTAAAAGTACCTTGCCTTCAGGTCCACCTGCGTATATGAGGTGTCAGTGAAGGGTGGGTCGGTAGGAAACTTGGCTATTCAACTTGGTAGAGGTCGTGGTAATCCCCGAACTCCAGTAATGTTCTTAGCGACTGTTACCATGATTGACACCAATCCGGTCGTCACCCAGCAGGCTTAATAATGCTGGGCTACCATAAGTCGAGTTCCTTCTTAGCAGCTGCTGGAAAGCGAGGTATCTGTCTCGAGTGTGTGGATAGCGAGTACCGTCATCCTTCAGGTGAATTCTCATGGGGAGCCAGCCATTGACAGAGTGGAGCCGTCTTGAGGTCCTCCTTGAAACCAGCAAGTCCTTGATTGCAGTAAGAACTCCTGGCTGCAGAAGGTGACGTATTATTGGGTGGGAAGGGCAGCTCCTTGCACCTGTTGACATGTTTATTTCCAGAATTGAAGCAAGGGAAGTCTGAAGATATTATGGCCAACTCTTGACCAGTGGCCATAAGACAGTAGTGGCATCTGAACACCTTTGTGGACACAGATCCTGGCACTTCCGAACGTTGCTTGCGAGGGTGAGGTAGCCACAGAAATGTACCCAGAGCAGGTGCCATTGTAGGAACCGTCTGTGGTGGCGTTGTAGGGGTTGGCTGATGGTTGCAAAGCTCCTCCTAGGGGATCTGCAGAATGTCAGAGGTGTCTTGTGCGATGGCTGTGACGTCGCACCTGTGTCAGGAAGCATCTGGATACGGGATGTAACGTTGCCGTATGACAGGTGAACACAGATGGGCTGAGGTGTTTTTTTCTGACGGGAAGAAGAGGGATCCCACGCGATGACAGCGGCTTGTTCTTCGCCACCTGAGACTTCTAAATGTTAGTATTCTTCTTCTTTGACTGACAGCATTTGTCGCAGTGTCAATCACATTACAGGAGGCGGCACTGGGCGTTGTTGGCAGGGCACTTCAGTGTCTGGCCCAATGACCACGACGGCCACCGAAGTTATTGCAAGGTGCTTTCTGTCAGCTGCCGGGGCATTCCAAAGAACAATGCCGACGAGCACAATACTGGCAGGAATGACTGTGGTCTGAAGTGATGCTGAAGAGTGATGCAGAAGTCGGATGTGAAGCTGAAGTCGGATGTGAAGCTATGAAGTCAGTCCGTCCTTTGTTCTTCTTATATCTTGGAGAATGGCACACAGCTGGTTAGATGGAGCACGAATGGCAGAAGTCGCACTTCTGGTGAAAGCCGTAAGAAGCGGCAGGTGGTGACAACATCCACAGAAGGCGATGTCGAGGAGATAAGCTGAATATAGCTCTTCGTCCCCGCACACCCTTAGGGGATAATCATCTTTGGCTAATGTTTCCTCACAAGAATAAAAAGGTTCCCAGAACAAACGTCAACCTCCTCAAGATCGTCTGAGTAAATGCGTAAAATCGGCAAACGACTCACCCTCCAGCTGCTTACAACTGAAGTTCTCTCGGAGAGCAATTGCAGAAGACCCTTGATGTCGTCATAGAGCATCCAAGAAAATCCTTCACACTCTTGTCTGTGCGTGGGGAATTTGCAGGGTGTGCTCCAGGATCACGTTGCATCTCTAGGGTGAAGACATCCTCATCTGGATCAGCTGTTTCTCCTAGGCAGCCTTGATAAATCGACCATGATCAGATAATCGTCCCACCTCTGACGCCATTACGCGGAATACCTGGAGCAAGGCATCGCTTGGAGTGGCGGTGGACTCTGGCGAGTGCTTTCTGTGGTGGGGGAACAAAAAGAAGTTGAAGAGGACCCTGTAGGGTGCACCTATGGACGAAGGCAGGTGTGGTAGCTGCTTGAAAGGGTTAACAGGTGCCAACAATTTGATAATGGCACTGAATCTGGCATTTCTTGTTGGCGTCTGCTTGATTCTCTTCACGCCTTCGTTCATCGTCTTCCTGTCGCCTCCTGATGTCCGTCTTGTTGTCGGTTTTTCTTCCAAAAGCTAAGATTAAATGAAGAAGTCGACACCTGTGTCAGGTGCGGATGTGTGTGTAGTGGGGCCCCTAGGTGGGTGGGGACGCGCTCACTTCCCGATCACTTGGAGTCCACTTATTGCACGACATCGTCTGAAGTAGGGCTTGTTGGTATCTGAAGCCAATAAGTTCACATTCCATATATGGCCTGGTTTATTTCTCTCACAATTGCATAATTAATAAGTGAGCAGAAGAGCAATCGTCTTTAAATGGAAGATAATCTGCGAGCCTCTTTAATATTATTATTAATGTGTGTCGTTCGTTCGTCGTGTACTCAAGAGGCAGGCTCGCTAAGCGGGCTGGCGATTCCTTAACTCCCCGCTAGCTCAGACACTCAAGGTGCTGAAATTAAGAGACATGGGCAGGATGGATGTCAAACTTGGAAGCTCTCCCATAGCTCTTAAAAAAGGCTCCCCTCACTTTTGTAAAAAGTGCAAGAACACAGAAACACTTTAAAAAGACACAAGAGGCACACCTAGCACTGAAAAAGCCCTTCCCGCTTGCTACTGTAAATCCAGGAATATCGTGTTGAAATGCCTTTTAAAGATCCACCGACAAAAGAGGAGTTGACAAGATGGCGGCTCGAGAGAGATCTGTCCTCAATTCTGAATAACGTGATGTCTAGCTAAACACTGCGCCATGTATGATACTCAGGTGGTCCTTGCACACTCAGGGAGTAAAGGAAACACTCTGATGTGGAAGTCCGTAAGTTCTATTCCTGGGTACAAACTTCAAGGAGTTAAGTCTGTCTTGGAATCTCTCTGGGTATCTCTCTGTAGCATGTGTAAAGCATGAACTAACACTTGGTGACAAAAGAGTGTGATTATAAAACATATAATACAAGACCTGAATCAATAATGAGTAAATAATTACAGAGAGTTACATATTACAGGCATACTTAGTACTCATATATCATATAGGACAAAGGTCCAAGGACAAGTTGGGACTTTAAAGTCAGGAGAAGTGATAAATGGCGTGAAGAAATAAGCAAAGCATTGAACAGCTACTTCTATCAGTTTTCACAGAAAAGAATTTGCAATGGTAGAGATGGGGCGTGTATGCAGGAAAGGAAGAGAGATTAAAATATCACTATCAGAAAGGGATGTTCTTAAGAAGATAAAGTAAACTAAAGAAAAGCAAAATCACAGGGCCGGATGAAATTTTCCTAGGGTCTTGAAAAATTAGCAGGGAACAGATTAGCGGACCCTAAATAAACTCTCATTACAAATCATTAGACACTGGGTTGTGCCAGACTTGTGGAAACGAGCAAATGTAGTACCCATATTCAAAAAGAGACAAACATCAGCGTCAAGTACCAGCCACCGATCAGTTGGCGTCAGTAGTGGGGAAATTTCTTGAATCAATTATGGCAGAATAACATCCGATAGCATCTGAAAAAAAGCAAATTAATCTACGACTCTCAACATGAATTTACAAAGGAAAATCTTGTCTAACAAATCTGCTTACGTTTTTTGAGAAAGTTTTCGAGGTAATAGATAATGACAAAAATTACGATCGTATTTACTTAGACTTTAGCAAAGCATTTGACAAATTACCGCATCAGAGGCTTCTGAGAAAAAAATTAAGGCTCATGTTGGGTTCTGGATAATAAGTTCTATATACGGAGAACACAAACACCTTAACTAAAGTTTGTAGGTTCGATTTACTGATATAGCGATATGTACACAAGAATGGTATCTCCTCTAGCTAGACTACTTACCTCGCTGCTATAGACGGCATTATGGCAAGTGAGACATTAGCAACTCCATACGTCGCCAGGCACATTAATTAAGCATGTGGGATATATGGTAATAACATTGCCCACATGCTAGCATAAACTGAATAAATAATACCGTGGAGCACACTTTATAATATACATACATAATATATAATCCAGCATACATAATATACATACACTCCCTCCCCTATCGCTCCTTAGCAAAAGTCTTGGCGGACCTTTTCTTCTGGATCCGTTCTGAAGCGTCGAGGACTTCATCACTGGGAAGGTATGGGACTCAACACTAGTGGCAGAGGGCAGCAGAGGCATTGTTACAGGGCGGAGAAAACGGCGGTTCCTCCACCACACGACCATAGGTAACACGCTACCTGGTAGTCCGTGACCTGCGGACTATTCCGCCTACTTTGTCTCCCCCAGCGTGGGGAGGTGGGGTCCTGAGCCACAGACTTGAGTGCCGACACTCAACAAGGAGAAGCAGGCGTGTGGTCGTTATGGCGGGCGACTGACGTCCTGGCTGCGTTCGGCAGCTCGGCGTCCTGATCCTCTGTCTTGGCCTGCCCTCTGTGGAGAAGGATTGAGGGTGAGCAGCAGGGACACAAGAAGAGGGGGCGTCCATACAAAACCCTGGGCAGGGGCGTCCGGTGTAGTTGGGTGTGTTGCGGAGTTCAGAAGACCCCCAGTCAGAAGGCCTGCAGTCAATGTTCCCCAGAAGAGGGGCCACCTTAGGTAGGGTGCTTCAGGATTTGACAGCAACCTCCAAGCGTGGCAGTGGAATTTCTGGTATGGGGGCAATGACAACACATACACGGACTCCCCCATCGGTCAAGGAACACAGCAAAAGTCGGCTTGTGAACTGAGGCCCTCCGTCAGTTCGCGGCGTGCAAGGCGGCCACGTCACGGAAGTAGTGGCGGAACTTACTGATGGTGGCGGCAGACGTTGTGTCGTACGCACTTGATGACAACCGGCAATCAGAAGGTCCAGCGATAACGAGAGGACTTTCTGACACACAGAAAAAAGTCGGCGACACAGACTGCAAAAGGCGGGTGGGGTTGTAAATCGCTGTGAAGAGTTCCTGCTGCTGGCTGGGTTTGAGTTTGTAATCGCAGCAGGGAGCTCTGCATACGGTGCTTATTGGAGACTCTTCGGAGTTGATGCGGGCCAGAACACAGTCTATCGTGCCGTCGTTTGGTGGCCTCAGCTCCACGGTGACTAATCGTGAAAAGCGAGCCAAGGCGTGGGGACGTGATGCAGCAGGGACAGCTTCTGCGTGCTCCGTACAGAACAAAGGTCTCCGTCGCAGTGGGGAGTTCATCGCTTGAGGTTTCAATCTGAGGAGCAGGGTGTTGTGAAGATCGTAGCGGTTGCTAGGAAATCCATTCCTCCACGCTCGACCATCCCGGACGTAGGAAGGGTCATCTCGGGCGCTGTTCGAGGTCCTCCGCGCCTTCGTCATCTGGTGACAGTCAAAACGAAGGATTGGGCGGCATGGAAGTGACCACAGTCCTGACGGAAAAGAGCGGGTCAGCGTCAGCACATGGTCTTCTGGAGTAGGGCGGCTGACAGGAGAGTGGGATAAGGCATCGGGATGCAGAGCTCCTTGCAACTGCGCCACACTGCTGTGAGTATGCGCCGAGCTCCTCTTTCCAGCGGCTGGGCGGGGTTCTCAATCTGGCGTGTAGTGGTTGGGGTGAGACAAGCAGCCGATGTGGTCGGTCACTAGGTGAGAAAGTTATTTGAGCCTATAGGTAAAAGCCTGCACTTGGACTCTTCCAAACCACAGCCAACAGCTCCAACTCAATAGTGGCGTGGCGCGTCTCCCAGTGTCAGAGAAGGCGCAGGCCACTGGGCCAGGCAGGTTTCCCTCCACCATGATCCTGCAGTAGGGGCGTATCCCATGCCATGGCCGTGAGACATCTGTCTGCAGGAACCATCGGCAAGGCTGGGTCTGCGATGGCGAGGACGGGTGGGCGAGACAGGGCCTGTTCACTTGCTGGAAGAGCCTTGTCGTGAGTGCGAAGTCCACAAGGAATGTCCTCTTAGGGCTCATCAGCGGGCAGAAATTGGACTGAGCAGCTGGGGATGTCCGACGAAAACTCTGCTAACTGGTTAGCCAGAGACCGATGAAGGACCTCCAGTCATTCAGGTTGTGAGGTGGGAAAAATCCGTGATGGGCAGCGGACATTTTCGGGTCAGCACGTGCCATTCTAGAGAGGTGTGCCACAAAGTCAACTGAAGAACTGTTGAACAAACTTGTCGGCATTTAGGGTAATGCAGTGCTTCCGGCACTGTTGAGTACCTCGTGAATCACGGCAGAGGTGATCCGCCATATTCCTCGTGTTACCGCAGGTATGTCGTCCTAAACCACTCACGCGTTGCCAGACCTTGTAGAAATACTATCACCTCGGGAACAAGCGTCTCCTGTGGCGTGAATCCGGGGCGGCCTTGTGTGGCAACGTCCATGCGGGGGTGATAAGTTGGTGGTGGTCTACCGGCAGCTCTATGCCGCGTATATCCACACAGGGCGTCCATCGTCATGAAAAAGCCAGCGCCGCCGAGGTTTACCCTGCGTATGGCTGCAAGGCGTGGGAGAAGGGTCTTGGGCCAGAGACACCTGGCTGACCCAGGCTTGGAGAGGTCAGTGGTGATCGAACACCTCTAGGTTTACGACGACAACCATAGGGTGACACCATGAGCGGGTCGCCATGGTTGGTGCAATAATTTCTTGGGCGACCATAGGTCCAGCTCGTTTCCCGGCGCCTCGCGGAAAGCCAGAGGCCGATGGGGGGTGTAAATAGCGAAGAGGGCTTGTGTCCTCGGGTACGGATCCCTCATGGGGGACCTGCCGTATTTTCTTCTTGAGAGGGCTTGGATTCCAGGCCGGACTTGGTCACCAGAACGTATTTGAATTCCTTCCGGGAAGTATTTCGAAGGCATCCGAAGGAGGTGTCACTGGCGAGGCAGAGGGTGGGGCATGGAGTCAGATTTGCTGCCCTTTTGCACCCTGTTGGTGTTTACCTCAAGAATAGGTTTGGGAAGTCCTGGGAGATGGCCAACTCTTGACCCAATGTCTGTAGGACAGCAAAGGAGTCAGGACACCGTTATGCACATCAATCTAGGCTTGACTACGACCTGTTGCCAAAGGTGACTTGTGCTTGGAGTGAACCCAGGGCCGTGGTCATCTGTGAAAACCATCTGCCATAAAGCGGAATCCTCTGGGGGGGCAGTCCCTAGATCGCGGAGAGAGCCCCCAGCGTACAAATACTGGGGACCGATGACTGCCAGCATCAGCACGGTGTCGGGCAACATCTGAAGACAGGATGAAACACTGGTAGGTCACAATGACACTGATGTGCTAGGGGACTTTGGTCCTGCTCAGGACGCGGGGAGCACACATTCTAATATGGCTCGGCGTTGTCCAGGGTCGTCATGCTTCTGATTGGAAGACTGTGGGCGAGGCCTCTCTGGTGAAGGAGCTGAAGCTTCCACCGACGCTGTCCTTGGGTTTTGTTGGAAGGTAGCACTTGTCGCAGCTGGCCCAGGCGACACTACGCATTGCACTGGACGCGATTTGGCTGGGCACCGTACTGTGGTGACCAGTGGCCCTTACGGTCTAACTGTTTGCATGTAGACTCAGCAGCTGCGGACACTGTGTTCCGATGCTGCTTACCACAGATGTTACAAAATGAACCGGGCGTGGACGTATTGGGCGAAGGCGGCTGGGAGCAGACTTCTTCGCCCACATGCCAGGAAACCTTACGTACAGCTGTAGAACCGCGGATGGCAGAGGGTGGCACACCTGGCAGCCTCATAGGAGCATTTATATCGTCAACACATCCTGAAGAGAAGAGGAAAGAGTCGAGGGGAGGTGAGGCGTTGGACAGAAGTTCCTCGTCCTTAACACCCACCAGGATCACCTGCTTCAACTGGGTCTCCCTGCTGCTGGTGGTGGCCTAGACATATATCTACCTCTTCGAGGAGGCTCCACTTGGATTCATAAAGGCGTCCCAAAAGGCTACTTCCATCTGCATCTGCAGCTAAACAATTCCTCCTGCGCAAGAACTTTAAATTTCTGCTGTCCTTTGATGTGCGTTGTAGAATATCGAGTACCTCCTCTACAGACAGCGAAGAAGTTGGGGTACCTGCAACGTATGTTCAAGTGCGCTGAATTCCAAGGACAGGCACATACGCAGCTGGATGAGTTGTTTGGGCTGTGACAAACTCTGGAGATCCACCATTGTAGAATAATCAGTCCACAAGTAGCCACCATTCACAAAGAAGTCTGGAAAGTCATCAGGCTTCAAGATGGGCGGTGTTTGACTGCTGCTTTGGAATTGGGGCTGGGGGAATGAAGGAAGCATTGATGAGGTATCTGAACCAGTCAGTACCAAGGCAGTGTTAGAAACCAGGGGCTTGGTTAACAGTGAGGCGGTATATCAAGGCTTCCATTGATGCACTGTCTTTGTCTCGTTTGGTGGTCTCTCTTTCACCTCTTGCTTGCCTTCTGTGCTCATCGCCACACGTCCTGTGAGGCTGTCTCGCGTCTTTCATCTCCGCAAGCTTCAGTAAAGCAATTATCTCTTTGGAGCAGCTGAATATTGGGGTGAAGAATATGGCGATGTTAATGGGGGCTGGAGCGTCGTGGCCGGCCTGATCATCCATCTCTGCTGGACTATCATCCGCTTGACTCATCCAGGCCGTTACTGACTCGTAAGGCACGAGACATAACTACTTCATCTGTATGCACTGTGTCTTAAATCAGTGTTGACCGGTCAGCCCGTCATTATCAACAAGATTTCAGACAAAAAAAATTAATTAAATACACAGATAAGTAGGTTATATATATAAAATATATATAGAAACGTAGCGGTCAGAGAGAATATTAGTACATGTATGTGTGTGTGTGTGTGTGTCCCCACGGGCAGGAAGCGCGTCTCGCCTCAGCTGTGAGGGGTGGAAGCAAGCGCTGTGAGGGGTTGGAGACAGGAGCTCAGTCACCCTCTGGACACGGTCAGAGGAGGTGCATAGACTCTACTCACAAATGCCCAGAACATGCCATATACCTTAGAGATCCTTTCGAACAAGGTCACACATAGATAGCTGAAAACACACAATGCACTAAACACTTCACAGAAAATCACTGTCACTGACACTGCTCCAAGTTGCTAAATTCTTAGAGGATGGGTGTGTGGGGTTGGCCAGGGAAGGAGTCCATAAGCCATTTCCACAAACTTTGCACTATCACTCGTAATTATCCAGTAAAACTACGCACTGCTCCATGTTAGGTTCTGGATAATAAGTTCTATATACAGGAGAGAACACAAACACCTGTATAGTTTTGTAGGTTCGATTTACTGGATAAGCGATATGTACACAAGGGGAGTAGTGCTCTCCTCAGCTAGGCTGCCTGTCAACTGCTATAGACGACGTATGGCAAGTGAGACATTAGCAGCTTCCATACGTCGCCAGGCACATTAATTAAGCATGTGGGATATGGTAATAACATTGCCACACGCTGCTAGCTAGGCTGAATAAATAATACATAAATGGAGCACATACATAATATACATACATAATATATAATCTAGCATACATAATATACATACAGCTCATGTTATCGAGGGGAAAGTTTTAAATTGGACAAAATCATGGCTCACCGATAGAACGCAGAGGGTCAGCGTAGATGGTGCTAAATCTGAGTGGGGCCGTGTAACCAGTGGGGTTCCCCAGGGGTCAGTACTAGGCCCATTCTTGTTCATAATCTACATAAACGATCTAGATACTGGGATCAGCAGTGACATAAGCAAGTTTGCGGATGACACCAAAATAGGGCGGCAAATTAATTCAGGGCAGGATGCAAATGTATTACAGGAGGATCTCAATAAACTGCAGGGGTAGTCTGAAAAATGGCAAATGAAATTCAACACCAGCAAGTGCAGCGTACTTAATATTGGAAGAACAAATACTTATAATGTATACAGCCTTAACAACATCAACCTAGATAAGTCGACTTGTGAAAGAGACCTAGGGGTACTTGTAAGCCCGGACCTACGGCCTAGAAAACAGTGCGTTAATGTTCGAAATAAGGCAAACAGAGTATTGGGTTTTATATCTAGAAGTGTAAGTAACAAGAGGTCAGAGGTCTTATTGCAACTATATCTTGCGCTAGTTAGGCCGCACCTCGATTATGCGGTTCAGTTCTGGTGCCCCTATTATAGAATGGATATAAATTCACTAGAGTCGGTGCAGCGAAGAATGACAAAAATGATTCAGGGACTTAGAAACCTTCCATATCAGGATAGGTTAATGAAACTTAACTTGCATTCCCTAGAAAGACGAAGAGTGCGGGGAGATATAATAGAAGTATTTAACTGGGTGAAAGGAATCAATAAAGGGGATATAGATAAAGTTCTTATAATATCCGAGGAGGATAGGACTCGGAGCAACGGATTCAAGTTGGATAAGTTTAGGTTTAGGAGGGAGATAGGAAGAAACTGGTTCACAAATAGGGTGGTGGATGAGTGGAACAAGCTTAGCAACTTTGTAGTAAGTGCGGGAACTCTGGAAAGTTTCAAAAGGAGGCTAGATAGATTCATGGATGATAGAGAGTGGTAGTAACTCTCGACAGGAGCTGCCATGCACAGGCCAACAGGCCTATTGCAGACCTATATTTTCTTATGTGTTCTTATGTTCCATATGAAATATATATATATATATATGCTTGTACCTATTCTTGTTCTTATATTTAGTAACTAGATTGTACTTGTAAATAAACATGTTTTTATTGTAATACAGCCTGAACTTGTACCTTAATCTATTATTGTGTACTTGTAACTTAACAGTACTTTTACGTAAACTTGTATGCTTGTAGCTCTCTGTTTCTGAAAACATGACAGTTGGTAATGTTTGTGCGTATATACTATACTGAGTGGGGGACACAACAGACGGACTGACAGATTGTAAGTGAGAAAAGTTAGAGACGGAGATACGAAAAGACAAATAGAGAAGACTAGAGATGGAATGTTAGAAAGAAGCATTTAAAGAGACACAACAGACAGACAGTTAGAGAAATTCAAAGTGAGATAAAGAGAAAAAGAACAAACAAATAGTAAAAGATGGAGAGGGGTGAAGCCAAAGACAACATGAATATAGACAAAGAGAGACAAAACAAAGCAAAAATGCGAGAACGAAAGAGTGTGACTTACATACATACATACATACATACATTCATACATACATACATACATTCATACATACATACATACTGACAGACAGAACACGAAACGTAGAGGGATATCAACCAGGTAAATTCATGAACGAAAAACTTCCTAACTTAGTGAATTACATCAGTGGCGGGGAATTTTTACCCCCTCTTCATTATAAATATTTTCCCCTGCCACCTTGACTAGGGCATATGTCTTTACATTTTATTACGGTAATTATCACTTCTCTCTCTCTCTCTCTCTCTCTCTCTCTCACACAAGAAGAAATGAAATGATGATGATAATGGTGATGACAGTGATGATGATGGTGATGACAATGATGATGATGGTGATGACAATGATGATGATGGTGATGACAATGATGATGATGATGGTGATGACAATGATGATGATGATGATATTAGACTTATAATGATTGATAAGAATTTTTTACCTTCAATATTGTTTGCTTGTGTTATTTTGTGTTATTACCATCTTAGTATGTGATGGTGAGGTGATATATTTTACCGCCCGCCCACTTATCAGGCCACCCTCCACCCACCAGATTATCCTCCCACCCACCGCCCCTACTCGACACGTCACCCACCCATTTCACTGCCCCACCCACCGCCCCTACTCGACACGTCACCCACCCACACACCCATTTCACTGCCCCACCCAGCACTGTCCCTACTTCCTCGAACGTCACCCACCCACACACACCCATTTCCACCACCCCACCCACCGTCCCTATTCGACACGTCACCCACCCACATACCCATTTCACCACCCCACCCACCGCCCCTACTCGACACGCGTCACCCACCCACATTGACCCATTTCACTGCCCCACCCACCGCCCCTACTCGACACGTCACCCACCTACACACCCATTTCACCAGCTCCCACCCACTGCCCCCACTCACACGTCACCCACCCATACACCCATTTCTCACCGCCCCACCCACACACCCATTTCTACCACCCCACCCACCGCCCTCACTGACACGTCACCCACCCATACACCCATTTCAACACCCCACCCACCGCCCCTACTCTAACGTCACCCACCCACACACCCATTTCACCGCCCCACCCACTCCTACTATGTGTAATGAGCGGTGAAAGTGGGTGTAACTACTAAGAGACTAAATTAATCTTCTCGACCAAACTTTAAAGAGAAACTTAGACCATTTTCAGCCGACTTAAAGCAAAATCGTCCCTCCCCTCTTTCCTACTACCCTTCCCCTCTCTCCCCCTTCCTCTCCTTTCTCCTCTCCTTCCTACTTTCCTCCTCTCCCTATTCTCTTCCTTTTCCTTTTCTGCCCTCTTCCCTTCCTCCCAATTGCTTTCCTCCTTTCTCCCCTTCCTTCCCTCCCGTCCCACTTCCTCCCCTTCCCTCTTTCCTCTTCTCTCCCGTTCCTCCTCTTACTACTCTCACGATTTCCCGCCCCTTCCACATGTCCCCTTCCCCCTCACCCCACCTCCTCACCCCACCCCCTTCACCCCCCCCGACCAGCCCCGTGAGAATAACAAATGACCCGTGTAAAATAAATTAACCATTTCCCTGTAATTAGACGAGAGACTATTAGTAACCATCTATGGTGATGAATTATTGACTTTTGTGAGGAGAGAAATTAGTCACAAGAGAGAGTGAGGTATTGACTGACGGGTAGTGGAGTAGTGTGTGTCTCTCACGTGAACTATTTCATTCACTAGCTACGTGAGAGAGAGAGAGAGAGACCTACATACAGGACCTACATACAGAGATGTAAAGATACAGACAGACAGACAGACAGACAGACAGATAGATAGATAGATGGACCGTATATCACATACCCAACAAACACTCTCTCTTTTTTATCATCCAATATCAAGAAAATATTTTATATTATTTCCTGTAACATAAAAATCACCAGAATTTTTCCCTCGAGATGCCTGGTGTCAGAAAACACTTGTATTATATATTGTTTTTCTTTCTTTCTTTCTTCAAATAAAACCTCGGCTACCGCCATCTCACCTAAACTGAATTTCAATCTCGTCTCACTCGTCACTCTTTGACAAGATGCCTTCCCTGGTGTTGAGGGGTTAGGAAGGGTGACGATAGAGAGTAAGGAAGGGGAGGGAGAGGTAAGGGAAGGTGAGGAAAGGGGGGCGTGAGGAGAGGGTGAGAGTGAGGGGAGATGATAGAAGGGGGTGTGAGGAGAGTGGCTGAGGGAGGAGGGAAGGTGAGAAGGCAAGGAAGGGGAGGGAGAAGGGAGGGAAGATGAGGAGCGGGAATGTGCAGACAGCGAGAGAGATAGAGTAAAGAAGGTGAGAGGAGAGGGAAGGGGGTGTGAGGGGGAGGAGAGGGGGAATACTAGAGCGGATAATGGAAAAATCGAGCAAATGGTGATACAAGCATGAAATTTGGCATGATCATGCCCTAGGGGGCTACTTGTCAAATCTGCCTTATTGGCTATATTAAAATCCAAGATGGCGGCCATTTTTCAATATGGCTGCAAAATTAACCTTCGAAAGATGATTTTTTTTAAATTGATGTAGTTGGTCAATCTAAATGATCTTGTTGTCGATATGTATGTTTTCAAGCATGCTCAGACGATTTTTTCTATTTCTGATACTCTCAGATATCTATTTGTCTTATTTATGACTGGTTTTATGCACTGGTTTTATGTTTTTTTCCAACTAGGTGAGGGTAGCATGCAGAGGGTCTCTGCATGTGATTGATTGATACGTTT
>NW_024722706.1:0-11471 GCF_018991925.1 Homarus americanus | reverse complement strand
GGCTTAGTTATGGGTTAGGTTAGGTTGGGTTATGATTAGATTAGGTTAAGCTAGGCTAGGTTGAGTTATAGGTTAGGTTAGATTAGGGTTACGTTAGGTTGAGTTATAGGTTAGATTAGGTTAAGATTATGGTAAGTAATAGATTTAATCAGTAGCTACGGTACGTGCATAATTATCTTCCTGAAATACCCAAGCTTAAGAAAGGCTAAATGACCACCAAAGGAGCATCACCACTAGTTACCCCATGTGCGTGAGTGGGTGTGGTGTTACCCCTCAAGGCCCTCGTCTGATACCTCCGCAGTTTCCTCCCACTTTAACTCTAAACCAACCAGCATTATGCACACGGAAATCGCCACCATGAATAACAATTTCACGAGAGACGTTTGAAGACCGAATGTGTTCAAGTTGTGATGACGGGAAGAGGTGTAAGATAGGTATTGTTAAAAGAGACTGATATGACCGAGGCGGGAAAATATTGATAGAAACTGTAAGTCCAGGGTACAGTAGATTGGACCAAAGGAGAGGTTGGTTTTGTGATTTGGGGTGAAGTTAAGGGAGCTGTGTGTGTGTCAGTGGGAACGATCGACTGGGATAAGTTTGGCACAAAGATCATGGAAATAACAGAAAGAAAAAACACAAGAGAAAACAGATCATCAAATATTAAGGGAAATTAGGACGAAACTGAAAGATAATACAACAGAAGCACACACACACACACACACACACACCTCCTTCCATTACTCTAGGTCCGAACACACTCCAGGTTGTAGATTCCACGAAGCTCCTCGGCGTCACCATAGACAACAAACTAAATTGGAAACCACACGTCAGTGAAGTTGTCAAATCCTCCAGCTCTGCCCCCACCTCCTCCGCCGACTCAAGTCCCTCGGAGTTCCTGCACACGAGCTCCTCAGTGTTTACACAACATCCATACTTCCCAAGCTCACCTATGCCTTCCCCACCTGGTCTTCCTCCCTCAATGCCACACAACGTAAACACCTAGAAAAAGTGCAAAAGAGGGCATGCAAGATTATTCTCTCCCCTTCCTACTCCACATATCAAGAAGCGCTCTACACACTGACCCTTTCGACTCTCACTGACCATCACCACGACCTCATCTGCAAATTTGGTAAGAAGCTTCTACACCATCCCCGACACCGGCTCCTACTACCACCTGAGATCCCTTGTCCGAGAATTGCTGTTCGACACCACAACCGCATCCAGCCTTCCATACGTGCAAATGAACTGATCGCTATAATCAAAGCCCCAGTCCCAACCATTGTAAAAAATTATCAATAACTTCTGTAATAAACCAGTGTATTCACTCCCAGTAAAACACTACTCCCTTGCACCCTACCATGTTGAAAAATGAACTGTAGTTTGGAGCTTTTCCCTATCTAGTTATTATATGTTCCTATTTTGTGTCACCTATGTTACTTGTATATTATTTGTAATTCGTAACCCATTCCCCAAATATGTAACTGTATATTTTCAGCCTTCTGGCTGCCAAGCTCTTTCAATAAACCGTTAATTATTATTATTATTACACACACACATAAAACAAGAGAAACACTCATTCTTACCAGGTTGGAAAAGTTCACAGCTGATGTCTTCTACCCTGATGGACTTTCTATGCATTTGTGACAAGTTTTTGGAGGAGTTTGAATGAGTTTTAAATCCCCCGAGGAATACACGGATGTTCCTCGGCGACAAACAGAGACGATTCAAGTTGATGCTTTAACTAAGGTTCATCTGTGAGGTGTTTGTGTTACTTCTCGGGGAGAGTTTTTCTTCTCCACCTCCTCACTGTCTCTTAATTATTCTCTCCACTCTTTTTATTCTTCTTTGCCTTCTCTTTAGTCCATTTTATTTTCACTTTATTTCCTTCTTTTCCCTCCTTTCTTATCTTTAGTATGAAACTCTCTCTCTCTCTCTCTCTCTCTCTCTCCTCCCTCTCTCCTCCTTTCTCTCCCTCCTCCTTTCTCTCCCTCCTCTCTCTCTCTCTCCATCTCTTCTTCCTCTCATCATACCCTCCAACCCCCATCACCCACCCTACCACCCACCCCCATCCCCCATCCATCCAACCCGACCTCTTTCCATCTATCCACCACCCACCATCCCTTCACCCACCGACCCCACCTTCCTTCTTTCCTTCCTTCCTTCCTTCTCTCACGATAAAGAGAGTTAATGATAAAACACCAAAATAATTAATCGGTGTTTGAAGATAGATAAATTATGAGAAACTCGTGACCTCTGACCTCTGACCTTTTATGCACGTATGAGAATTATATGGGAATTACTATGACCCCTGGATTGGAATTATTACAGATAATTACAATGATTAGGTGCCTGGGTTAATATAGGAAAATATAATTGTTTTGTTTTTGGTGATTAAGTAAAACCATTGAAGTCAAAGAGATTATCACAGATTAGTTGGGGGTTAGATGCCCGGGGAAAGAGTCAGGATTATTTTGTAATGATTTTTGTAGAATTATTGAGATACAGAGATAAAATTTCGTAGAAGATTGGATATTAGGGCAGAATTATTGAGGTCATGTGATTATCAAGATTTGTGTTGGGGGGCAAATTACTCTTCACATATTATACAACAGAGATTATCATGGCATCAGATAATTAATTAGAGGGAACTAATTTACGACGACGCTAATTTAATGTCTGTAGTAATTTCTAATGGAGTAATAATTTGCGTCTTTTCTATATATATATATATATATGTATGTATATATATATATATATATATATATATATATATATATATATATGTATGTATATATATATATACATACATATATATATACATATATACATATATATATATATATATATATATATATATATATATATATATATATATATATATATATATATATATATATATATATATATATATATATATATATATATATATATATATATATATATATATATATATATATATATATATATATATATATATATATATATATATATATATATATATATATGTAACCGGTCGGAATTTGCTGGACTTTAATTTCTCACTTGACTTGGGGTTTATTAAAATTTAATAGATGGTAATGGCAGTGGAAGCGCCCCTTTGAGAAAAATCCCGAACCAGCACAAGAACACTTAAATCTACTACACAAAATGAACTGTCCGTGACCCGTGGAAGGATAGCGTCTGTGACTGGGATGAATGAGACACACTGTACAATTTAGACACTTATATTCCTTCCAACACTACAAACACAATCAAATAATGGTACACCAATATGCGCACCTCTTAACTTAAACTTTAAACACTACTCTGGGGAATAAAAGTTATACATGACATAGAAATTATTAGAAACACAGGCAACAATAAATTTAAAGTATTAAGAAATGTTAATTGCACATATGAACAGGCCTTAAGGGCTTTCACAAAATAATATCAGTCACTTAGGAAATGGTACTAAAAATAAGAAATTAAATACTCCACAATGAATAGGCCTTAAGGGTCTTCAACAAAATAATATCAGTCACTGAGGAATGGTAATAAAAGATAAGAAATTAAATACTCTACAATGAATAGGCCCTAAGGGCTTTCAGCAAAATAATATCACTCAACAAAATTATAGCACCCCAACAGGTGTACACTTCCTAACCTAACCTAACCACTGCTCTGGGGAACAAGGTTATACCTGAGATCAGAATTATGAAGAATTAGAGGCATTAAAAGAATCAAATCACAGTATCACTCTGGTTCCACTTAATGGCACAAACATTCAAAAAACACTACTATCAAAATTATTTAAGAAATATTAAACTACACACGTCAAGATAATATCAGTCTGAGGAATGGTGTTAACTACACCCGTGATAAGGAAGATAAAATGTTCCTCTAGGTATCTCCTAGAGTCCTAGACTCACGGTCTCAGTGTGTGACCATTAATATACTCAGATAGCCTCAGTGTACTCCCAGTGCGTCCATGGGCAGGAAGAGAGTGAGCCAATCAGACCTTGCGCAGTTGAGAGAAACTTTAGCTTCCCGTTAGCAAGAGGGTTTCACTAGCTGCTCGGGACATGTGGGGTTGTGCACCGGAGTGGTAAGAACTGATAACCCACTGCTGATGCTGGTCCCGTGTCGTGTTAGTTGTCGGGAGCACTCGTTCACTCAAGAGATCCTTTGCTACCCCGCTAAACAGTGACAGGCCTACACTGATCGGTCCAATGGCGACAATCGCCACCCTCAATCAACAACGGCAGTCAATCTCTCGCAGTCAACTCCGGTCAACTCCAGTCAAGTGGGTTCTGACGGAAACCCTGAAATGAACTCACTGTTAGCTCTAGTTTACTTTATCACTGCCCTATCTAACCCTGTCTGAGATCGAATGAGACTTACTTGTTATACTGCAATAGCGCAGCACAGGTGACTAGGCCACGTGACTATTTCTGATGGACGCGCGGAACGTCTTGTCTGTGTGAATGCTCTCCGGAACTGGCCTAGCCAGCATCGCGTCTCCCCAAGGCGCTAGCTTGGGCCTACGTGATATATTTTCCGCCTAACTAATAACTCCTTGGGACACCCGTAACATTATTCAGACTGCTAAACGATCTATAATAATTTCAAATTCAATAATAGTCCTTTAACTTCATGAATCGCATCATTATTAATTCGGTAAATCATATTCAATATCATATAGGCCTAGTTCCGCAGTCTCTCGCTACGAGCAGGCAGCGCTCCCTCCCCTCAGATGACCTTGAACGCTCAGTATCACTCATGGCGGGGCATTTGAAATTACTCTGAAATTTCTGGATATCACAATCGACCCCCCTAAAAAAGACAGCACTGTCCTCATGTGCTGAGAAAACATGCATACGACCCCCCTAAAATTTTGTTCTAAGGACTGCACCTCACCCCTTTAGCGTGCTAAATGCAGCATTTGTCTTCTCTTCTCTCCTTTTCTCTCCCGCTAACACTCGACCCCCCTAAAAAAAAGACAGCACTGCCCTCATGTGCTGAGAGAACAACTTAGAACCCACCTTCAACTCTGTACTATTCCACTCGCAGCTAGCAACTCCATTTCTTCCTAGCCCAACTCAATCCAACCAGAACATCACGCTCCCCTTAGATGACCTTGAACGCTCAGTATCACTCATGGCGGGGCATTTGAAATTACTCTGAAATTTCTGGATATCACATATATATATATATATATATATATATATATATATATATATATATATATATATATATATATATATATATATATATATATATATATATATATATATATATATATATATATATATTTCATGTAGATCCTTAGGGGTGGAGGAGCCTTCAAGTTGCTCCGGTTTTCCACTCTCGCTTCCAGGTCTTCTCCCTCACTGGGCTCAATGCGGTATAAACCAGGACTTGGATTTAGGACCTCAACAATGTGCCATCTCGTATCAAACCAATGGTTTTGGAGCTTACACCGGCCTATTTTTACATTGTTCCTCAGCAAAACCTCCTGGCCCACTTCCCAGCTACTCTCGTGGGCTTTCTCTTCTCTTTTCCTTCTGTTTACTTCCTTACGACTCTGCACATTGATCTCCACTGCTTCCAGCAATCTTCGTTGCCGGTCTCTAATCACCATCACCCACTCATCTACCGGCTCTGGGTCTACTTCCGGCCTAAGGTCAAACGGCAGGTTTGGTTCTCTCCAGTAAAACAACAGGAATGGGGAAAACCCTGTCGTGGCATGCGGAGTCGCGTTATATTGTGACACCACTGCCTGCAGATGCTCTGGCCACTTATTCTTTTCCTCTTCCTCGAGGGTGGCCAGCAGACCGTGCAGGGTTCGATTGAACCGTTCCACCATACCATTTCCCTGTGGGTGATATGCTGACGTCCTTATTTTCTTCACCCCAAAGGTGGCACAAGTTTGTCGGATCAATGCACTGCCAAAATTTCTTCCCTGATCGGTCAACAGTCGCTCAGGTGCACCCACTGCCAGGAAGATCCGATTCACCAGGATCTTTGTAATCGTCGAGGCTTTCTGGTCTTTGGTGGGAAAGGCCCAAGTGTAACGACTGTTATGTCAACCATTATCAGGACACTCTCAAATCCTTGCCGCTTGTCCAGCAAGGTGAAATCTGCGGCCAGTGTCTCTAATGGTTTGGCAGCTTCAATCGTCCCTAAATGCAGTTGGGGTTTCGGCACTTCATCTTTTGCTACTCCACACCGCTCGCAGCTGGCTATGTAGTCTCGCACTGTTTCTCCCATGCCTGACCAGAACCCTCGCTCCTGCACCAGCGACAGGGTGCGATCTCGCCCCTGATGGCCAAACTCGTCGTGGCAGGCTCTAGTCAAAGCCTCCTGCAAGTTTGGAGTTAACACTGGCACCTCCCTCCATAGATTCTTCCCTTCGGGTCTTCTATGCCAGACAACATCTTCTCTTACGATCAGGGATTTCCTAGCTCGGTACATCTTGCGGAAATCATCATTTTGGAGCTCTACCTGTACCTCATCCTCTGGCAGCTCTCCCACCAACCATCTTCGCAAATTTGTCATATAGTCCATGCCCTCTTGCTCCTTACGCAGCCCATCCATCGTCCACAGTTCCTTCCTTCCTGCCCCGTTCTCCTCTAGTACATGCATCGCTGTATACTCTTCTTCACTATCCTCCTCCTGTTCCGCCGGGATTCTAGATAGAGTATCCGCCACAATGTTGTTCTTCCCCGGCTTGTACTCTATAGTAAAGTTAAACTGCTCGAGATCCGCATTCCACCTACTTTCCACGGCACCTAGTTTAGCCTTCTCGCGGTGACTGAGTGGGTTGTTATCTGTATAGACTGTGAAATGTTTCCCTGCCAAATAATCCCTGAATTTATCCACTACTGCCCATTTGAGTGCTAATATCTCTAACTTACGAGAACTATAGTTGTTCATGTTACGTTCTGATTTCCTCAGGCCCCGACTCGCATAGCACACCGGATGCAACCTGCCATCCTTCCGCTGGGACAGCACCGCACCTAGCCCACGAAAACTTGCATCGGTTTCTAATATAAACTCCTGAGTGAAATCTGGGCAAGCCAACACTGGTGTCTGCGTCACCTTGTCTTTCAGTTTCTCAAAAGCCTGTTGCTGTTCCTCTCTCCATTCACTATCTACCCGATAATTAGATTTCCCATGCATCAACGCATGCAGTGGAGCAGCTATTTGGGCAAACCCTTTAACAAATTTCCTATAAAATGATGTGAACCCTACAAAAGACCGCACATCTTTCACCGTCTGGGGGACTGGCCAATCTCTTATTACCCTAATTTTCTCAGGATCAGCTGTGATGCCTTCAGCTGACACCTGATATCCTAAATAACTTACTTTTGAAGCCATTATTTCACACTTTTTAGGTTTAAATCTTAAGTTATTCTCCCTCATCCTGCAAAATAATTCCCTTAATCTGACTATATGCTGATCTATTGTACTTGAAAACACCATCACATCATCAAGGTATACAAGCAACGAGGAAAAAATTTTATCCCCTAAAATCCGCTCCATGTATCTCTGAAAGGTTCCCGGACTATTTGACAATCCCATAGGCAGTCGCCTGTACTCAAAGTGTCCGAAGCTTGTGCTGAAGGCAGTCTTTGGACGGTCTGAAGGTTTTACTTCTATCTGGTGATATCCCGCCGCCAGATCAAACGTTGAGAAAAACTGGGCCCCTGTCAGAGATTCTAGAGTTTCATTTATCCTAGGCAGAGGAAACGCATCGCGTACCGTGACCTTATTTAAGTCACGATAGTCAATGCACAACCTCAGCGTCCCGTCCTTTTTCCTCACTACTACAATGGCGGCAGAGTACGGACTCTCACTATGCTGAATTACTCCCTGGTCTAACAGCTGGCTAATGTGCTGCTTCACCTCTGGTACCTGGTTCGGAGGGATCCTCCGATATGGCACCCTAACCGGCCTGTCTGTGGTCACTGGGATCTCATGCTGAACCCCAATAGCCTTTCCTATGGGCTGGCCCTCTCCTTCAAAAATATCACTAAACTCTTCTATTAAACACCTAACTGCACTCTCTTGTTCCTCATTCATTTCCTCCGTGTGCACTTTGACCTCCGTACGGGCATCCGGTTGAACTGTCCTCACATACACCTCTTCACTGATGTCTTCCTCGACTTCCGTCCCAGAAGCCACTTTCCCAATCCGCCAATTGCCCCTCACGTTCTTACGACTATCAGACAGATTTGCCACCAACACCTGGGTCATGCCTCTCACCACTCTTACCGCTGTCGGCAACACTATCACACCCTCAGGCATCCAACCTTCATCCTCTATGGTTAGAGGTTCAATCACTACTTCTTTGTTAGCTACCTGGCTTAATGAGGGAACACATACTGACAGCAACCGAGTACTTCGGGGAGGGATGGTTGGGCTTTTCTTCCTCTCCGTCATACAATACCCCAGGCTGATGGCCTCTATTGCACATAACTGCCTAACCTCATGCAAGCAATTTTCCCACTGAGCGGTGCTCCTGGCTTCCCTGCACAAGTGATACATGTGCGGCCAGATCTCCGCAACCTCCCCCAGCACATTCATCCCCAACAACCCGACATGAGATTGCCCCTTACCCTGGGTCTCAATCCCTGGACAAACCAACATCCCCACATCAGTGACTTCAACCCCACATACGACCATAGTGACCCTAATACACCCCACACACGGCACTGGAAACCCTGACGCCCCTTTTACCCTTATTCGAGTGGGCTGCAACACCACGCCTGCAGGCTCCAGCTCCCGACGGTAGAAAAGTTCATCAATTAGCGACACTTCTGCCCCAGTATCTGCTAAACCCCACATTTCACGACCCGCTACCAGCACCGAGACCTTAGGACACTCGGCTTTCAGCCTTAAGGTACCTTCTGTTGTGATTAAATTTGTCATGCGAACCACGCTTGACCATGGGTCCGCTCTCTCTTGATTCATAACATCGCCGGTGGAATCTATTGGTGAGGCCAGGAACTGTTGGCGGGGACTGCCTGGCCTTGACCATTTCCCGACCGCCAGTTCCGATTGTTATTTCCAACTCGATACTGGCCATTGGCCACGTATCCCCTTGGGACACTCTCTCCTGGTCCGGATCTGCTCGGGCAATTGAAACTGAAGTGGCCCTCTTGTCCACACGCATAGCACCTCGGGAGAATCGAGCCTCCCGTCTGCGGCTCGTCCTCTCTTCCTTTAGTCAGCGGTACCTCCCTCACGGCATCTCGTTTTTGTTCCGCCTCTCTCAGCCCCGTGATCCACTCGTCTAGACTATGGTGAGGATACTTCTTGATCTCATCCACTAACCACATACGGCTTTGTTCCTCCTTGAGCCCCCGAGTGATTGCATCTCCCAACAGGGCCTTATCATATTTATGATCATGGCGGTTCAACTCATCGTTTAAATCGAGCATAGCATCGTAATATTCAAGAAGCGTTTCGTTGCTCCCTTGTTTCCGCGTCATCATCTTCCGAATGGCGTCGTACGTGGCCGTCTGCCCGCCGTATTGCTGCTTCAAATAACAAGTTAATTCATCTACGGTTTCCCAGTCTCTGCGTGCATTGTATACGCGATCTGCCGCAGGCCCTGCAAGATGCCTTATTACGAACTGGATTCGACGGACTTCGTCTCCGTCTAGCAGCTTGAGGGTTCGGTCAACCTCTCTTAACCACTTTCCTACCTCTATTCCTGGCCTACCGTCGAACTTGGACATGGTCAACCCGGCCCCGAGACTAGTTCCCTCTCTACTATTGTGTCTCCTCATCTCCCACATCGTCTCATCGTGCTGTATTTTATACTGTGTCTTTACCCTATCTAGTGCATCCCCCAACAGAGCTAGTTGTTGTTGGTGTTCCGTCTCTAACTGTTGCAATTGTGTGTGGTACTCCCCCCTTAACTGTTGTACATATACTCCATACTCCCCCCTGATTTGGTTCGCCCATGCCTGACATTCCCCATTGATCTTCCCTTCTAACTGTTCCAATCGTTCCTGGTACTCTCCCCGGATTTTCCCCTCTAGCTTCCCAATACGTTCCACGAACTCCTCTCTCAACTGCACCAACCCCGGGCTGTCTCTCCTTTTCTCCGAGTAACCCCGCACCGTCAACCACAACAAACCCATTCCCATGGCGAGCATGAGTAGAGTTGAGGTCACACTCTCTACCGTTTCCATCCACTCCATGATTACGCTCATTATCCCAACCACAGAACTATCAGTCACGAAATAAAAATAACTACGCTCTGCTACCATTTGTAACCGGTCGGAATTTGCTGGACTTTAATTTCTCACTTGACTTGGGGTTTATTAAAATTTAATAGATGGTAAAGGCAGTGGAAGCGCCCCTTTGAGAAAAATCCTGAACCAGCACAAGAACACTTAAATCTACTACACAAAATGAACTGTCCGTGACCCGTGGAAGGATAGCGTCTGTGACTGGGATGAATGAGACACACTGTAAAATTTAGACACTTATATTCCCTCCAACACTACAAACACAATCAAATAATGGTACACCAATATGCGCACCTCTTAACTTAAACTTTAACCACTACTCTGGGGAATAAAAGTTATACATGACATAGAAATTATTAGAAACACAGGCAACAATAAATTTAAAGTATTAAGAAATGTTAATTGCACATATGAACAGGCCTTAAGGGCTTTCACAAAATAATATCAGTCACTGAGGAATGGTAATAAAAGATAAGAAATTAAATACTCTACAATGAATAGGCCCTAAGGGCTTTCAGCAAAATAATATCACTCAACAAAATTATAGCACCCCAACAGGTGTACACTTCCTAACCTAACCTAACCACTGCTCTGGGAAACAAGGTTATACCTGAGATCAGAATTATGAAGAATTAGAGGCATTAAAAGAATCAAATCACAGTATCACTCTGGTTCCACTTAATGGCACAAACATTCAAAAAAACACTACTATCAAAATTATTTAAGAAATATTAAACTACACACGTCAAGATAATATCAGTCTGAGGAATGGTGTTAACTACACCCGTAATAAGGAAGATAAAATGTTCCTCTAGGTATCTCCTAGAGTCCTAGACTCACGGTCTCAGTGTGTGACCATTAATATACTCAGATAGCCTCAGTGTACTCCCAGTGCGTCCATGGGCAGGAAGAGAGTGAGCCAATCAGACCTTGCGCAGTTGAGAGAAACTTTAGCTTCCCGTTAGCAAGAGGGTTTCACTAGCTGCTCGTGACATGTGGGGTTGTGCACCGGAGTGGTAAGAACTGATCACCCACTGCTGATGCTGGTCCCGTGTCGTGTTAGTTGTCGGGAGCACTCGTTCACTCAAGAGATCCTTTGCTACCCCGCTAAACAGTGACAGGCCTACACTGATCGGTCCAATGGCGACAATCGCCACCCTCAATCATCAACGGCAGTCAATCTCTCGCAGTCAACTCCGGTCAACTCCAGTCAAGTGGGTTCTGACG
>NW_024722705.1:0-8905 GCF_018991925.1 Homarus americanus | reverse complement strand
TTAATTTTGAGAGAAATTTGTGAACGTTGACGTCAAAGTCGAACAGTTCCAGCCGTGATTCTCTACACCGAGGCATCACTTGCAACGTGGTCATCTTGAGCAATTTGGGATTCACAGGGCGTCTTTGGAACCGGGGGGGGAAGACTGACTCACTCAAAAGAGCCTAAGCAAACTTCTTTCCCATGTGACAGTCGCAACTTTGTTAATCCGTAAGTAATTAAGGAATTGTGGCTAGTTTTCAGACTTCATTAGACCGTCGAATCCCATTGATCCGTGTCTTGTCTGAGTGGAACGGCAGCCGAAGTGGCATTCTAGTGAACCGGAAAGCCCCGCCTCCCCCCCCCCCACCTCTGAAAAGGGAGGGACGACGAACACCATCCACGAACACGACCACGCAGCCCATGCGTTCCACGGGAATAGGGGACGAACGAACTGCGGAAAGAGCTCGGTTCTGACAGGCGCAAGACCACCGAAGTTCATCGGTATGACAGTGTACATCCACCACACCGCCGAACCGCGGTACGAGATCCATATACCTGCCGTCTCCTCGCTCGACCCTGCGCTCGATCCCCAACCCGCTTCCAGCATGGACCCAGCATGTCCGTTCCTCAGAGCCAATCCTTGTCCATGCATGGCTTCATCTTTAAGGTTCCTTCTTATCAAGAAGACAGAGAGGAAGGTTTGAGGGGCTTTATCGGGGGTACCAGCTGCCATGGCGCCGGTACTCCCACCCCTGACTCCGTTCCTTCTTAGTCTTTAAACAATAAGTGCCGTGTTCACTTTAGCCTGTGTCCGAGGAGAACCCCTACTAGTTCTCCTCTGCTCTTGTTGCAGTTGCCTCCAGCGTGAATCGGGTCGAGGCCTCAACTTCTCTCTCCACCATTTGCTACTACCACCAAGATCAATTTCCAACATCCATAGCCACACTCCTGCTTTCTAAAGCCTCTCAATAGTATCGGAATGAGTATTCATTCCTTCATTAACCAGTTCTGCTTGGCAAGAGTATCAGAAAACTTTTAAAGCAATGGACACCAATTGCTTGTATTGCCACAGTATATGGATTTGCAGACACTTCTACTGTAACGGAGGATTTCGCCATCGGGGTGCGTGACGAAACCTCCAGCGGTCTGGTAGTGTGGACTGCACCACAGTTAGGTTAGGTTAAACAGACACTTCTGCTTTAACGGAGGATTTCGCCATCGGGGGGCGTGACGAAACCTCCAGCAGTCTGGTAGTGTGGACACCACGGTTAGGTTAGGTTAAACAGACTCTGCTGTAAATGAGGATTTCGCCATCGGGGTGCGTGACGAAACCTCCAGCGGTCTGGTGGTGTGAACGGGCAAAACAGACACTTCTGCTGTAAATGAGGATTTCGACATCGGGGTGCGTGACGAAACCTCCAGCGGTCTGGTAGTGTGGAATACACCACGTTTAGGCAAACTCTCTCTCTCTGCTTTGTCACAGTTTCGGGTCCTTTTTATCTCTTGGAAACCCGTCACAAACTCTAAGAAACCTCACATGACTTAGCAGGAATTTCTGAGCTCCGCTTCTCAGAATGTCTCGCGGCAACAAACCGGGACTTCTCATTTGAAGTTTCTCACTTCATTTGTGTGGACTATTTTCAGAAGCCGTGCCTTCTGTGTTGGAAATGCTAGACAGAGTTTCAACTCCAAGTTTAAGCTGCCCTCCAGCTCCTGGTAAATATCAGATACTGAGATCCTCATGTAAATACCAACATTTCATTGTCCTGGCCGACTCTGTCGGTCCATCATTAATTTTGAGAGAAATTTGTGAACGTTGACGTCAAAGTCGAACAGGTCCTGCCCTGATTCTGCCAATTTGTGCACTCCAAGCCAAAATGTCATATTATAAATTTGACTTTTTAAGTGCTTTCGAACCAGGGGGAGAAGACTGACTGACTCAAAAGCGTCTAAGCAAACAAATTTCCAATGGGACAGTCGGAACTGTGTTATTCCGTAAGTAAATAAGGAAATATGGCTAGTTTTCAGACTTCTTAAGACCCTCGAATCCCAATGATCCGTGTCTTGTCTGAGTGGAACGGCAGCCGAAGTGGCATTCTAGTGAACCGGAAAGCCCCGCCTCCCCCCCCCCACCTCTGAAAAGGGAGGGACGACGAACACCATCCAGGAACACGACCACGCAGCCCATGCATTCCACGGGAATAGGGGACGAACGAACTAAAGAAAGAGCTCGGTTCTGACAGGCGCAAGACCACCGAAGTTCAGTGGGTATGAGAGTGTACATCCCCCACACCGCCGAACCGCGGTACAAGATCCATATACCTGCCGTCTCCTCGCTCGACCCTGCGCTCGATCCCCAACCCGCTTCCAGCACGGACCCAGCATGTCCGTTCCTCAGAGCCAATCCTTGTCCATACTTACACATCTCATTTGCCGACTTCCCACACACTCTTTACCAAAAGAGACACCGCATGCACCTTACGGCTAGTACGGTCAGTCTTCCCGGACGCCTAACAGCGAACTCTTTCCCAGACCCACTAGGGTTCCTTAAACAATAAGTGCCGTGTTCACTTGCGCCTGTGTCCGAGGAGAACCCCTACTAGTTCTCCTCTGCTCTTGTTGCATTGGCCTCCAGCGTGAATCGGGCTGAGGCCACAACTTCTCTCTCCACCATTTGCTACTACCACCAAGATCAATTTCCAACATCCATAGCCACACTCCTGCTGTCTAAAGCCTCTCAATAGTATCTGAATGAGTATTCATTCCTTCATTAACCAGTTCTGCTTGGCAACAGTATCACAAAACTTTTAAAGCAATGGACACCATTTGCTTGTATTGCCACAGTATGTGCATTAGCACCCATTCGGGGTTTCCCCTTAAACCAGATTGTACTTTCACATGCATGGCTCAATCCTTCCGGTGTCTGGACTCGGTGGGTGTCAGGTTTCCCATCTTGAATCAATTTAACCCACAGGCTCCACTCCTCGTGGTGCCCTTCCGTCAATTCCTTAAAGTTTCACCTTTGCAACCATACTTCCCCATAAGGAAGTTGGCATCGTTTATGAATAGAACTAGGGCAGTATCTCATCAACTCTAACTTTCCATCATCCTTGGCAGACACTTGAAAAATAGCTGCGCCAGTGCAGACACCGTGCACCGTTAAGAGTAGTACATTTGCCATTTGGTCTTTTTATGACTAACCATCACAGGTCAAGTCTCAATGAAAGGGTTTGACAGACATAGCCCAATTTGTGGGTTAGGTTTGGCCGGACGGCTTGTTGTTAAGGTTTGGAATTTTTTTGGCATTGTAATTTAACTCTTGGGCAAGAGGCTTATTCGCAGGGAGCATGGATCGGACGGGCAGCCATCCATAGCCCCGTCCGTCCTCCTCCGGTTGCGCGCTCCCGCCCGAGTGTAGTATTTTTGGTGCGGGGGCCGGGATTGTCCTCATTCGCTGCTGCTGGAGTTACCAGAGCAGAGCCCGATACCGCCCAATTCAGTAAATTAGTTTAAAGAGCGCCCCGTTCTCTTTCTCTCCGTTAATGACAAGCATATGACTGGATAAACCAGGTAGCTGCTACTGCTGCTGCTGCTGCTATTGGCGACGCCTAACACGCCAGCCAAAATAGTGAGCAGACCGACAGTAAAAAACGAGAAGACATTGGGCGAGGGACCGCACGTTGGCCTTAGAGAAATAGCAAACCAGATGATCAGATCAAACCTGCACCTTCTCTTGCTATCCTCGGCGCTGGCAGCGCCACCGTGTGTGCCAATCTCCTCCCTTATCCGCTCCTCTCCTCTCATCTTTACCCAGCTCCAGCGAGGCAACCGACATTGGGCGAGGGACCGCACGTTGGCCAATCTCCTCCCTTATCCGCTCCTCTCCTCTCATCTTTACCCAGCTCCAGCGAGGCAGCCGACATTGGGCGAGGGACCGCACGTTGGCCAATCTCCTCCCTTATCCGCTCCTCTTATCTTTGCCCCAGCTCCAGCGAGGCAGAAGACATTGGGCGAGGGACCGCACGTTGGCCAATCTCCTCCCTTATCCTTCTCCTCTCTCTCTTTCTTTCTCACTCTCTCTTACTGTTTGTGGGGACGTGGGCTCATGAGCGCCATCGTCGCCCCATATTGGTTAGGTTGTGTATTTCACGGGTGGGAACCGCCATCGTTGTTAGGTGATGGGGTAACCCAACGTGTGCTTTGACGAGTTTTGGCTGCTAAACTCTCTTTTTAGTATACTCGGCTACCAGACTGCGCCCTGGTCGTGTTGAACCATGAGCGTTGTCTATGCACATTTAGGGTAGCAATGAATCTCGGTCAAGAGACGGTTAGGCGCTGCATTGAAGGCCGGCACAGACGCGAAGACGGGGTGATCGACCAATGCGAATCCGCTAAGTTGGGCAGACGGCAAGGCGAAGGGGAGCCCCGTTCCGGACTGAAAGGCCGCAGCATATACTGTGACGGAAACTAGTGGGGTGGCGACGTGTGCGCCGAGAGAGAGAAAGAGTAAATAATGTCCAAACGGAAGAGAGACCTGGCAAGTGTAATTGATAGATGGTGAGCCTACTCGCCATAAGCCCGCTCCACTGCCATTCCTCTGACCCCATGAGACTATTTTCTCTCTCTCTCTCTCATTCTGCTGCTCCAGCCATTGCAGGGCAGGGAAGGGAAAGCGACGGCAACTTTGGTTGTTGTTTTTGAATGCCGCGCTTTGCTTCGCAGAGGCGCCGAAGCGCTCCGCTGGGGGGCGGAAGATATTCCACACAGAATAGGTGTGTGAAGGCACCCTCTCCCCTTAATATAGTGAAATAGTGCAATCCAGCATACAGGGGCGGACGATAGGACAGTCACCGCATCGCACCTCGGGAGAGTGGAGGTTTGATCGTTTATTGCTAAAAGTTTAAACTGGATCGTTCGAGAACAGCTGAATAAATTGGTTCTGGCCTTATTGGTATCGCAAATACGTGATGTTAAGGCTGTCATTGGAAATCAGCATGCTGAGAGAGGCTAATGTTCAATAGGTAGACAGACCTGGCTAGTGAAATTCATAGATCGCCCTCCACAGCCATTCCTCTGACCCCATGAGACTATTTTCTCTAAAAAACCTTCTGCTGCTCCAGCCAATACAGGGCAGGGAAGGGAAAGCCACGGCAGCTTTGGTTGTTGTTTTTGAATGCCGCGCTTTGCTTCGCAGAGGCGCCGAAGCGCTCCGCTGGGGGGCAGAAGATATTCCACACAGAATAGGTGTGTGAAGGCACCCTCTCCCCTTAATATAGTGAATTAGTGCAATTCAGCATACAGGGGCGGACGATAGGACAGTCACCGTACCGCACCTCGAGAGTGGAGGTTGTTTGATCGTTTGTTAGGCAAGTTTAAAACCTGACTGTTCGAGAACAGCCGAATAACCCTGTTCGGGACTTATTGGTAGACACAACATCATGATGCTGCTGCTGTCACGGAAACCGTGGTGGCGACGTGTGCGCCGAGAGAGAGTAATAATGTTCAATAGGTAGACAGACCTGGCTAGTGAAATTCATAGATCGCCCTCCACAGCCATTCCTCTGACCCCATGAGACTATTTTCTCTAAAAAACCTTCTGCTGCTCCAGCCAATACAGGGCAGGGAAGGGAAAGCCACGGCAGCTTTGGTTGTTGTTTTTGAATGCCGCGCTTTGCTTCGCAGAGGCGCCGAAGCGCTCCGCTGGGGGGCGGAAGATATTCCACACAGAATAGGTGTGTGAAGGTACCCTCTCCCCTTAATATAGTGAAATAGTGCAATCCAGCATACAGGGGCGGACGATAGGACAGTCACCGTACCGCACCTCGAGAGTGGAGGTTGTTTGATCGTTTGTTAGGCAAGTTTAAAACCTGACTGTTCGAGAACAGCCGAATAACCCGGTTCCGGACTTATTGGTAGACGAAACATCATGATGCTGCTGCTCTCACGGAAACCGTGGTGGCGACGTGTGCGCCGAGAGAGAGTAATAATGTTCAATAGGAAGACAGAACTGGCTAGTGAAATTCATAGATCGCCCTCCACAGCCATTCCTCTGACCCCATGAGACTATTTTTCTAAAAACCTTTCAAGGTTCCCAGCCACATAGGGTAGGAAGGGAAACCGACGGCAGCTTTGGTTGTTGTTTTTGAATGCCGCGCTTTGCTTCGCAGAGGCGCCGAAGCGCTCCGCTGGGGGGCGGAAGATATTCCACACAGAATAGGTGTGTGAAGGCACCCTCTCCCCTTAATATAGTGAATTAGTGCAATCCAGCATACAGGGGCGGACGATAGGACAGTCACCGTACTGCACCTCGAGAGTGGAGGTTGTTTGATCGTTTGTTAGGCAAGTTTAAAACCTGACTGTTCGAGAACAGCCGAATAACCCTGTTCGGGACTTATTGGTAGACACAACATCATGATGCTGCTGCTGTCACGGAAACCGTGGTGGCGACGTGTGCGCCGAGAGAGAGTAATAATGTTCAATAGGAAGACAGACCTGGCTAGTGAAATTCATAGATCGCCCTCCACAGCCATTCCTCTGACCCCATGAGACTATTTTAAAACCGCTGCTCCAGCCACAGGCAGGGAAGGGAAAGCGACGGCAGCTTTGGTTGTTGTTTTTGAATGCCGCGCTTTGCTTCGCAGAGGCGCCGAAGCGCTCCGCTGGGGGGCGGAAGATATTCCACACAGAATAGGTGTGTGAAGGCACCCTCTCCCCTTAATATAGTGAATTAGTGCAATGCAGCATACAAGGGCGGACGATAGGACAGTCACCGTACCGCACCTCGAGAGTGGAGGTTGTTTGATCGTTTGTTAGGCAAGTTTAAAACCTGACTGTTCGAGAACAGCCGAATAACCCTGTTCGGGACTTATTGGTAGACACAACATCATGATGCTGCTGCTGTCACGGAAACCGTGGTGGCGACGTGTGCGCCGAGAGAGAGTAATAATGTTCAATAGGTAGACAGACCTGGCTAGTGAAATTCATAGATCGCCCTCCACAGCCATTCCTCTGACCCCATGAGACTATTTTCTCTAAAAAACCTTCTGCTGCTCCAGCCAATACAGGGCAGGGAAGGGAAACCGACGGCAGCTTTGGTTGTTGTTTTTGAATGCCGCGCTTTGCTTCGCAGAGGCGCCGAAGCGCTCCGCTGGGGGGCAGAAGATATTCCACACAGAATAGGTGTGTGAAGGCACCCTCTCCCCTTAATATAGGGAATTAGTGCAATCCAGCATACAGGGGCGGACGATAGGACAGTCACCGTACCGCACCTCGAGAGTGGAGGTTGTTTGATCGTTTGTTAGGCAAGTTTAAAACCTGACTGTTCGAGAACAGCCGAATAACCCGGTTCCGGACTTATTGGTAGACGAAACATCATGATGCTGCTGCTGTCACGGAAACCGTGGTGGCGACGTGTGCGCCGAGAGAGAGTAATAATGTTCAATAGGAAGACAGACCTGGCTAGTGAAATTCATAGATCGCCCTCCACAGCCATTCCTCTGACCCCATGAGACTATTTTCTCTAAAAAACCTTCTGCTGCTCCAGCCAATACAGGGCAGGGAAGGGAAAGCGACGGCAGCTTTGGTTGTTGTTTTTGAATGCCGCGCTTTGCTTCGCAGAGGCGCCGAAGCGCTCCGCTGGGGGGCGGAAGATATTCCACACAGAATAGTGTGTGAAGGCACCCTCCCCTTAATATGCGAATAGTGTACGTACATACAAGGCGGACGATAGACAAGTCAATTTACCGCAACTCCGAGAGTGGAGGTATACGTTTGATCGTTTGTTAGTAAAGCGAAACCTGACTGTTCGAGAAATTTAGAACCCGGTTCCGACTGGCTGGTAGACTTGTCATCGCGATGCGCTGTTGTCACGAAACCGTGGTGGCGACGTGTGCGCCGAGAGAGAGTAATAATGTTCAATAGGAAGACAGACCTGGCTAGTGAAATTCATAGATCGCCCTCCACAGCCATTCCTCTGACCCCATGAGACTATTTTCTCTAAAAAACCTTCTGCTGCTCCAGCCAACACAGGGCAGGGAAGGGAAACCGACGGCAGCTTTGGTTGTTGTTTTTGAATGCCGCGCTTTGCTTCGCAGAGGCGCCGAAGCGCTCCGCTGGGGGGCGGAAGATATTCCACACAGAATAGGTGTGTGAAGGCACCCTCTCCCCTTAATATAGTGAAATAGTGTATCCAGCATGTTGTAAGGACGATAGACAACACCGCATCGCACTCGAGAGGAGGTTGTTGACGTTTGTTAGGCAAGCGAAACCTGACTGTTCGAGAACAGCCGAATAACCCTGTTCGGGACTTATTGGTAGACACAACATCATGATGCTGCTGCTGTCACGGAAACCGTGGTGGCGACGTGTGCGCCGAGAGAGAGTAATAATGTTCAATAGGTAGACAGACCTGGCTAGTGAAATTCATAGATCGCCCTCCACAGCCATTCCTCTGACCCCATGAGACTATTTTCTCTAAAAAACCTTGTGCTGCTCCAGCCAATACAAGGCAGGGAAGGGAAAGCCACGGCAGCTTTGGTTGTTGTTTTTGAATGCCGCGCTTTGCTTCGCAGAGGCGCCGAAGCGCTCCGCTGGGGGGCAGAAGATATTCCACACAGAATAGGTGTGTGAAGGCACCCTCTCCCCTTAATATAGTGAATTAGTGCAATCCAGCATACAAGGGCGGACGATAGGACAGTCACCGTACCGCACCTCGAGAGTGGAGGTTGTTTGATCGTTTGTTAGGTAAGTTTAAAACCTGACTGTTCGAGAACAGCCGAATAACCCGGTTCCGGACTTATTGGTAGACGAAACATCATGATGCTGCTGCTGTCACGGAAACCGTGGTGGCGACGTGTGCGCCGAGAGAGAGTAATAATGTTCAATAGGAAGACAGACCTGGCTAGTGAAATTCATAGATCGCCCTC
>NW_024722704.1:0-17348 GCF_018991925.1 Homarus americanus | reverse complement strand
TACCTTACCACTGTTATAGCTTCCGTTTACCTGTAATCACTGATCAAGAGTCGTATTAGAGGTCAACTCGTAGTAACATTCATAACTGTTCATAAGTTATGTTTTCAAAGTCTTTTGCCTATTTATTAAGAAAATAAACTATCGCACAATAACTGGAATATCACCGTAATTAACGCTATGAGCCTCGTTGAACACAGTATTAAGTGAGAGAGAGACTACTCAATGCTCACAGGAAAGTTACCATGATTGATGTAATTATATAAACCATCTCACATACCAGCCTAAGATAAAGGCATAACACTTATCTGGGGATGTTGTGGTTAACAGACGTATTTAAAGATAGGAATAAGAATGATTGTAATACTTATACCTGAGAGCTGCTTTAATGGTGATGACTCGCGGTGTCTTGTGTCCACGATACGAGTACAGTGTAATGGGGTGATCATCTGTCTGTCTGTGTCCTTTGGTGTTGTTGGGGTAAATCCTTCCCCAAATAGTACCAGAAAAACAGTAAACAAGGGAAGCAAATAAGGAGTAACGGAGAGAAGAAAAACAAAAACAGAAAAATAACAGGTGGCTGGGTGATGAGGGTGGAGAGGTGGATGATGGGATGGAGGGGAAGAGGTGGATGATGGGGTGGAAGGAGACGGGTGGATGGTGAGAGTGGAATCTCTTAGCTGAGGGCTTGAAGAGTTCACCTATAACCTTCAGCTAAAACTTTCAGCTAAATCCTGCAGCTAAAAGATTCAGCTAAAGCTTTCAGGAAAAACGTCCATCCCAGTCCAGAGAGTTTATTCAATGTTGCCTCAAGGCATCACCTGAGTGAACCTTACCTGGACGAACCTTAACACACTCTCTCTCTCTCTCTCTCTCTCTCTCTCTCTCTCTCTCTCTCTCATTTATTCGAAAGTGTACAAGAACCCAAGCTATTTATTTTCATCTATTTAAATCAAGGAATCAGATAGGACCAGCCATAAGGTTAATAGCAAAGCCTTACAGGGGGCCAGATGATAGTGGGAGAGTTTACTGTGGAAAAAACGGCAGTACAGGCTGTGGGTAGGTGACGTTCACATAAGACGATCATTTTAAGTCGTTCATTCTAGTTTAAGACGATCATTCTAAGTCGTTCATTCTAGTTTAAGACGATCATTCTAAGTCGTTCATTCTAGTTTAAGACGATCATTCTAAGTCGTTCATTCTAAGACGTTCATTCTAAGTCGTTCATTCTAGTTTAAGATGATCATTCTAAGTCGTTCATTCTAGATTCAGACGATCATTCTAAGTCGTTCATTCTAAGACGTTTATTCTAAGACGTTCATTCTAAGACGTTCATTCTAAGTCGTTCATTCTAGTTTAAGACGATCATTCTAAGTCGTTCATTCTAAGACGTTCATTCTAAGACGTTCATTCTAGTTTAAGACGATCATTTTAAGTCGTTCATTCTAGTTTAAGACGTTCATTCTAAGTAATTCGTTCTAGTTTAAGACGATCATTCTAAGTCGTTCATTCTAAGACGTTCATTTTAAGTCGTTCATTCTAGTTTAAGATGATTATTCTAAGTCGTTCATTCTAGATTCAGACGATCAGTCTAAGTCGTTCATTCTAAGACGTTCATTCTAAGACGTTCATTCTAAGTCGTTCATTCTAAGTCGTTCATTCTAGTTTAAGACGATCATTCTAAGTCGTTCATTCTAAGACGTTCATTCTAAGACGTTCATTCTAAGTCGTTCAGTCTATATTAAGACGTTCATTCTAAGACGTTCATTCTAAGTCGTTCATTCTTTATTTAGACGTTCATTCTAAGTCATTCATTCTAGTTTAGGACGTGCATTCTAAGACGTTCAATCTAGTTAAGGACGTTCATTCTAAATTGAGTCGTTCATTCTAGTTTGAGACGTTCATTCAAGTTTAGGACGCTCATTCTAGATTGAGACGTTCATTCTAGTTTGAGTCGTTCATTCTAGTTTAGGACGTTCATTTTAGTTTGAGACGTTCATTCTAGTTTGAGTCGTTCATTCTAGTTTGAGACATTCATTCTAGTTTAAGACTTTCATTCTAGTTGAAGACGTTCATTCTAGTTGAAGACGTTCACCCCGAGTCGTTCACCCCGAGTCGTTCACTGACATAACCTACAAGGAAAAACATGGGTTATGATTGATTATTTCTCTCCCCAGAGATTGCGTTTATTTATGGGGTCACTTTAGGGGGTTGACCTACCCAACCTAACCCAACCTTTAGTAATACCAATCCTACGTCTTTCATTGCATCCTTGTTTCATTTCTTCATTCTCTCTGCTATACGTAACTTCCTGAACCATTTGCTTACTCAGAACACATCAGATTTACCAATTGACACTAAATGTACTCTGAACAAACTCATTAGTCCAAGAGCCCAGGCACTTTTAATCATGTGTCTGAGGCCAAAAGGTTTGAGGGTCGTTTCTGAATCAGAATTTTATGCCGAATCTGAAAATCCATTTCTTAATTGCCGCAGCTGCTGCGTTTTTGGAGAAAAACAGCGTTTTTTGTTGTTTTCGCACCTTATTTTGGGGAAAAGTATAAAACAACGATTTTACTTCGTGGAGTTATTAAATATCCATTTATACTAGCATGTAGCGTATCAAAGTACAGATATTATCTTTTTGAACGCACATACATCAAAATAATACATGTAAGCTGGGTATCCATGGTAACAAGAGCTCTTTTGTGAAAATAAACCAGTTCTTTAATCGGTGCAGTCGGTGATTTCTCATGAAGGATGTATCGTCTATAATGTCACTGTGATACTGATCTTGTAAATTGGTTATAACCTCTGTATAACACTTATAGCAATACTTATTGCGAGTATGTGACTGCTATAGAATATTGACAGTAAAGTTTTCTCCACCCCCTGTCAGATTTTGCTGCCAAGACAAAAAATCTGGTTAAATGTCGTCCCATAGTTCCTGTCCTCAGGTTATGGTTACCTTAGGCAGAAGTGTACATAAAACTGAATCCCAGTTTTATGCAGTATACCATAATTGTAACTTATGAATTTGGTGTACTAAATAAAGCGCCAACAAGGCATGTTCCTTAGACTCTCATGGCCTAATTGTTATAATGTAGGAAAACTTAGACAAACTGTTCTGTTATGTCTCCAAAACATATTCCAATAAAATTTGTAGTGTCACAAATTAGTCAGAGTCACTGTCTGACTCATCAGAGGAGGAACAGTACTCCGTTTCATCTTCCTCCTCATTAGCCATATCTGTACCCACGTTATCATCAATGTGGAGGCATACATCTTCTGGGACCTGTTGCCCTTCAAACCAGTTAATAACATAGCGACCGTTCTCTAGCAGCCATCCATTTTCTTCTGGAGCCCACTTGTACGATTCTGGGGTAATTGCGTTTTTCCACATTGATGCTACCAGATTTGCACGCTTCAATTTCTCCAAGAGCACAGATTTGCATGGAGGCAAATTACTAGGGTCGGTTCCTTTGATTTTATGCAAAGGCTGAGATTTTTGTTTTGGTGCAAAATGCTGATCAAATAGCATATGTCTGACTGTATTCACTGATGTTAGGTTGGGCTTCCCATACATGCTACAAACAAAGGCCTCCATGTCTGTTAACAGATCTGATGATATGTGAGCTGAATCTCCCAATTTGGCGAATGCTGCGATGAACCTTTGTTCCTTTTCCATTAAAGCCAAAGGGCGGACTTTACCTTTGCGTACAAAACTAGCTGTGTAGTCACATCCTGTGAAGGCATGGAGTCCTGACAGGGCACCACACAACTCTGCTCCAAGGCTGTGAGCTAACTGGGATACATCTATATATCGCCTGGTGTTGTTAGTACTTACACCAACGTCGAGCCATAGCTGTCCTGGTATGACATGGGCATGCGTAAGCAAAATTATAAGAACATCAGTGTCAGAGGACCGGATAATGATGTTACCACCTTTGTAGGACTCGCACATATGCTTAACATGCCAGATCAACCGAGTATCTGCCTCCTCGTGGTTGCAGACCAGGCTGGGGACCTCTTGCACGTGAATACTGTCATCCTTTACATCATATTGATAGGCTTTGTCATCCAGTCCTACAAATAGCGTGTAGCCTCGGATCTGCTCAATGTATGATGTTCTCTTCCATTCCTTTACAAGGAAGTGTAGGAGGGCTGTTTTGAAATTCGAGGACTTGAGCGAGGCATTGAAATCCTTTGGGCGCTTCTGGTCAGGACCAGAGATAATGAAGTTGGTATGTGTAGCATCAGATCCACGGATACCATGCTCGATATCTTTGATGGATGGGGTTTTGTATGAGTCACATACAAAGTCTACCCTTTTGGCAAATCCCAACAACCGTGTCAGAACAAGTTTGGCAATTTCACCAAATGTGGCTGGTACATTGACTAGAGTTCGTATGAGAAACATTGCATCAATGGCACATGCATCCCGACTCACTGGTTTGCTACTTTTTACTCTTTCTTCTAACTTATGCATCAGTTTTGACTTGTCCGTTTTGTTAACAGACCCATCCACCTGTGGGAGTAATACAGAAAAATAACAACAACAACCATATATTCATGCTATGCTTGAATATTTTTCAACAATTCAATCAATCAACAATAATACAATATATATATATATATATATATATATATATATATATATATATATATATATATATATATATATATATATATATATATATATATATATATATATATATATATATATATATATATATATATATATATATATACATGTATCTTAGGGGATCCGTGAGAAATAATGGACAAATGTTCTCATTTTTTGGCAAATAGCACTCCTGTAACCATGGATACTGAGCTTACATGTATTATTTTTAATGCCTATGTGTTCAACAACATAATATCTTTATTTTGATACCCTACATGCTAGTATAAATGGATATTTAATAACTCCACGAAGTAAAAGCATTGTTTTATACTTTTCCCCAAAATTGGGTATAAAAATAACAAAAAACGCTGTTTTTCTCCAAAAACGCAGCAGCTGCGGCAATTAAGAAATGGATTTTCAGATTCAGCATAAAATTCTGATTCAGAAACGACCCTCAAACCTTTTGGCCTCAGACACATGATTAAAAGTGCCTGGGCTCTTGGACTACATGTAAGCGGATAAGACTCTAAAATGAGAACTTGGTCCATGGAAAATATATATATATATATATATATATATATATATATATATATATATATATATATATATATATATATATATATATATATATATATATATATATATATATTAATTTTTTTTTTTTATTCATCTGTGAAATTTGAGTCTTGAGTTTTTGAAATGAGATGAAGATGCAGGTACAGTAATTATTTTTTTTGTATCCTGTGTATTTGGTATTTGAAGTTACTGTACCTGTTCGCTCGTTACCTAATTGGTTCTGAAAAATTAGGTGACTTAGTGATACCTGAGGAGGAGGGGTAATTGGTGATTGTGAATGGATGATGGCACACATACACACACACACACACACACACACACACACAGCACACAACTCATAAGATACATACAGCATAAAAGATACACATAACATACACACTGAAGGTTACTGGTGTGCCCTGAAGAATGCAGTGATGGCTAGGGAAACACTGAGTAACACTGAGTTCGTTTATTGTGGATGAGAGAAATACAAGCGGTGACCAGCATGTGCCAAGCACAGCTCACGCAGTCAGACTGAGGCGCCTTGCCATATGGCAGCCTCGGGGCAATGTTGCCACATAACACGTGCAGTGTTGCCACGTGATAATATATATGAATGCTACTCGGCACAGTAGCTTATGTACAAGGTTGCTACTCGGCACAGTAGCTTATGTACAGGGTTGCTACTCGGCACAGTAGCTTATATACATAACCTACATCTCCCTCCCCCCTCACGCTCATAGTCTTTGTCTTGAGCGGACTTCTTAGTCCTAAGTCGCTCCGAGCGTCGAGGTGCACTGTGGGGCGGATCCTCGTGAGGTGTAGGTGACTCGTCTTCGGTCAGGGGGCCAGCAGCAGGGGGTGGGACTGGCCGGAGGAAGCGGCGGTTCCTCCACCAGACACGGCCGCTCGGCATCCTGACCTTGTAGTCCCGCGACCGGCCGACGCCCATCACTATGCCCACCTTGTCCCAACGTGTCGTCGTCGGGTCCTGGACGCGGGCAAGGGCACCAATCTCCAGTGGCTGAAGAGGGCGGGCACGGTCGTCATACCGAGCCTTGGCGTCCTGGGCACGTGAAGCGGCGCGGCGGTCGCAGCTCTCGGCTCTGGTCTGCCACTCCTTCGCAAAGGCCTTGGCGTGTGCAGGAACGCAAGAGCGGAGAGGGTGACCATACAGGATCTGGGCAGGGGAGCGTCCTGTGTGGGTGGGAGTATTACGTAACTCCAGGAGTCCTTTGTCAAACGCCTCACAGTCTATGTTGCCTGAAGGGGCCACCTTGAGGATGAGGTGCTTGACTGTCTTGACTGCAGCCTCAGCATGGCCGTTTGACTGTGGGTAGTGGGGTGTTGACACGATGTGGCGGACTCCCCAACGCTCCAGGAATCCTGTGAAGTCCCGGCTGGTGAACTGTGGCCCACCGTCCGTCCGCAGACGTACGGGGACGCCCAGGTCACGAAAGAGGTGCCGGAAGTGGCGAATGGTGGCCGCGGACGTCGTGTCCGAGCCACAGATTACCACCACAGGCCAGCCAGAGAGTCGGTCGGCGACAACTAGGAAATGTTTCCCAGCTGTGCTGAAGAAATCAGCCGACACGGACTCGAAGGGCCTGGTGGGTTCGTCGTCGCACAAGAGGGGCTCTTGCTGTTGACTAGGCTGCATGATCTGGCACGGCTCACAGGCACGGACCGTATTGACGATATCCGCGTCAATGCCGGGCCAGTACACAGCCTGCCTTGCGCGGCGCTTGGTGGCCTCTGCTCCACGATGGCTGTCGTGTAAGCGGGTCAGAACGCGACGACGGAGAGCTGCAGGGACGACCACACGGGCACCGTACAGGACGAGGTCCCCATCTGCGTAGAGGTCCTCACGTATCTTCCAATACGGGCGTAGGGCGTTGTGGAGGTCAAAACGGTCGTGAGGGAACCCAGTCCTCACACTCTCCAAGAGCTGAGTGTAGGAGGGGTCGTCGCGTGCCGCGGTCCGTAGTTCCTCAAGGGCCAGATCGCTGTCGGGTGGCGACACTGAGGCCTGGGTACTGGCGAGGGACTGTACGGCCTGCAAGGTGACGATGTTGCTGACGGAGAAACCGGCCTCGGTGCTGAGCATCTCGTCTTCAGGTGTAGGGCGGCTGACTGGGGAGCGGGAGAGGGCATCCGGGATGCACAACTCCTTACCTGCGCGCCAAGCCGCGGTGAAGACGAAGGCCAAAATCTTCTCCTTCAGGCGCTGGAGGCGGGGATTCTCGATGGCGTCCAGCGAATAGTGGTTAAGAATGGGGACCAAGGGCCTGTGGTCTGTGATGAGGTCGAAGTGCTGTAGGCCAATCAAGTAGAACTTGCACTTCGATAAGGCCCATACCACTGCCAGCAGCTCCAGCTCGATGGTAGCGTAGCGAGACTCAGCATCGGTGAGGAAGCGAGAGCCACACTGTACGAGCCGGTACTTTCCTCCACCGTGATCCTGGAGAAGGGCGTAACCAACCCCGTACAGGCGCGAGGCGTCTGTCTGGAGGACGGTGGGGAGCGCTGGGTCGAAAGTAGCGAGGATAGGTGGACTTGACAGGGCCTCCTTCACCTTATGAAAGGCGAGGTCGTGGTCAGGGGTCCACGTGAACGTCCTCTTGGGGCTCATCAGGGGGCGGAGAGGCCCGGCAGCGGCGGAGACGTCAGGGGAAAATTCTGCCAGCTGGTTCACCAGGCCCATGAAAGACCTGAGATCCGTAAGGTTGGCAGGTTTCGCAAAGTCCGCTATGGCGCGAACTTTCTCCGGGTCCGCAGCAATGCCATCCCTTGAGAGTCGGTAGCCGCAGAAAGACACTGCAGGTGCGGCCAAGACGAACTTCTCGGCATTCAGAGTGATGCCGTGCGTCCTACACCTGGTCAGTACCTCGTCGATGCGGCGAAGATGCGTCAGGTAGTCCTCATCGTAAAGGAGGACGTCGTCCACTACCTTCACGCAGTTGGTCACGCCTTGAAGTGCCATGTCACCACGGAGACAGAAGGCGTCCCCCGTAGCAGCGAATCCCATAGGGCCACGGCAGTAGCGGAAGCGTCCGTAAGGCGTGATGAAAGTGGTCAGTGGCTGATCCTCCTTCTTCAGTGGGATCTGCCAGTAACCACAGAGGGCGTCCATCGTCGAGAAGTGCCGTACCTTCGGATCCACACTCCGTATAGCTGCAAAAGGTGTGGGTGAAGGGTGGGCGGGACGGGACACCTGGCTGTTAAGCTTAGACAAGTCGGTAGTAATCCGCACTCCACCGTTAGTCTTAGCCACAGCGACTAGAGGGTGGCACCAAGGGGATGGGTCGTCACCAACGGGTACGATGACACCCTGGGCCACCATGGAATCCAGTTCCTTCTTGACTGAATCCCTGAAGGCGAGAGGAATCAACCGGGGAGTGTGTATGGCAAACGGCAGTGCATCTTCCCGCAGGTGTATCCTCATAGGCGGACCCGCCATAGCCTTCAGTGGCGCGGTCCGTAGGGCCTCCTTTGTCACCAGCACATCCGAGTACTCCTTCAGGAAGTAGGCCCTTGCGGCTGAAGGAGACGTCTCGCTGTGAAGAGGAAGCAGCCGTGACTTGGGTGGAGGCGGGGAGGGAGTGGACGCGGGTTCTGGGCAGCTCTGTGTGGCAGCGCCAGGCGCGTCGCTCGTCGACTCACGCACCCTGCTGGCGGTGTAACGAGCAGCTGGGATCTGCTCGGGAAAGTCTCTGGGCACCACGCCAAACTCCTTGCAGTGCTCCCACGACAACAAGGGTGTAGCGAGAGTAGGCTGCACGTCGATCCATCCGTGATACGACCTGTCGCCGTAGGTGATCTCTGCTTGAAAGGAGCCCACAGCGTCCGGCATCTGGGAACCGTCCGCATTGTAGTACTGCAGCTGCGGCGGTGGTCCCAGGCTGCGTTTGGTGAGGCCCAGTTTCTGGAGGTGCTTCAACCCAATCACCGTAGTATCGGCGCCGGTGTCCGGTATCACCTCGATGTGACCCGACACATCACCGTGTGTGACGGCGACGCGGATAGTAGGGGAAGGGGTAGCCCTGGGGCGTGTGGTCGATTCCACCCTCCTGATGTGACTCCGCTGCTGCTTGGGGCTGCGTGGGCCATCTGGAGGGGGCTGCGTGCGAACCACCCCGAGGGAAGTGCGCTGCTGTCCTCCTCGTCTCGGGCTTTTGGGCTTGGGTTGGCGGCAGCACTTGTCGTAGTGTCCATAGCGACCGCAGGCCTGACACTTGTGGCCTCGTGCAGGGCACCTGTCTGTGTTAGACCAGTGGCCCTTACGGTCACATCCACGACACAGTGCGTCGGCGGCCGGGCAAGTCTTGGGGCTGTGCTGCTTTCCACAGCTGCCACAGGAAGCACTAGGCGGAGGCGTGGAAGAACGTGTGGCAGCCTTCGCGTTGTTGGCCGCCTTCTTATCCTTCTTGTATTGTGAGATAGCTCTCACAGCAGGTGGGGCCCATAAGGCAGAGGTGGCGGACTTGGTGGCCTCGTATGACCGACATTCAGTCACTACCACCTGGAGTGTGGAGGAAGCGTCCAGGGGGATGAGTCGCTGCATCAACTCTTCGTGCCTGACACCTGTCAAGATCCCGTGCTTGATCCAGGCTTCCTCACATTCCCGGCTGTGCGCCTTGCAGACGTCGATCTCCTCTGACAAACTCTTCAAACGTACAAAAAAGTCGTCAAAGGATTCGTTCTCCGCCTGCTTGCAGCTGGTAAAGGCACGGCGACGCAAAGCCTCGTTGTTCCGACCCTTAACGTGCTCCTGTAAAAGGTCGAGCACATCCGTCACTGAAGAGGTAGAGTCGGGAGGCACGTGCAACGTGTGCTCCAAAACTCTCTGGGTCTCCAGCGACAAACACATCCGCAGTTGGATGAGCTGTTTGTTTGGAGGCATGCTGTCAAGGTCCACCATCGTGGAGTAATCTGTCCAACGCCGCCTCCACTCACGAAAAAGCTGAAACGTGACGTCTGGTGAGAGGGCGGGTGGGGGTTGAACAGATGCCTTGGGAGCTGGAGGACGCTGGTGTGGTGGAGGAGGGAGTGTACTGGTGCCTTGAAGCGCGCTACCTGCGAGTGAGGGAGGGTGGGTTAGCGCCAGGGTCGCCAATAGTGCCTCAAAACGCAACTTTTCCTCTTCTCTTCGTGTCTCCTCCCTCTGAAAATCCATTTCTCTACGTCGCTCGTCCCGGTCGTCCATCCACCTCAGAATTGTGGCGATGTCCGTCACTGGAGGTGGAGGATGAGAGTCTGCGCCAGGTGGAGGGGAAGGTGGTGGGGAGTCGTGTCTCCCCCTCTTGACGTTGTCCCTTCTTACCTCCCATCTTTGTGTGTGCGTGGACTGCACTGTTTAATATATAAAGTGGCGCCTCAACAGCTCGAACCACATATATCAGACATAAACAGCACAAAAATCACGCTTATGGTCCAGGTCCACTGTCCTGTCCGTGAGTGAGTGCGTGCGTGTGTGTGTGTGTGTGTCTCAGAGAGCGGAGGGAGCGTGGACAGCTGCGTGGTCCGGCAAGACCGTCAGTGTCCCCCGGATGTCGCACGAGAAGGGTGTACGCCTGCGTGCTCCGTGGGTACCACAAAAAAAAAGACAGGCCAATGCTCAACTCAGCTCTAGACGCACACTAATACACTGACACTAACACTGGCACCGTCACTAAAACGCACTGTGACGGAGCAACACTGCACATCGCGGCGAAACACAGGCAACACAACACAACACACTGAGTCGACGCGCATCACCGGCAGACGTAAATGTCGGCATTGTTCACGCACTTTGTAAGTTCACAGATCCTAGACACTGCGCCATGAAGGTTACTGGTGTGCCCTGAAGAATGCAGTGATGGCTAGGGAAACACTGAGTAACACTGAGTTCGTTTATTGTGGATGAGAGAAATACAAGCGGTGACCAGCATGTGCCAAGCACAGCTCACGCAGTCAGACTGAGGCGCCTTGCCATATGGCAGCCTAGGGGCAATGTTGCCACATAACACGTGCAGTGTTGCCACGTGATAATATATATGAATGCTACTCGGCACAGTAGCTTATGTACAAGGTTGCTACTCGGCACAGTAGCTTATATACATAACCTACACACAAACACATATACACATACCACACTCCACCATACCACACCACCTCATACCACACCACCTCATACCACCACATACCACACCACCACATACCATACCACACCACACCACCCCACCACATACCACAATACACCACCCCACCACATACCACAATACACCACCACATACCATACCACACCACCTCATACCACCCCACACCACACGAGGAAAAAATGAGTATAAACCTTGATGACAGCTCTTGTTATCATTAATAAACAAATATTGACTAAAACAACCAATAGGAAACAACCTTATCACTCAGTTCCCGAGAGTGCCACAGTGCCACGTGAGAGTGCCAAGGTGCCACATGAGTTAGGAACGTTTGGTAGGGAGTAACACTACACCTGGAGGCAAAGACATTAAATAATTATCATACATAGAAAATCTAAAATGAAATACAGTTCAGTAAAAGTAATCAATAATGAATAAAGTGTTACTGTGCACTCACCTTTAATGTAGTCAGCTGAATGCACACGGGGCCTCAATAATTTGTTAATTAAACATGGAGACTACATTAATTGGCTGAAGCAGAGCAGGAGACAGGGCTGGGTGGGTCATCAATGCTGCTTTCTTCAGATAGGTTAATGTACTTGTTGGTTGAAGGTATTGGATCATCTTGAGGGAGTGAAGAGGCAGCTGTGGGGGACTTCTTAAAATATTTGTCCAATTTAGACTGCCCATTTGCCTTTTCTTTTCATTGTAAATCTCCCTGTAGCAAGCAAGTGCATCTTGGGTCAATCTGTCAACTTTGGCAAAACGCTAAACATTTTGATCCATTTCTTCAAAAATTTTCATCCCCTTATTAATAGTAACAAATGCCTCTGTCATTTGTTTCACTGAAACCTTTTTTGGGAGTGCAGATTCTTCTTCTACATTTGACTCTCTTCTTCCTCTGCAATTTTCTGTGCCTCCAGTTCAATAAGATCCTCGTTACTTAGCTCTTCTGCTACACTTTCAACCAACTGCTCAACATCTTCATTATCAATTTCGGGGGAGCTGGTGGTAGAGTGGTACCGCTCTTGCCTTCGCAAGCGAGATGTCACGGGTTCAATTCCCGGGCCGGTGGAAGTTGTTTGGACATACTTCCTAGCCCCCATTAGTCCCTGTTCACCTAGCAGCACAGTAGGTACCTGCTGTAAATCGAAAGTTGCGAATTCGTATTCAGGGACAAGTTGTTGGAGCTTCCAATAACTTGATGACATAAAATCATTGACTTTCCAGGCGTCTATGCCCTTGACTCTTCAGGCTTCTACGCCCTTAACTCATGAGACATAAAGGCAAGCATGAACTTAGCATGCTTCCCTGTTGGGCACTGTAAACGCTTCTGCGCTTCACCTTGTACAAGGCTGTAGGGGAGTGCCCAATAAATAATAATAAAAAAAAAAATTATCAATTTCTAACTTAAGCTGTTTACCCAACTCCACCATCTTGTTACTAATCTCAGAAATTACTTCATCTTCATTAAATCCTTTGAAACTGTTCACATATCTTTTCAGGACTTCTTCCATATTCCATTCATGCACTGACCTGTAACCTCATCCCATGCTGTTCTTTATACATTTCAAAATGTTGTAGTCCTTCCAAAACTCTCTGAGCGGTTTCTCACCTTCAGTAGCAGCAACAGCCTGAGGGAAGGTCGTACGTAAATAATACGCTTTAAAAGCAGCAATAGCACTTTGATCCATGGGTTGGTTGACAGAAGTGTTAGGTGGAAGGTAGACTACCTTAACATCAGGGTGCAGGTCGTCCAGGTGTGGTGGGTGTCCCGGAGCATTATCTAAAATTTATAAAATCTTGAACGCAACCCCTTGTTGCAGACAATACTCCTTGGCTTGTGGAATGAAACAACTCAGGAACCAATCCTCAAACAGTACTAGGGTCATCCAGGTTTTCTTATTCCTGCGATAAAACACTGGCAGTGTGTGCTTGCTGACATGTTTAAAAGCCCTGGGGTTATCTGAATGATAGATCATGAAGGGTTTTACCTTGAAACCAGCTACATTCCTCCCCCAACAGAAGTGTAATTCGGTCCTTGAATGCCTTGAATCCTGGCATGGATTTCGCCTCTTTGTGGATGTATGTCCGTTCTGGCATGCGCTCCCAGAATAATCCAGTTTCATCCACATTAAATATTTGCTCAGGCAAATAATTTCCCTCCACGATGACACGATCTAGCTCCTCCTTAACAGCTTCGGCAGCACCCACATCTGCACTTGCTGCCTCTCCAAGACGACCTTGTCTTTTATTAGTTATTAAAGTTCCCTTTATAGGTGCTGATCCTTTCACTACTTCACAAATTCGTTCTTTGTCCTTCAAAATGTTGATATGGTTGAGTGAGAGAAGCCAAGGTCGTGTGAAATGGTTGATACCGTTTTTCCATTTTCATATTGTATTATTATTTTCATTTTCATCTCAAAAGTAATTGACAGTTTCCTCTTCTTCTTAGCACCACCAGAACTCTCACTTTACACTTGCCAGTCATTTTAAAGGGAATTACAGTGAACCCTCACTTTACACAGTCAATTGAACCCACAGAGGCCCGTGTAAAGCGAGAAACGCGTTAAGTGAACAACATAACATATGGGATTAAATGAAATAGAGACCGGCTGACCCCCACTTTTTCCGACACAATACCTATGTTCTAGTAAAAATAACATCTTAATTTTATGATGGTACATGCACACAATTAATACTTAAGAGAAATAGAGAAATACAGTTGCCAAGTTAATGTCCATTCAAATAATGGACTCAACTCCCTCCCCCTGGATTCCTTGTAAGACCAGGAATATTTTGAATATAAATGTCATATATTTTGCACAAAAGATAACATATTTACTCAGAGTAAACAAAATACTTAAAGTAGATCTAAAATTTGCATGTCTAATGCAAAATCTATGATGTTTATATTCAAAATGATCATCAAATTGTAAGAATTCGAGCAATGTAAATTATATTCTGGCTGGGTAATTTGTATGAATTTTATGAGCTAAAACAAATATCTTCAGTTAATAAAAAAAAAATAAGCTTCACGACACTATCTGTCAATCAAAGTACCCCACCCTGCCTCCCTCCCTCTTCCAACCTCGCCAGATGGTCGGTCGGTCCCTCCCACCCCCACCAACCCTCCCTACCAGAGAAATGTGTGGGAGAAACCAGAATATTTACCTTTTTAGTAATAAATAATGCCTCAGACTAAAGTTAGGATAATATAATTGACATTGTTGGATTCCTTGTAAGACCAGGAATATTTTGAATATAAATGTCATATATTTTGCACAAAAGATAACATATTTACTCAGAGTAAACAAAATACATAAAGTAGATCTAAAATTTGCATGTCTAATGCAAAATCTATGATGTTTATATTCAAAATGATCATCAAATTGTAAGAATTCCAGCAATGTAAATTATATTCTGGCCGGGTAATTTGTATGAATTTTATGAACTAAAACAAATATCTACAATAAATAAACGAAATATACTTACCGAAATACTATCTGTCAATCAAAATACCCCACCTCCCCCCCTCTTCCCACCTGCTCCCTGGGTCCCTCCCTACCCCTCACCCCCACCTTCCCTCTCTACCAGAGAAATGATTGGGTTATATGAGTATATTTACATTTTTAGTAATAAATAATACCTCAGACTAAAGTTAGGATAATATAATTGACATTGCTGGATTCCTTGTAAGACCAGGAATATTTTGAATATACACTTCATATATTTTGCACAAAAGATAACATATTTGCTCTGAGTAAACAGAATACTTGCATTAGATCTAAAATTTGTATGTCTAATGCAAAATCTATGATGCTTACTGTATATTCAAAATGATCATCAAATTGTAAGAATTCCTGCAATGTAAATTATATTCTGGCCTGATAATTTGTATGAATTTTATGAGCTAAATAAAAAAATTATACTTCGCCCGCGTATATGAGTAGATGCACCGCGTAAAGTGGGAATTCTGGTTCTGGCAGGGTACCGCGTAAATCTAGAAATGCGTAAAGTGAACCCGCGTAAAGCGAGGGTTCACTGTATAAACAGACATATTGTCAGCACACAGCGCGATCACTACCAACGACGGCCAAACACCAACTGAGGCACTACGGCGTGGATGCTGTACACCACGAGGTAGCCCAGCCCACACTGTCGTACGGGACCAAATCGTTTCAGTACTAGAAAAGACGTAATTTGACAAATTTGTGCGACTGCGGCGATCGTATGTCCGGGTGGTCGTATGTCGAGGAGTAGCTGTATTTGTAAAAACACCAGACTATTACACAATTATTCTTACTTTATATATTAAATACATAGAAATGGCAACTGAAGTAGCAATGTCTAGTTAGACCAACCACAGAGAACCAGGGATTACCACCACTACCATCACAACACCACCAGCAGTAGTTCCATTATCTCCACTGACAAAACTAAGGTGTTCAACAAACAAGCTGGTAACCACAAACATTCCCCCGCCAAGTTCAAGATAGGTAACAACATTATTGACTATGTTTCTTCTTTTAAATATCTTGGTGTTTCCGTCCCTTGTACCCTACCTGCCATACAACAACTAACCCACCAATGTACTGACAGACTGAGACCTCTTACAAGTGTAACGGGGTACAGCCCACATTATGGTGCTAATATTAGAATTGTTAAAACACTGTACCTAGGCTATATAAGATCTCTGATAGATTACCACGCACCAGCCTGGTCCTTCGTGACGGGAAAGGCATTGACAAGCTCGAGAAAAGGCAAAATGAAGCCCTCAGAATTATCAGAATTATCCTAGGATGTCCCATGAGCATTAAAGTACTTATTATGAGAAGAGAACTACAGCACTAGTACAACATGTTCACTATAACACTAGTACAACGTGTTCACTACAACACTAGTTCATGTTCACTATGACACTAGTACATGTTCACTACATTAGTACATCTTCACTACACTAGTACATCCTCACTACACTAGTACATCTTCACTACACTAGTACATCCTCACTACACTAGTACATCTTCACTACACTAGTACATCTTCACTACACTAGTACATCTTCACTACACTAGTACATCTTCACTACATTAGTCAAATTCAAATTCAAAACATTTATTGAAAATTACACCAAAAGGAGCTGGTTAGCATGCTAACTAGCCCGCCCAATACCAGTCTTAACAAGAGCTCTTCTACTAATCATAAATGAGATATGTAAACAACAAATTGGTATGCATAAAATCTACAATCTTATGTTAAACTTACAGAATTTTGTCATAATATTCTTAACCATATTTTTTTTATTCAATAACAAACCATCTATGTAATATTACCATCACCCCTAAGTTCTGATAAACAGTTACCCTCCATAATGTAATGATATAATGTATGAGACTTAAAATAGCCACACAGTTTACAAGGAATGCCATCAATTCCTTCAATGTATTGCCAATAATATTTGTATCCAAAGCGTAGTCTCATCATAAATGTATCATACTTAACCAAAGCCTTACCATAAGTAGAACCTGTAGAATTCAAAACTCGAACATAATGTTTCAAACTACTACTGCCGTTGGTCAAAATTTTCCGAATATTGTCCATTTCCCATTGCTGTCGGATATTTACCATTCCAGGTTTTATTTTTTTGATACCCAAAATACAATCATATTCTACAATTTCTTTGCCACACCCTTGCTTAGACAAATCATCAGCAACCTCATTCATATAAATACCACAATGGGATGGAAGCCACATAAAACTAACATCATATCTAAGTGATTTTATGTCCTGAATACACTTCTTACATTTTAAAACTAAATCATCATCAAGAGGCACTTTAGGATTTAGAGCAAATAGAGCGCTTTGACTGTCAACAAACCCCAAAACTGTCTTTTTCCTCACATTCTTAAGTCCCACATATATAGCCCCATAAAGTTCACCATTTGTGCTGGAACTTCTATCTCCAATTCTCTTGGATATTCTTTCTTCAACACTAATACCATATTCAAAAAATTCCTTAATAACAATGC